>NC_132905.1:75967806-76270837 GCF_047675955.1 Chlorocebus sabaeus
GCATGTGAAAAAATGCTTGGCATCACTAATCATTAGACAAGTGCAATTCAAAACAACAATGAGATACTATCTCACACCACTCAGAATGGCTATTACTAAAACATCAAAAAATAACAGATCCTGGCAAGGCTGAAAAGAAAAGGGAATGCTTATACACTGGGGGTGGGAATGTAAGTTAGTTTAGCCACTGTGAACAGCATTTTGGAGATTTCTCAAATAACTTAAAACAGAACTACTATTCAACTCAGCAGTCCCATTACTGGGTATATATCCAAAGAAATATAAATTTTTCTATCATAAGGATAAATGCACAGGTATATTCATGGTAGCACTATTTGCAATAGCAAATACATGGAATCAACCTAAATGCCCATCAACCGTGGATTGGATAAAGAAAATGTGGTACATATACCTTAAGGAATACCACCTAGCCATAAAAAGGAATGAAATCATATCTTTTGCAGCAATACTGACAGAGCTGAAAACCATTATCCTTAGTTAAGTAACCCAGGAATGGAAAACTAAATATGGCATATTCTCAATTCTAAGTGGAAGCTAAACAATGAGTGCACACAAACACAAAGAGGGGAACAACAGACACCAGGACCTACTTGAGCAGGGAGGGTGGGAGGAGGCTGAGGATTGAAAAATTGCCTATTGACTTCTATAGTTACGATCTGAGTGACAAAATAACTGGACGCCAAACGCCTACAACACAAAATATATCCCTGTACTAAACCTGCACCTGTACCCACTGAACCTAAACTGAAAGTTGGAAATAATTTTAAAAAAATAGAAATGCAGAGATCTTTTTCCTTTCTTTTGGGCATATACCTAGCAGTGTGATTGCTGGATCTTATGGTAGCTCTAATTTTAGTTTTTTAAGGAAACTCCAAGCTGTTCTTCATAGTGACTGTACTAATTTACATTCCCACAAACAATGTTCAAAGATCCCCTTTCTCCACATCCTCACCAGCATTTGTTATTGTCTGTCTTTTAGATAAAAACTGTTTTAACTGGGCTCATACAATATCACATGAAATTTTGATTTGCATTTCTCTGATGATCAGTGATGTTGAGCACCTTTTCATATGCTTGTTTGCCATTTTGTATGTCTTCTTTTGAGAAATGTCTCTTCTGATCTTTTGCCCATTTTTTGATTGATTTATTAGATTTTTTCCTATAGAGTTGTTTGAGCTCCTTATATATACTGGTTACTGATCCCTTGTCATGTACATCACTTGCAAATATTTTCTCCCATTCTGTGCATTGTCTTTTCACTGTGTTGAGTGTTTCCTTTGCTGTGCAGAAGTTTTTTAACTTGATGTGATCCCATTTGTCCATTTTTGCTTTGGTTTCCTAGGCTTGTGTGGTATTACTCAAGAAATCCTTGCCAGATCCCAAAGTCCTGGAGAGTTTCCTCAATGTTTTCTTGCAGTAGTTTTATAATTAGAGGTCTTAGGTTTAACTCTTTAATCCACTTTGATTTAATTTTTGTATATGGCAAGGCCCAGGAGTCTAGTTTTATTCTTCTGCATATGGATATTCAGTTTTCCCAGCACCATTTTGTAAAGAGACCGTCCTTTCCCCAATGTAGGTTCTTGGCACCTTTGTTGAATACAAGTTCACTGTAAATGCATGGATTTGTTCCTGGAATCTCTCTGTTCTGTTTCATTGGTCAAAATATCTGTTTTTATGCCAGTATCATGCCATTTTGGTTACTATACCTCTGTAGTAATTGGAAGTCAAGTAATGTGATTCCTCTAGTTTTGTTCTTTTTGTTCAGGATAACTGTGGCTATTCTGAGTCTTTTGTGGTTCCATATAAACTTTAGGATTATTTTTTCTATTTCTATGAAGAAAGTCATTGGTATTTTGTAGAGATTGCATTGAATCTATAGATTGCTTTGGATATTATGTACCTTTTAGCAATATTGATTCTTCCAATCCATGAACATGGAATATCTTTCCAATATTTTGTGCCTCTTCAGTTTCTTTAATCTGCGTTTTGTATTTTTCATTGCAGAGATCTTTCACTTTTTTGGTTAACTTAGTTGCTAAATATTTAAGTTTATTTGTAGCTATTCCAAATAGGATTACTTTCTCAATTTCTTTTTCAAATTGTTTGCTGTTGGTATATGGAAATCCTACTGATTTCTGTATGTTGATTTTGTATCCTGCAACTTTACTGAATGTGTTCATCAGTTCTAATAGCTATTTGGTGGTGTTTTTAGATTTTTCCAAATATAAGAAGATATCATCGGCAAACAAGGATAATTTGACTTCTTCTTTTCCAATTTGGATGCCCTTTATTTCTTTATCTTTTTTGATTGCTCTAGCTAGGACTTCCAGAACTATGTTGAATAACAGTGATGAAAGTGGGCATTCTTGTCATGTTCCAGATCTTAGAGGAAAGATTTTTAGATTTTCCCTGTTCATTATGATACTAGCTGTGGGTCTGTCATACACAGCTATTATTGTGTGGAGGTATGTTCTTTCCTTTTTTTTTTTTTTTTTTTGAGACAGGGTCTCGCTCTGTTGCCCAGGCTGGAGTGCAGTGGCGTGATCTCAGCTCACCGCAAGCTCTGCCTCCTGGGTTCACGCCATTCTCCTGCCTCAGCCTCCAGAGTAACTGGGATTACAGG
The DNA here is from genome assembly GCF_047675955.1 of Chlorocebus sabaeus. Lineage (NCBI taxonomy): Eukaryota > Metazoa > Chordata > Mammalia > Primates > Cercopithecidae > Chlorocebus > Chlorocebus sabaeus. Next base: position 75,970,451 of record NC_132905.1, read on the forward strand.
TGCCCACCACCATGCCTGGCTAATTTTTTTTTTTTTTTTAGTAGAGACAGGGTTTCACCGTGTTGGCCAGGATGGTCTCAATTTCCTGACCTCATGATCTGCCCACTTCGGCCTCCCAAAGTGCTGGGATTACAGGTGTGAGCCACCATGCCCGGCCAGTATGTTGTTTCTATACCCAGTTCTTTTAGGGTTTTTTCATGAAGGAATGCTGAATTTTATCAAATGCTTTATCAGCATCAATTGAAGTGATCGTATGGTTTTTTGTCTTTAATTCTATTGATATAGTATATTACACAGATTAATTTATCTATGTTGAAACACCCCTGCATTCCTGGAATATATTCCAATTGGTCATAATGAATGGTCTTTTTAATGTGTTGTTGAATTTTGTTTTCTAGTGTTTGATTTTTGCATCAATGTTCATTAGGGATATTGGCCTGTAGTTTTCTTTTTTCTTTTTCTTTTTTTTTTTTTTTTTTTTTTTGATGTGTCTTTGGTTTTGGTATCAAGGTAATACCAGCCTTATAGAACGAGTTTGGAAGTAATCCCTCCACCTCTATTTTTTGGAATAGTTTGAGTAGCATGGGTATTAGTTCTTTAAATGTTGGATAAAATTCAGTGATAAAGCCATTGGGTTCCGGTCTTGTCTTTGCTGACAAATTTTTTCATTATAGATTCAATCTCATTACATATTGGTCTGTTCAGGTTTTGAATGTCTTCACAGATCAACTGTAATAAGTTGTAATGTCTGGGAATTCATCTATTTCTTCTAGGTTTTCCAATTTATTGGCAAATACTTGCTCATAGTAACCTCTAACAATCCTTCGAATTTCTGTGATGTTGGTTATAATGCCTCTTTCATCATCTCTGATTTTATTTATTTTGGTCTCCTCTCTTTTTTTCTTCGTCTGGTTAAAGGTTTGTCAATTTTATCTTTTCAAAAAACCATTTTTTGTTTTGTTGATCTTTTGTATTGTTTTCTTCATTTCAGTTTCATTTATTTCTACTCTGATCTTTATTTATTTTTTTTCTTCTATTAACTTTGGGTTTGATTTGCTTTCACTTTTCTAGTTCTTTAAGATGCACTGTTAGATTGTTTATTTAAAGTGTTTCTACTTTTTAAACATAGGCACTTGTAGCTCTAAACTTTCCACATCATACTGCTTTCACTGCATCCCATAGCTTGTGATATGTTGTGTTTTCATGATAATTTGTTTCAATAAATTTTTAAATTTCTGTCTTAATCTTTTCATTTACCCATTCGTCATTCAGGAGCATATTGTTTAATTTGTATAGTTTCCAAAAAATTCCTCTTATTGTTGATTTCTAGTTTTATTCCATTGTGGTCAGAGAAGACACTTCATATAATATCAATTTTTGAAGTTTTAAGACTTGTTTTGTGATCCAGCATATGGTGTATTCTTGAGAATGATCCGTATGCTGAGAAGAATGTGTATTCTGTATTTGTTGGATGAAAATATTCTGTAAATATCAATTAGGTCCATATGGTCTATAATTCAGATTAGGTGCAATGTTTCTTTGTTGACTTTTTTGTTTGAAAGATTTGTCCAGTGTTGAATATTGAGTGTTGAAATCTCCAGCTATTGTTGTATTGGGATCTAGCTCTTCCTTTAGCACTAATGATACTTGCTTTATATATCTGAGTGCTCTAGTGTTGGGTGTAGATATATTTCAAACTGTCATATCCTCTCGCTGAACTGACCCCTTTATCATTATATAGTGACTTTCTTTGTCTCTTTTTATAATTTTTGTCTTAAAATCTATTTTGTCTAATGTTAAGTATAGCTATTCCTGTTTATTTTTTGGGTTTACATTTGCACAGAAAATCTTTAAGTTTATCTCTGTTTTTATAGGTGAAGTATTTCTCTTGTAAGCAACAGATTGTTAAGTCTTATTTTTTAATCCATTCAGCCACTCTATGTCTTTTGACCAGAGGGGTTAGTTCATTTTCATTCTATGTTACTATTGATAAGTAAGGACTTACGCCTGCCATTTTATTCTTTGTTTTCTGGTTGTTTAGTGGTCTTCTCTTCCTTCTTTCTTCCTTCCTATCTTCATACTAGTGAAGGTGATTTTCTCTGGTGGTATGTTTTAATTTCTTGCTGTTATATTTTGTGATTTGTTATATATTTTTTCATCTGAGGTTATCATGAGACTTGCAAATAATGTCTTATAGCCCTTTATTTTAAGCTGATGACAACTTAACACTGACTGGATAAACAAACTAACAAACAAGCAAAGAGAACAGTCATAAAAACTCTACACTTTAACTTTATCCCTCTACTCTTTAATTTTTGGTTGTTTTTATTTATACCTTATTGTACTGTCTATGTCTTAAAGAGTTGTTGTAGTTATTATTTTCTATTGGTTCATCTTTTAGTCTTTCTACTTAAGATATGATTAGTTTATGCACTCATATGCACACTCATGTTTTTCTACTTAAGATGTGAGTAGTTTATGCACAATATGTTACACTATTCTGTGTTTTTCTGTGTAGTTACCAGTGAGTTTTATACCTTCAGATGATTTCTTATGGCTCATTAATCTCCTTTTCTTTCAGATTAAAAAACTCCTTTAGTATTTTTTGTAAGACAGGTCTGTTGTTGATAAAGTCACTCATATTTTGTTTGTCTGAGAAAATCTTTATTTCTCTTCTATGTTTGAACGATCTTTTCACTGGATATATTATTCCAGCATAAAATTTTTTTCCTTCATCACTTTAAATATGTCATTCCACTGTCTTCTGGCCTGCAAGATTTTCCCTGAAAACTCTACTATCAGATGTATTGGTACTTCATTGTGTGTTATTTGTTTCTTTTCTTTTCTTTCTTTCCTTTTTTTTTTTTTTTTTTTTTTTTGAGATGGAGTCTCACTCTTTTGCCCAGGCTGGAGTGCAGTGGCATGATCTTGGCTCACTGCAACCTCCCCCTCCTGGGTTCAAGCAATTCTCCCACCTCAGCCTCCCAAGCTGGGATTACAGGCATGTGTCACCAAGTCCAGCTAATTTTTGTATTTTTAGTAGAGATAGGGTTTCAACATGTTGGCCAGGCTGGTCTCAAACTTCTGTCCTCAAGTGATCTGCCCTCTTTGGCCTCCCAAAGTGCTAAGATTACAGGTGTGAGTCACCACACCTAGCCTGTTTATTTTCTCTTGTTGCTTTTAGGATCCTTTCTTTATCCTTGACTTTTAAGGGTCTGATCATTAAATATCTTGAGGTAGTCTTATTTGGGTTCAATCTACTTGGAGTTCTATAACCTTCCTGTACTTGAATATTTATATCATTCTCTAGGTTTGGGACATTCTCTGATATTAACCCTTTGAGTAAACTTTCTACTCCATCTCTCTTTACCTTTTATTTAAGATAAATAACTCTTAGATTTGCCCTTTTGAAGATATTGTCTAGCTATTATAGAAATCTTTCGTTCTTTTTTATTCTTTTTCTTTGTCTCCTCTGACTGTGTATTTTCAAATAGACTGTCTTTAAGCTCACTAATTCTTTCTTCTGCTTAATCAGTTCTGCTGATAAATGTTACCAATTATTTGTGGGAGTTAAAAATGAATACAATACAACTCATGAAGATAGAGTGTAGAATCACAGTTAACAGAGACCAGGAAGGATAGTGGGGAGTGGTGGGAAGTGAGCACAGTTAAGGCATAAAAAAATATAATCAGATAGAATTAATAAAATACAGTATTTGATACTAAAATTTAGAATTTTGATAGCACAACAGTGTGACTACATCCATAATAATTTATTGTATATTTAAAAATAACTAAAGAAGGTCGGGCATGGTAGCTCATGCCTGTAATCCCAGCACTTCGAGAGGCCATGGTGAGCAGATCACGAGGTCAGGAGATTGAGACTGTCCCGGCTAACACGGTGAAACCCTGTCTCCACTAAAAATACAAAAAATTAGCCAGGCATGGTGATGAGTGCCTGTAGTCCCAGCTACTCAGGAGGCTGAGGCAGGAGAATGGCGTGAACTCGGGAGGCGGAGCTTGCAGTGAGCAGAGATCGCACTACGCACTCCAGCCTGGGCGACAGAGCAAGACTCCATCTCAAAAAAAAAATAAATAAATAAATAAATATAATTAAATTGTTTGTAACACAAAAGATAAATGCCAGAAATGATGGATACCCCTTTACCCTGTGATTATTAGACACTGAGTGCCGTATCAAAATATCTCATGTGCCCCATAAATATATGCACCTACTAACTGCTCACAAAAATTAAAAACTTAACAAAAAAAAATCTGCTGAAAGACTCTGATGTATTCTTCAGCATGTCAATTGCAAATTGCTTTTTTTTGTTTTGTTTTGTTTTTGAGATAAAGTCTCACTCTCTGGCCCAGGCTGGAGTTCATTGGTGTGATCTTGGATCACTGCAACCTCTGCCTCCCGAGGCAATTCTCATGCCTCAGCCTCCCGAGTAGCTTGGATTACAGACATGCACCACCACACCTGGCTAATTTTTGTATTTTTGGTAGTGATGGGGTTTAATCCTGTTGGCCAGGCTAGTCTCGATCTCCTAACCACAAGTGATCCACCCACCTCGGCCTACCAAAGTGCTGGGATTATAGGCGTGAACCACCACGTCCAGCCTTCAATTGCAAATTTCTACTCGATTCTTTTTAATTATTTTAATCTCTTCGCTAAATGTATCTGATAGGATGCTGAATTCTTTCTCTGTGTTCTCCTGAATTTTGTTGTGTTTTCTTAAAACAACTATTTTTGAACTCTGTCTGAAAAGTCATATATCTCTGTCATTATTGGTCATTGCTGTCTTATTTGGTTCATTTTGGTGAGGTCATATTTTCCTGGATGGTCTTAACGCTTGTGAATGTTCACTGATGTCTTGGCATTGAAGACTTTGGTATTTACTGTAATCTTCACAGTCTGCGCTTGTTTGTACCTATCCTTCTTGGGAAGGCTTTCCGGATATTCCAAGAGACTTGGGTGTTATAATCTAAGTTTTTGGTCACTGAAGCCATATTTGCATTAGGGGGCATCCCTACTCGAGTAACACTGTGGCTCTTGCAGACTCAGAGATATCACCTTGTCTTCAACAAGATCCAGAAGAATTCTGATTACCAAGTAAAGACTCTTGTTGTCATCTCTTACTTTCTCTCAAATAAATAGGGTCTCCTTCACTCTATGCTGAGCTTCCTGGAGCTGGGGGAGAGGTAACACAAGCCCCTGTGGTCACCACAACCAGAACAGCACTGTGTCAGATCTGAAGCCAACCCAGTACTGGGTCTTGCACAAGGCCCATGGTAACTACTGCCTGGCTACCACCAATGTTCACTCAAGACCTTAGGACTTTACAATCAGCAGCTGCCAAAGCTAGCCAGGTTGTGTCCTTCCCTTCAGGGGAGCAAAGTCCCACAGGCCCTGAGAGAGTCCAGAGATGCCATCCAGGATCCAAAGCCTCGAGTCAGAAATCTTAGAAATCTACCTGGTGCTCTATTCTACTGTGGCTGAGTTGGCACTCAAGCCACAGGACCAAGTCCTTCCTACTCTGCCTTCCCCCTTCCACAAGCAGAGGAGTCTCTCAATGGCCACCACTACCCCAGGCCAGCAGTCAGTACTGCCTGGCTATCACTGATGTTCACTCAAGGCCAAGGCTCTTCAGTCAGCTTATGCTGCCAGGCCTGGGACTCTCTCCTCAGGGCAGTGAGCTTTCCTCTGGTCCAGGTGAAGTTCAGAAATGCCATCTAAGAACCAAGGCCTGAAATTGGAGACCCCAAGAGCCTTCTTGGTGTTCTACCCCATTGTGGCTGAGCTGGTACTTAAGCTGCAAAAGAAAGTCCCCTTTCCTCTTCCCTCTCCTTTTCTCAAGCAGGCGTCTCTACCCATAGCCACCACAGCTGGGAATGCGCTGGGTCACAACTGAAGCCAATCGTCTCTGAGTTTCACCCAAGGCGCATGCGAACACTGCCTGACTACCACTGCTGACTACTCAGGGCCCAAGAACTCTTTAGTCAGCAGATGATGAATCTTGCCAGGACTAGATCCTCCCCTCTGGCTCAGGGTGTGTCTAGAAGTGTCATCCAGGAGCTAGGGCCTGTAATAGAAGCCTCAAGACTCTGCCTGGTACCCGGTCCTCCTGTGGCTAAGCTGGTACACAAGTTGCAAGTCAAAGTCCTCTTTACTCTTTTCCTCTTCACAAGTGGAAGAAAGGAGTCTCTCCTAGAGGTGCGAGCTGTGCTATCTAGGGTTGTGGGAGGGGCGGTGCAAGGAGTCCCTAGGCTGACCCGGCATTCCACATGCCTTCCCAAGTCCACTGGCTCCGAGTCCAGCACAGCACTAGGACGTGCCCAGGAATTGCAGTCCTTGTGGTCTAGGCTATCTTTCAAGTTTATTTAGAACCCCAGACCACTTTAGCCAACAGTGGCAAGGCTTGCCAGAAGCCAGAACTCAGGTGCTGACCATTGGGATGGGTGATTACCCCCTGGCTGGGGCTGGTCTAAATGCTCCCTCCATGAGCACTGGCTGAGTTCTGCCCAGGGTTGCTTTCCTCTGGACAGGTCAGCACTGAGTTCCAATGAAAAGTCCCAGAATCACCACACTCTCTCTCCCTTGAAGTGCACAGATGCTCTCTTCGCACCACACAGCCACTGCCAGAGGATGGAGAAGGCATGGCATCAGCAAGTCAAGACTATCTTTTCCATCCTCTTCAGTGTCTCTTCCAGTGATATGAAATTAAAACCAGGCGCTGTGATTGCTCACTTGATTCTTGGATCCTATGAAGGTGCTTTTTTGTGTGGACAGTTACTCAGTCTGGTGTTCTTACAGGTAAGATGATCAATGGAGGCTTCTATTCAGCCATCATGCTCTGCCTCCTTTTAAAACAAATTTATTAACATAATTAAATAGCTGAAGTTATATAGTGAATACTGAGCACTTATTTTTGCAAAAAACATTTTGCTACACAAATTATAAGTAATTTATGAGGATTGTGTTTTTAAAATGTAATTTTATTTACAAAAATTTGATTTCCATACAACTATTTGTCTATGCATAGAGTGAAACCCATCTGTGTTATTTAAAATGCAGTTGCTATTGCATCATAAGAAACAACTTTGGCTTTCACCAACAGTGTAAGCAATTATCTGAAGCCAAATATCTTTATTCTTCTGTCCTCTCAAACTGAAAAAGGCAATTTTCATTTACTCAATATCTGCATTGAAATGGAGAATTGCCTTTTATTGTGCAAAAGACAAGATTCTATAAAAACTGCTAAGAAGTATTTCCCTGCATTAACATATTATGAGGTGTAGATTTTTAAAAGCTTTTCTATTATCAATACTGTAATTGGACAGATGTCTGCTACATACTCCATTTCTGCACTAAGAGCCAGATTTTCCTAAGAGGTGACTATTGAAAGCATTTTAAATTAGAACGTAAAATACTCATTGAGTATTCTGGAAATGAAAATTTTAGTCCTCCTGAAAATTTTGTAGGTGTTTTAGAAGGTAGTCTTTAAAATGCAAAGCATAGGCAGTAGGACAAGATGTAGCAAGCCAGACACAAGAACACAAAAGAAGAGCAGAAGCTGAGGGCTAGACTTTTTACAGGAGTCAGTAGCTGTGTCATATCATGGAGGCATTTTCTTCAAGACTCGCTGATTCCAAATGGTCTGGCAAGGTGGGGCTGGATGTCAGAAACTAGTTAGGTTAGGACTAACCACTTGGCTATAGATACAAGCTAGAGGAAAACAGCTAGCAGTATAGCAAGGTGGTGAAGGATGTGCTTAAATTACAGGCATATCCAAATTCAAGCACTATGTGAACTATTTACTAGTTATGTGACTTAAATAATCTACTTAGACATTGCTGTGGTCTGAATGTTTCCTTCCTCCAAAACTTCATATGTTGAAAATTAATCCTCAGCACAATAGTACTAAGAGGTGGGACTTTTAGGAGGTGATTGGATCATGAGGGCAAACCCTTCATGAATTGGATTAGTGCCCTTACAGAAAAACCCTGAGGAAGCTTGTTTGCCCCTTCTGCCATGTGAGGGCACAGCAAGAAGGTGCCATCTATGATGCAGAGAAAAATTCCTCACCCCAGACGCTGAATCTGCTGGTGCCTTGATCTTGAATTTCCTAGACTACAGAACTGTGAACAATATATTTCTGTTATTTATAAATTATTCCATTTATGGTATTTTGTTACAGCAGCCTGAACAGACTAAGACAGACATCCTGAGACTTGGTTTTCTTATCTGAAAAACAGGGATTAAAAATATCTACTTTGTAGAGTTATTATTGGCATTTAGTAAACAGTCATTATTATTTAATTGCATAGGGAGGTGGTGAAGCCAGTCTCAATCTTAATTGTTAATATTTAATTGCCATCTGAGTGGTGACTCCAACAGCAATTTCTTGAAGGTGCTGCTGCTTGTTAACACGTAAGTGACAATGCTCGTCACTCTTTTTTTGTAAGATCTCAGGCAACATTTGGTAGGGGAGGCATTGGTCTTTTAATTAGAATTTGTGTCAGAATCTCATTTGTAAAGTTGTTTATTTGTTTACTTGGTTAAATAAAAGTACGTCTTTTCTTTGTCTTTTTTTCTGAAGCACCTTCATAGTGATTCAGATGTTTACCCCTAGATGAAAGCATCCACCCAAGGAGAGAGAGGTTTTTTAACAGCTAAGCAGACTATCTAGTCACCACCCAGATAGACTACAATATATGGAAGCTGGAATTTGCATTCAGAAACCGATGAGAAGGAACAGATGTGAAGTTTTAGAAAATTCAATAGGGCTTGGAGAAGATCCCATCTCTGTGGATATGTGGGTCTTGGAGTCTCAACCCAGAGTGACTTACTTAGGCAAATCCCTCCTGCTAAAGAGGTCATGAACCTTATTTTATCACTATGTTTAGAATTGGCTCCTGAGGGCAAACAGACTCTGATGAAGACAGGTTGTCACGGGCTGGATTGTGAGCCCCCCAAAAATTCATATGTTGAAGTCTTAACACCTAGTAGCTGAGAATGTAACCATATTGGAGACAGGGTCTTTAAAGAAGTAAGTAAGCCAAAATAAGGCCATTAGGTGGGTCCTAATCCAATACAACTCATGTTCTTACAAGAAGGGGAAATGTGAACACAGAAAATACAGAAGAAAGACGATATGAGGACACACAGGGAAAAGGGCATTTACAAGCCAATGAGAGAAGCCAGAGACAGATCCTTCCTCCATGGCCCTCATCCTATAGACACCTTGATCTCAGACTTCCAGCCTCCAGAACTGTGAGAAAATAAATTTCTGTTGTGCTCCTCAATGTGGAAATTCAAGGAGGAAATGTGGAACAGAACAACAGCCTTGGGTTCTCCAAAGTCCTGACTGTCCAGCCTTTCTGTGAGAAATCTTTGGGTCACTACCCAGCATTGGATATTATTTGGGCACTGTTGATCAGAAAGCTTTAGATCAAAATTAAGACTAAGAAAAAATATTATCTAAATTGCTTCTTGAAACTTCTCCCTCTTGAATAAGAGACACCATGACCTAAAATGAATTAGCTTTAAACATGACAAGGTGCTTTTGACTGTTCTTTTTTGTTCCTTGAGAAAAAAGAATGAGGGCAGGACATAGGCATGGGCAAGAACTTCATGACTAAAACACCAAAAGCAATGGCAACAAAAGCCAAAATTGACAAATGGGATCTCATTAAACTAAAGAGCTTCTGTACAGCAAGATAAACTACCATCAGAGTGAACAGGAAACCTACAGAATGGGAGAAAATGTTTGCAATCTACCCATCTGACAAAGGGCTAATATTCAGAATCTACAAAGAACTTAAGCAAATTTACAAGAAAAAATTAACTTAAGCAAATTTACAAGAAAAAATCAAACGACCCCATCAAAAAGTGGGCAAAGGATGTGACCAGACACTTTTCAAAAGAAGACATTTATGCAGCCAACAGACACATGAAAAAATGTTCATCATCACTCATATCAGAGAAATGCAAATCAAAACCACAATGAGATACCATCTCACACCAGTTAGAATGGTGATCATTAAAAAGTCAGGAAACAACAGGTGCTGGAGAGGATGTGGAGAAATAGGAATGCTTTTACACTGTTGGTGGGAGTGTAAACTAGTTCAACCATTGTGGAAGACAGTGTGACAATTCCCCAAGGATCTAGAACTAGAAATACCATTTGACCCAGCCATCCCATTACTGGGTATATACCCAAAGGATTATAAATCATGCTACTATAAAGACATATGCACACATATAATTATTGTGGCACTATTCACAATAGCAAAGACTTGGAACCAACCCAAATGCCCATCAATGATACACTGGATTAAGAAAATGTGGAACATATACACCATGGAATACTATGAAGCCATAAAAAGGATGAGTTCATGTCCTTTGTAGGGACATGGATGAAGCTGGAAACCATCATTCTCAACAAACTATTGCAAGGACAGAAAACCAAACACCACATGTTCTCACTCATAGGTGGGAACTGAACAATGAGAACGCTTGGACACAGGGCAGGGAACATCACACACCGAGGCCTGTCGTGCGATGGGGGTATGGGGGAGGGATAGCATTAGGAGAAATACCTAATGTAAATGACGAGTTAACGGGTGCAGCAAACCAACATGGCACATGTATACATATGTAACAAACCTGTACATTGTGCACATGTACCCTAGAACTTAAAGTATAATTTAAAAAAAAAAGAAAAAAGAATGAGTGTTTTTTCTAATGTTTTCTTATTGTAACTTTTTCATCTGTTTTCACATAATCTTAACCACACCCACACAAACACACGCAAACACTACCTCATTGCCTGCACACAAACATATTCTCTTAAGTCTGCCCATATAATCAATACAATCAACGGAACAGCACTTTATTGACTAGATTGTGAGTTACAGATTTTCCTTCCTTTATTTTTTAAGACAGTCTTCCTCTGTCACCCAGGCTGGAGTGCGGTGGTGCAATCACAGCTAACTGCAGCCTCAAATTCCTGGGTTCAAGCTATCTTCTCACTCAGTACTAAGTACTTTAGCCAGTGTGATAGCCAAGTGTATTTTTCCTAAGTTTTTTATTATTTCAATCTGCTCTTGTCTGGAAGCTTTTCTTGATTAACCCAGCTACAGGTATTTACTGTAGAAAGATCATAAAACACAAATGCAGAAGAAAAAGAAATAAGAAATGTTACCCCTGTGGTTGATCAAAGGTAATAATGTTTCCAGTTTGTCAGTCCTCCTTGTCTCTATACCGTGTGCATGTAGCTCGATAGTGCTCTCTCATTCTGCAATCAGCCATAGGACTTGCTTTCGGTGAAGCAGAATTGGGCAGAGAGAATAGGTGAGCTCTGTCGCAGGTCCAGTGAGTCTTGGCTAACTGGTTGGGAGCTCTGGAGCTAGAATGACCTAAGTTGCCCCAAGGAGACAACTGACAAATGTGGCACAAACAGAGGCCTGAGATGCACTTGCATGCTTGAGCTTGCTTGCTCTTACCCTCTGCTACTGCCATAAGAACTTGGCATGCTTGCTCTTACCCTCTGTTACTACCATAAGAACTTGACCAAAGTGCCCCTCTCGTCCCAGGAGAAAGATGAGAGATTCAAGGATCAGAACCGAGCTGTCCCAGCCATCCCCGCCAAGGCCACATTAGATGCCACCTAGACTTGTGAAAGGGCCTACCCAAGGACAGCAGAGTCACCTACTGAACCTACAGCTGACAGTAAACACATGGGAAGAGCCAAACCCAGGCCTGATCAGCTGAACCCTGTCGACTCATAAGCTAAATAGATGCTTATTATTATCAACTACTGAGGTTTTGTGGTTTGTTAAGGAGAATTACTGTGATAATCAACTTCTGATACACACACCACTCTAAAACAGAACAATTCAACATTGCTCTCATTTTGCTAAAGCATTTTGTTCAACTGATGGTCTTTTGATAGCTATCCACATCAGCAGAGAGCAGGATATATGAATTTGGTTTCCTGGTTCCCTACCACAACGGCTGGAATAGGTGTTAGGAGAGAAAAATCCAACTGTAGTTCTAACGGTGGAAGTTCACTGTAGTAAACTTGAGCAATTTTCTTTTTTTGAGACAGGGTCTTACTCTGTCACCCAGGCTGAGTGCAGTGAGGCGATCACAGCTCATTGCAGCCTCAACTTCTGGGCTCAGGAGATCCTGCCACCTCAACCCTCCAAGTAGCTGGGACTGCAGGTACATGCCACCATGCCTGACTAATTTTTATTTTTATTTTTATTTTTATTTATTTATTTTTTTTTTTGTAGCAAGACTGGTCTCAAACTTCTGGATGCCAGTAATCGTACAGCTTTGGCCTCCCAAAATGCTGGGATTACTGGCTTGAGCCACTGCACCTGAACAAATTAGAGCAATTTTTTATTTGCCATCCGGTCAATCAGTAAGGAAAAGACTCCAGGAAAAAGATAAAGTAGACAACCCCATCTGTATTAGGGTTCTCCAGAGGGACAGAACCAAAAGAATATATGTATATATAAAAGGGACTTTACCAGGAAGAATCAGCTTATATGATTGCATGGCAAAGTCCCACGATAGGCCGTCCACAAGTTGGGGAAAGAAAAAAGCTAGTAGTGGCTCAGTCCAAGTCTGGAGGCCTCAAAACCAGGGAAGCTGACAGTGCAGCCTTCAGTTTGCAGCCAAAGGCTGAAGAACCAGGAGTCTGACATTTAAGGACAGGAGTGGGAGCAAGTGTCTGGCATGGGAAGAAAAATAGAGAGAAGACTCAGCAAGGGAGCTTGTTCCCCCTTCTTCCACCTGCTTTGTTCTAGCTGTGCTGACAGCCAATTGGATGGTGCTGACTCACATTAAGGGTGGATCTTCCTCTCCCAGTTCGCCGACTCAAATGTCAATCTCTCTGGTAACACCCTCACAGACACACCCAGAAACAATACTTACCAGCCATCTAGGCATCTCTCGATCCAGTCAAGGGAACACCTAATATTAACCATCACACTATCAAGTCCATAGAGTAAAACAGACTGGACACTTGGAGTGAACCTGAAAGTGAAACTGGGTTGCAGCGAGGCAGTGTGTCACTGAGGTCTCTTTCCTTACAAGCAACTCTGGCCAACTTAGGTAAACAAAAAAATTTGTTGGAAAGATTCTGTTTAGCCCACAGAATCAAAAAGAAAGCTAACTCGGCAGGCTTAAGCAAGGTTAAGGAAAAAGAGTCCCTCTGGAGAGCTCAGGGCAGTAACATGTCTCTGCTGGATGTTTCCTGTAGAGAGAGTTCATTTTAACCATCCTTAGTCTATGTATTTCTCTGTTCTGAGTATAAGGTCTGGCAAAGATTATCCAAGGTTCTGGAGATGAGGGCATAGACATTTTCAGGAGGCCATTACTCTGCCCTCCACACCATCTGAGAGTGGGAAGTCCAAGTTTTAGCTAATTTTGTGAAGCTTACTCCATGTTCCTGCACATCAGTGAGTTCACCAATCTTGCCCCTCTCCATTAATGAAGTTGAAATTCAAGTCTCCAACATGAAGTTCTTAGGCAATTGGTTTTCAAAACTCCTTGAAAGAGCTGTCTTTATTTCTTGCTTCTGGCTTTTCTTTATTTAATCCTGAATCCACTCCAGTTAGATGCTCACCCCCAGCACTCTACCACTAACTAATCTTATCAAGGTAACTGTGACCTCCACATTTCTAAATTCAATTTTCAATCCTTAGTCTTTATCTTACTTGACATAGCAGCAGCCTCTGACACAATTGTTTCCTTTTTCTTTTTCAAAGTACTTTATTTCATATATTTCCAGTTTTTTCTCTAAACCCCTCTATCCTCTCCATCTCAGTTTTATTTGATTATTTTTTCTTATCTCCCCTTCATCCTAATTTCAGCATGTCCAACATATCCATGTGTTATAGACTGAATTATATTCCCCCCAAAAATGTATATGTTGACACCCTATCCCCCAGCATGTTAGAATATGACCATATTGGTAATAGAGCCTCTAAAGGGGTAATACTAAAGTTAAATGAAGGCATATGGGAGAAGCCCTCATCCAATATGACTGGTATCCTTATAGGATGATGAAGACACCAGGGATATGCACACACAGAGGAAAGGGCATGTGAAAACACACCAAGAAAGCAGCCATCTGCGAGCCAAGGAGAGAGGCCTCCAAATAAATCACCCCTGCTGGCACCTCTACTTGGACTTTCAGCCATCAACACTGCAAGAAAATTGATTTATGTTGTTTCAGCCATCCAGTCTGTGGCATTTTGTTACGACAGCTCTAGAAAATTCATATATCATCCTTGAATTTCTTCTTTTCTCTATTATACATACTCCCTTGCAAATCTCATTCAGTTCCAATGTTTCAAAATATCATCTACATACTAGTGACTCCCTAATTTACATATCTAGCCCTGACCTTGTTTCTTAAATCCAGATTCATATATGCAATCACCTGTTTTCCTTGACATTCCTCCTGGAAAGTAATAAATAGGGAATATGTTTAATATGTGGAAAACTGAGCTCCCATACACCCCTCCAATCTTCTCTTCTTGCTTCTTTCCTCAACTTAGTAAATGGCAAACGTAATTATTTTAGTTTCTCAGCCCAAACACATTGGAACCATCCATGCCTCCTTACCTCTCTCACATCCTCCACCCCATTTGTCAGCAAATTCTGTCAACTCTAGCTTCAGAATATATAGAATTCAACACTTCTCACCACCTCCACTGCTACGACCCAGGTTCAAATCACCATAATCTCTCTCCTGGATTATTGCAATAACTCATAACTGGCTTCTCCTTCCACCCTTGTTCTCTCAAAGACTGTCCTCCATATAGCAGCCAGAATAATCCTTTTGACCTTGAGATTCTTCTGCTCAATATTCTTCAGTAATTCCCCATCAGATGTAAAATATACAGTTAGATAGAAGGAATAAGTTATAGTAGTTGATAGCACAGTAGGGAAATTATAGCTAACAATAATTTACTGTATATTTCAAAATAGCTAAAAGAAAAGGATGATAATGTTTCCAATACAAAGAAAAAATAAATGAGGTGATGGACATCCTGGTTACCCTGATTTGATCATGACACAGGTATCAAAACATCACATGTACTCCCAAATATGTACAACTATTTTCTTTTTAAGATGCTCTGTCACTAGATTGGAGTGTAGCAGTATGATCTTGGCTCACTGCAACCTCTGCCTCCTGGGTTCAAGCGATTCTCCTGCCTCTGCCTCCCGAGTAGCTCGGACTACAGGTGCTCACCACCACATCCAGTTAATTTTGTGTTTTTAGTAGAGATGGGGTTTTACCGTGTTGGCCAGGATGGTTTCGATATCTTGACCTCATGATCTGCCTGCCTCAGCCTCACAAAGTGCTGGGATTACAGACATGAGCCACCGTGCCTGGCCTGTACAACTATTATATATCAATTTGAAGACCCCAATAGATACAGTCATAGCTTCCCTGTCACTGTAGATTGGCACAAAGTATAAATAAATAAATAAAATTTAAAACTTAAGGTAAATACCAAAGACCTTAAGGTTCCTACGTGACCTGTCTAGTACCTTGCTTCCTCTCTAGCAATAGCACCTCCTTCTTCTTCACCTCCCTTCATCCACACTGGTCTTCTCAATATTCCTAAATGTTCCAGAAGTACTCCTACCTTAGGGCTCAGGCATTTGCCATTTCCTCAGATGGAATATTTTTCCGACATATCTTGATGTGGCTCACCTTCTTCAGATATTTGTGCAAATGAGGCCTTCTCAATAAAGTCTCTCCTGGCCATCCTATCTAAAACTGCAATGCATCCTTTTCCCCAGTCATTCTTCCTTTCTTCCCCTTAGCACTTCAGAAGTCTAACATTTTGCTTACTTATTGTACTCATTTTCTGTCCGCTCCACTAGAGTGTAGCTCCAAGATGGCCAGAATCTGAGTCTGTCTTCGCATCCTCCACAAAGCAGTGCCTGGCATAGGACTGACCCTCAATATTCAATGACTGAGTTTGTTAACTGAATGTTCTCCAAGGGAAGGGGAAAGAACTCTGCATTGTTGCAGAAGAAGGGAAAGGGATGATATCGTGCTTAGGGTTTCCCTCAGAGAAGAGTCTAGAACAAAGAATTGGTTGCAGTTAGTTTATTTCCAAACTGATCCTCGGAAACAGCAATGAGGGAGGAGAGTCAGACACAGAGAGAGAAAAGACAGTATATGGTGCTTTACTGAGGTTTCTGCTGTAAGCAACAAGAGTAGAACTCTGCCAGAAGCTCTGAGAAGCATACGTGGAATGCCTCCCAGAATTGTCTACCAGAAATATAGGAAATTGGAACATTTTTTTCACTATCTCCCATCTCCCATTGGTTGAAGGGTGTCCTCTGGGCATTAATCCCTCCCCATCCCTGCACTTTTAGGCAGCAAAATTCAAGCCAACTGGGAGATCTCTGTGTTGAAAAAGACCCTGGGGAAGAATGTAAGAGACAGCTGCAAGAGCTTCCAGCAACATCCTGGCAGGAAGAGAAGAATATGAGCTTTCACGAACTGTCTACCACACTGTGGTTAAAATCAGAAGAGAGCTGAATAAAGGCAACGTGGGCACCAGGAGCATCTGTCTAAGATTAGGATATCGAAGCATAGGATATATTCTTTGCAACTGATTATCATTTATGAAGATTTTTCATTATCACCATAATGGCTTAAAAACAGTAATTCCCAATACTTACATAGCATTTTATGCACATTTGTATTTCCCAATTTTTTATGAGGCAAGTATTATGATTATTTTTCAAGACTTAAAAAGGGGAAGGAAAAAGAGTGTTTCTTATGGAGGTAATAATGTAGCAATTGGAGATAAAAAGATAATAACTTTAAAAACCATGACAGCTTTGCCCAGAAAACTGGCCAAGTTGTTCATAGCATCATATTACCTGGTATCCATGATAATACAATGAAATGACGCTATGAGGACAGAAACTATGAAGAGAGAAACACTATGAAGAGAGAAACTGATAAACTCTTTCCAGAGGTAAATTTAAAATATGCATTAAATATATACTTTTAAATGGTCATTCATGCCCTCTGACCCATTAATTATTTCAAAGGGAAATAAAAATTTTATATTCAAAAATATTCATTATAATATTATAGTAAATAACAAACAATTGGAAACAACTAGAATGCCCAACAGCATGGGGTGGTAAAATAAAATATGGGGCCTCCATATGTTCTTATCCTCTGGATGCTTTAAATTCATGTTTATGAGAAACACCCAATGACAATTGTTAGGTGACAAAGCATCTTTTAAAACTGCTTATTCAGAATATTACAAATTTGTTTTAGGTATCAATATACACACGTTTTAAGTATGTCAATGTGTATATTTATATATGCACTAATATGCCTGAATAGAAAAAAAAAAAAGAAGAAAGTAGACCATTAATAGTGGATCATTCTGGGTAGTGATAGAAGGATTCAAGGCACTTTTTATTTTCATACCATTCAGTATGCTTTACATTTTGGACATAAATTCAGAAATGATTGTTTTCTTCACATGTATAAGAAAATCAATACCAGCTTTTCCAAAATTTGTAAACTAAGGTGGAAATCAAGATAAAATCATAATTTTTAAAACCCTAAAAGTAAGTCATAAATGTATATATCAATTATTACATCCCAATCTCAATGATTCACAAGTTCCTTTTTTTTTTTTTTTTTTTTTTTTTGAGACGGAGTCTGGCTCAGTCACCCAGCCTGGAGTGCAGTGGCACGATCTCAGCTCACTGCAAGCTCCGCCTCCCGGGTTCCCGCCATTCTCCTGCCTCAGCCTCCCGAGTAGCTGGGACTACAGGCGCCGCCACCACACCCGGCTGATTTTGTTTTTGTATTTTTAGTAGAGACGGGATTTCACCATGTTAGTCAGGATGGTCTCTATCTCCTGACCTCCTGATCCACCCGCCTCGGCCTCCCAAAGTGCTGGGATTACAGGCGTGAGCCACCGCGCCCGGTCCACAAGTTCCCTATTTAAAGAAAGAGGATTGTTAAATGTTCTGAAGATAAATAAGATACCAAATAATCTGTATTCCTTTTATTTGGACTCCTTACATGTTTAATTCAGCATTTTACCTGTCTGTGGAAAGACTAAAAAGAAAGCCCTCTCTGCTAAAACTAGAATTTTAAATATATCAATATTAAGGAGGTAATCTACTGAGTCCTTCTGGGGGAAAAATACAGATTATATTGAATATAAAAATTCGTTAGGGCAAATAAAAAAGAAGGCAGCAAACCTTTATACTTAGTACAGATTCTTGCCTCTAGCTAAAATATAGAATTATCCAACCTACTTTGCTTTGGTAAGCTCATGAGGTAGTCCGTCTGCAAAATTCCTCTAAGGTCAGGTAAGGTCACTGAGTCAGTCTGGGTTATAGGATCAGAGGCAGCCATACATAAAGCTGTGAAGCCAGTATACTTTCTCCTATGCACAGTATGTACCACATACAGGCACAAACCTATACTTTGGAGTTCCTGCTTCCATTCTATACCTACAAAGTCACCTTGTCCTATATCTAAACATATTCCCACTCTCACCCTAGCCCTCAGGGTTGACCCGTCATGGATCATGCTGCTTTCCTGGTAGAAGGCTGGGCTATTTTTCCATTCCTCCCCTTCTTTGTCTCTGCTCTCCAACCAACCTGAAGAATTATTTCTCCCTTAAAAAAAATTGTAATGGCTGATGGGGCATGGAAATTGGTTATGAGGTTTTCTTCTTCTGGGCAGCAGACTCAGGGCTCTTCAGGTCATGAGTAAGACAGAAGAACGGCTGTCATAGTAAGAATTGCAGATACTATTGTCTGACCACTGATGGAAATACTCTGGGGCAGGCTAGGCTTTCAAGTCACACCAAGCCAACAGCCACCATCATTCCAAACGGCAGTGCTGAGCCCTGAAAGAAGGAGTAAATGTTGGCAACTTTAAAGGCTGCTAAGCAGGGTTTTGTTGGAGTTACTGGGAGCAGTTAAAAGGGAAGGTCACTAAAACTTATACCTCCTGTCTAACTGAAACTATTGCACAGCATGGTGACCATTGTTAATAATAATGTACTGTATATTTCAACATTGTTGAATAGGTTTTAAATGTTTTCACCAAACACACAAAATAATAAGTAGGTGGTGATGGATACGTTAATTAGCTTGATTTAATTATTCAACAGCATGTGTATATATATCTCAAAGCATCACATGGTATCCCATAAACATATACAATTATTATTCATCAACTAAAACTTCTTTAATTTTTTAAAAGGAAGAAGAAAAGAGAAGGGAAAGAAACCTAGAATCTGAGTTGATGGAAATGCTCAAGGGACTCCATAGAAGCAGAATGTGAAATATTCAGCTGAACAGTTCATCTGCTATAAAGCTGAGCTGTAACCTCCCTTTCTATTACCCTATGTCTTCAGTAATATTGACAACTCACGCAAATGTCTTGTGTGCTTGATAGTTCTCACTGGGAGTAGCTAGGTGAGAAACAAGATAAGAATTCTCAAAATGGCTAAATATGTCATTGCCTGCATTTCTTTGGCAAAATTAAAGACTCCCAGCCGGAAAAGATTAGGAAAAATGCAAACCACACTTTTATCTGGGATTCCTGCCTTTGCTGCTCCACCTCCCAATCTTTTACCCCAGTGGGAAGGGGTTCTAGCTACTAACATCATCTGATTCTTAAAAATCAAGCTGTCTCAAAGGACACGTAAGCTACAAAAGCGACGCTGAAATATAAGTGCCATCAATGCCACTCCATAGTCTCAGGATATGGCCAAGATAGTTACTGAACAAAAGCTATCAGATCATGAATTTATTCGCTCCTTGTCCCTTTCCACTTAGGTTTTGCATAACAGTATTTGCTGAACAGATGAAAGCTCCTTTCCTCTACAGGAGTTTTGCCCTTCCTCTGGAATTCTTTTTTCATGGCTTTTTGAATGTCGAGCACATTCTCATCCTTAAGTCTTATCCTCAACTGTATCATTTTATTTACTCTTCTTATTACTTTCTCTATAAGGCCCTGCCCTGGTTACTCTCTTAGGTATCACCTTGCTGATTTTCTTCATAGCAATGGTCACAATCTGTAATGATCTTTCTTCCCTCTTTACTATTTCATTAATGTCTGTCTTATACATTATCTCACAGCAGGAGCCTTGCCCATGCTGTCTACAGCTTCCTCCTCACTAGAACATAGAACTCAAATGTTTGTTGAAAAGATGATGCTCAAATCTGGATTGCCAGCAGAGTTCTGTATGGGAGATTTCTGTCCAGGATACAAACTAAGAAATATCAGATCCCCAGCTAGTCTTTTTTGAGTGTGAATGTGTTTCTTCCTTGCTAGGTTCGTACTTACTTGTTAGGCCTGTGAGGTATGACACTGATACAACAGCATGAATCTTATGGCTATCAGTGCAGGTGTCCGTACATCATGCATCGCAGCAAGCCCATTGGCAGAAGTCCAAATTCGTATGAAAGCCCTCTACCAGCCAAGCAGCACACAGCTGCAAAAGAATGCTGAAGATTTTCCTTTACATACATATCATTCTTCGTGGTCATTAGCTTTATTTTGAAAGAGAATTTGGTTGTTTAATCAAAACTATTTATAGGTCTTAAATAAAAATTGGTTTAATCTTATTTCAAACTTCCATAAAAACAGTGATGTTTTAGGAATGAACTGATATTCATATGTTAGGATTATTTACCATTTAAGTGTTTGAATGAATTTGTTCTAAAGCTCTGCATGTGCATAAAAGCCTTCGGGCATCTACAGAAGTGTATGAATTTCTTTTTAAAACTACAATTTATCTTGTTCTAAATACCTTGATATTTCCTAATCATAGCAAGTCTTCTTTAATTACGTAATTAAATTCTGGATAGCATCATCATGGAAAAACTGGCTTTCTTCAGATTCTCTGTAGGACAAAGTTACGGCTTTAGGACATATATTTATTTCCCTTAAAAGCATAACATGTCTTGATAAGGAGAAAATTTTTTGCATGAAATGATCTTGCTGCTTCAATTTTGTATGTAGTGGTTGAATAATTTCTTTCAATTTTTTCTCGAAAGCTAGTATGGAAAACATATTTTATTGTGCCCAATTTTCTTTTCTTTTGTTTTATTTGTATGCACATGTGTATGTGCAAATGTCACAAAATCAGTCACAGAAGCAAATTTATAGGGTTTTTTGTTTTTGTTTTTTTTTAATAAATCACTGTCTAGAAGTAACATATTGGGAGGAGATAGGAGATGAAAACCCATGGAGTCTAATGTAAAATAAGATTTGATATAAACTGGCTGGGTGCGGTGGCTCACACCTGTAATCCCAGACTTTGGGAGGCCGAGGCGGGTGGATCACCTGAGGTCGGAACATCCAGACAAGCCTGACTGACATGGAGAAACCCCATCTCTAGTAAAAATACAAAATTAGCCAGCTGTGGTAGTGCATGCCTGTAATCCCAGCTACTCGGGAGGCTGAGGCAGGAGAATCACTTGAACCCGGGAGGCGGAGGTTGCGGTGAGCAGAGATTACGCCATTGCACTCCAGCCTGAGCAACAAGAGTGAAACTCCATCTCAAAAAAAAAAAAAAAAAAAGGAAAGGAAAGGAAAGAAAAGAAAAGAGATTTGATATAAACTATATTCCTTATCAAGCAGATATTTTTGATCAATAAATTTGTCTATCAAATTCAGCATTTTGATCAAAACTAACTCATGTCTATTCACCAATAAGAGACAGACCATTAGTGATAACGTCTCTCATCCACCCCACTTTCTACATCTCATCCTTTCCAAAAAAAGCAAAAACTCACCAGCTTGGCATCCAGGGTTGTCTTCACAGCACATCACCTAGGCCCTCTCCTACTGCTCTATCTGACACTGTATTTTCTAGGCACACTGGATTCTTCTCTACTTCTAGGTCATTGGCACAAGCCTTCAGACTTTTGTGCTTTTCTCCACAATGTTTCCTCTTTTTCCTTCCCAGCTATTCAGTCAGGATTAAAAATTAATTGCTCTGTCTTCCTGTACAACTTGACATATCTACAGTTGTCAAATTAATTGTTCGTCTCTCTGTCTCTCCGTCTCCCCATCTTCATCTCCTCCCAGATGGCAATAATCTCTTACCCACTATTCTCAACGCAAAGCATCATTCTAACATATTCTGGGCTATGCAAGCATGCAAAGGTTGTCTAAACTATGTGTTAATTATTTCAACCTGACTGTATGTGCTTCTCCTTTGGTCTGAAATTTTCCAACTCTTAAAAGAAAAAATTTACATCTAATAAAAATACTGTCAATTAATTTTTGAATAATTTAAATGATGGTCAAAGAAATTATACAATTTACTTCCCTATGTATTTTTTTCAATCCTTATTGACTGACTGCCTTGCCACAGTATTTGTGTTCAATGTTGGATTTAATATCCACATCTTCCATCTTCTCTTCAAAACAGAGGGCAGGGAAAGTGTGCACTATTCTGAGAACAAGAGGAAAATATTGAGATTGCTTCCTCCTTCATAATTCTTGCTGATTTAAATAATTCATATTGTGTGATTAAGTCTATGAACCAGAATTACACTGGAAAATCATGTGAAGAAGGGTATGTTTGCTGAAAGTTCTGATGACAATATCAGAAAGAGGAAAAATTTATACCAAAAAAATGATGTGACTATTATTAGCAATCAAGGATTTTATCAAAACAAAATCAGAGATCAGATTAGCTATCTCTGTCAGAGCTTACCTCTCTACCTTTTTTTGTTTCTTGAGACGGAGACTCTCACTGTTGCCCAGGCTAGAGGGCAGTGGCGCAATCTCGGCTCACTGTGACCTCTGCCTCCCGGGTTCAAGCAATTCTCCTACCTCAGCCTCCCAAGTAGCTGGGGTTACAGGCGCCCGCCACCATGTCCAGCTATTTTTTTGTATTTTTAGTAGAGACAGGATTTCACCATGTTGGCCTGGCTGGTCTGGAAGTCCTGACCTCGTGATTCACCTGCCTTGGCCTCCCAAAATGCAGGGATTATGGGCATGAGCCACCATGCCTGGCCACCTTTCCACCTTTGTTCAAAATGAAATTTTCATCTCACTGGTACAAAAGGAAAATTGCATAAAACCTAGCTCTTTTTGCTTAGGTCAGATAAATTAATCTATGTAGGAGTGATTTTTTTTCTTTTAAAAAATGTTTAATTATTATGGGTATATAATTATTTGTATTTATAAGGTACATGAGATATTTTGATACAGGCGTGCAGTGTATAATGATCACATCAGGATAATTGGGGTATCCATCACCTCCAGCATTTATCATTTCTTTGTGTTAGGGCTGTTTCAATTTCACTCTTTTAGTTATTTTAAAATATACAATAAATTATTGTTAACTATAGTCACCCCATTGTGTTACTGAATACTGGATCTTATTCATTCTATTTAACTGTAGTTTTTGTACCCATTAACCATCCCCACTTTATACCCGCTCTCTGCTACCCTTCCCAGCTTCTGGTAACCTTCATTCTGCTTCCATCTCCATGAGTTCAATTTTTTTTTTTTTTTTTTTTTAAGCTTCCACATATAAGTGAGAAGATGTGATATTTGTCTTTCAGAAGAGTTTTTAGAGAAAAACTTTGGTGATATGCTACAGGTCCTGGCTGGTGAGAAAGTCCAAGAAAGTCCCCATTTTAGCCACCAGGAGCCTCTGATCACACAGCTTCCAAGCTGGAAGGCATCTTAAGAGTCATGAGACCCCATCCCCTTATTTTCTTGATTGTGAAAATGAAGCTCAGAAAGGTTCCGGGTTAATTTGTCCAAGGGTTAAGAGTTAGGCAGCCGGAAAGAAGTGGAACCTGGTTTTTTGACTCAGCCTGGGACTCTTCAGAGAGATAATTCTATTAGTTGTTCTAATAGACTGTATTACTGTTCCCCAAATATTCTTCCTCCCAACTCCTTTTAGTGCTCCGCCCCTGCAGTTTATGATCTTTTCTTCCTTCTTCTGAGTCAACAGCCTGAGTGGAGCAGAGCTGATAGACATGTAATGGCAACGAGTAATACTCTTTTCCATTGTAAGCCACTAAAGTTATGGAGTTTCTTGTTGCCACAGGCTAACTTAGCCTATCCCAACTATTACATTTTTCTTCTGCATTATAAGCAGGCTGTCTTGCAAGTGAAGGAATGCATTACCCATTGGTCTACCTGGAAACTACACTTCTGTTGTAGCTATTAATTTGGGCTGTTGCTACAGATATGTTTTCTTTATTCTTTTTTTTTTTTTTTCCATAGGTTATTGGGGTATAGGTGGTATTTGGTTACATTAGTAAATTCTTTGCTGGTGATTTGTGAGATTTTGGTACACTCATCACCCGAGCAGTATACACTGCACCCTATTTGTAGTCTTTTATATCTCGCCCCCCTCCAATCCTTGCTCCCAAGTCCTCAAGGTCCGTTGTATCATTCTTATGCTTTTGTGTCCTCATAGCTAAGCTCCCATATAGCAGTGAAAATATACAATGTTTGAGTTTCCATTCTTGAGTTACTTCACTTAGCATAATAGTCTCCAGTATCATCCAGGTCACTGCAAATGCTGTTAATTCACTCCTTTCTATGACTGAGTAGTATTTAATCTCATATATATACATATATATATGTGTGTGTATATGTGTATATATATAGTGTGTGTGTGTGTGTATATATATGTATCATGGTTTCTTTATCCACTCATTGATGGGCATTTTGGTTGGTTCCATGATTTTGCAATTGTGAATTTTGCTGCTATAAACCTGTGTGTACAAGTATCTTTTCTGTATAATGACTTCTTTCCTCTGGGTAGATACCCAGTGGTGGAATTGCTGGATCAAATGGTAGTTCTACTTTTAGTTCTTTAAGGAATCTCCACACTGTTTTCCATAGTAGCTGTACTAGTTTACATTACTACCAGCAGTGTAGAAGTGTTCCTTGATCACCACATCCATGCCAACATCTACTGTTTTTTATTTTTTGATTATGGCTATTCTTGCAGGAGAAAGGTGGTATCGCACTGTGGTATTATTGATTTGCATTTCCCTGATCATTAGTGATGTGAGCATTTTTTCATATGTTTGTTGGTCATTTGTATGTCTTCTTTTGAGAATGGCCTATTCATGTCCTTAGCCCACTTTTTGATGGGATTGTTTGTTTTGAGTTTGTTCTAGATTCTGGATATTATTAGTCCTTTGTCAGATGCATAGATTGTGAAGATTTTCAACCACTCTGTGGGTTGTCTGTTTACTCTGCTGACTGTTCCTTTTGCCATGCAAAAGCTCTTTAGTTTAATTAAGTCCCAGCTATCTATCTTTGTTTTTATTGCATTTGCTTGAGGGTTCTTGGTCATGAAATCCTTGCCTAAGTCAATGTCTAGAAGGGCTTTTCCAATGTTGTCGTCTATAATTTTTAGTTTCAGGGTTTAGATTTAACTCCTTAATCCATCTTGAATTGACTTTTGTATGAGGTGAGAGATGAGGATCCAGTTTCATTCTCTTACATGTTGCTTGCCAATTATCCCAGCACCATTTGTTGAAAAGGGTATCCTTCCCCCCACTTTATGTCTTTGTTTGCTTTGTTGAAGATCAGTTGGTTGTAAGCATTTGGGCTTATTTCTGGGATCTCTATTGTGTTCCATTGGTCTATGTGCTCATTTTTATACAAGTACGATGCTGTTTTCGTGACTATGGCCTTATAATATCATTTGAAATCAGGTAATGTGATGCCTCCAGATTTGTTCATTTTGCTTAGTCTTGCTTTGGCTGTGTTGGCTGTTTTTTGGGTTTTATATGAATTTTAGAATTGTTTTTTCTAATTTCATGAAGAATGATGGTGATTTTGATGGGAATTGTGTTAATTTGTAGATTGCATTTGGCAGTATGGTCATTTTCACAATATTGATTCTACCTATCTATGAGAGTGGGATGTGTTTCCATCTGTTTGTGTCATCTGTGATATCTTTCAGCAATGTTTTCTTTTCTTTTTTTTTTTTTTTGAGACGGAGTCTCGCTCTGTCGCCCAGGCTGGAGTGCAGTAGCTGGATCTCAGCTCACTGCAATCTCCGCCTCCCAGGTTCACGCCATTCTCCTGCCTCAGCCTCCCGAGTAGCTGGGACTACAGACGCCCGCCACCTCGCCTGGCTAGTTTTTTGTATTTTTTAGTAGAGACGGGGTTTCACCGTGTTAGCCAGGATGGTCTGGATCTCCTGACCTCGTGATCCGCCCGTCTCGGCCTCCCAAAGTGCTAGGATTACAGGCTTGAGCCACCGCGCCTGGTCTCAGCAGTGTTTTCTAGTTTTCCTTGTGTTTTCCTTGTAGAGGTCATTCACCTCCTTGGTTAGGTATATTCTTACTTTTTTTTTTTTTTTTTTTTTTGCAGCTATTATAAAAGTGGTTGAGTTCTTGATTTGATTCTCCGCTTGGTCACTGTTGGCTTATAGAAGAGTTACTGATTTGTGTACATTAATTTTGTATCCAGAAACTTTGCTAAATTCTTTTATCAGTTCTAGGAGCTTTCTGGAGGAGTCTTTAGGGTTTTTGAGGTAAACGATCATATCATCAACAAAAAATGACAGTTTGACTTCCTTTTTACCAATTTGGATGCCCTTTTTTTCTCTCTCTCTCGTCTGATTGCTCTGGCTAGGACTTACAGTACTACACTGGAGTGACAAGAGTGGGGATCCTTGTCTTGTTCCAGTTCTCAGAGCGAATGCTTTCAACTTTTCCCCATTCATTATTATGTTGGCTGTGGGTTTGTCATAGATGGATTTTATTATATTGAAGTATGTCCCATGTATGCCAGTTTTGCTGAGAGCTTTAGTCATAAAGATGTGCTGGATTTTGTTTAATGCTTTTTCTGCATCTATTGAGATGATCAAGTGATTTTTGTTTTTAATTCTGTTTATGTGTATAACATTTATTGACTTGCATATGTTAAACCATCCCTGCATCCCTGGTATGAAACCCACTTGATCATGGTGAATTATCTTTTTGATTATGTTGTTGAATTCTGTTAGCTAGTATTTTGTTAAGGATTTTAGCATCTTTGTTCATCAAGGATATCAGTCTGTAGACTTCTTTTTTGATTATGTCCCTTCCTGGTTTAGGTATTAGGGTGATGCTGGCTTCACGGAATGAATTAGGGAGGGTTTCCTCTTTCTCTGTCTTGTGGAATAGTGTCAATATGATTGGTATCAATTCTTCTTTGAATATTGGGTAGAATTCCACTGTGAATCTGTCTGGTCCTGGACTTTTGTTGTTGTTGGTAATTTTTAAGTTACCATTTCAATCTTGCTGCTTGTTATTGATCTGTTCAGAGTATCTAATTCTTCCTGATTTAAGCTAGGAGCATTGTGTCATTTCAGGAATTTATCCGTCTCTTCTAGGTTTTCTAGTTTATGCATGTAAAGGTGTTTATGCATGTAAAGCCTTGAATAATCTTTTGAATTTCTGTGGTGTCAGTTGTACTATCTCCTGTTTCATTTCTTATTGAGGTTATTTGGATTTTCTCTTTTCTTTTTTTGACTAATCTTGCTAATGGTCTATCAGTTTGATTTACTTTTTTGGAGAACCAGCTTTTTGATTCATTTATCTTTTTTAATTGTTTTTCTTTGTTTCAATTTCATTTAGTTCTGCTCTGATCTTGGTTATTTCCTTTCTTCTACTGGTTTGGAGTTTGGTTTTTTCTTGTTTCTCTAGTTTCTTGAGATGTGACCTTACATTTTCAGTTTGTGCACTTTTAGTCTTTTTGATATAGGCGTTTAGGACTTTCCTCTTAGCACCACCTTTGCTGTAACCCAGAGGTTTTGACAGGTTGTGTCACTATTATCATTCAATTCAAAAAATATTTTAAATTTTCAGTTTGATTTTGTTTTTGACCTAATGATCATTCAGAAGTGAGTTATTTAATTTCCATATATTTCCAGGGTTTTGAAGGTTCCTTTTGAAGTTGATTTCCAGTTTTATTCCACTGGGGTCTGAGAGAGTGCTTGATATAATTTCAATTTTCATAAATTTATTGAGGTTCTTTTTGTGGCCTATCGTATGTTCTATCTTGGAGAAAGGTCCATGTGTTAAATAGAATGTGTATTCTGCAGTTGTCAGATGGAATATTCTGTATATATCTGTTAAGTCTACTTGTTCCAAGGTATAGTTTAAATCCATTGTTTACTTGTTGACTTTCTGTCATGATGACCTGTCTAGTGCTGTCAGTGGAGTAATAAGGTCCCCCACTATTATTGTGTTGCTCAGGTCTATTAGTAATTTCTTAGGTCTATAAGTAATTGTTTTATAATTTTGGGATCTCCAGTGTTAGGTGCATATATGTTTAGGATTGTGATATTTTCCTGTTGGACAAGGCCTTTTACCATTATATAATGTCCTTCTTTGTCTTTTTTGAACTGCTCTTCTTTAAAGTTTGTTTTGTCTGATATAGGAATAGGTACTGTGGCTCACTTTTGGTATCCCTTTGCATGAAATGCCTTCTTCCACCCCTTTACTTTC
Source organism: Chlorocebus sabaeus (assembly GCF_047675955.1). Lineage (NCBI taxonomy): Eukaryota > Metazoa > Chordata > Mammalia > Primates > Cercopithecidae > Chlorocebus > Chlorocebus sabaeus. Next base: position 75,998,994 of record NC_132905.1, read on the forward strand.
AGTTTATGTGAGTCCTTATATGTTAGGTGAGTCTCTTGATGGCAACAAATAGTTGGTTGGTGACTTCTTATGCATTCTGCAGTTCTGTGTCTTTAAAGTGAAGCATGTAGGCCATTTACATTCAATGTTAGTATTGAGATGTGAGGTACTACTCCATTCATCATGCTATCTGTTGCCTGTGTACCTTGGTTTTCTGATTTTTGTTTTTGTTTTTTAAATTGCATTTTTGTTTTCCTGTGAGATGTATGCATTAAAGAGGTTCTGTTTTGATGTGTTTCCAGGATTTGTTTCAAGATTTAGAGCTCCTTTTAGCAGTTCATGTAGTAGTAGCTTGGTAGTGGTAAATTCTCTCAGCATTTGTTTGTCTGAAAAAAGACTATATCTTTCCTTCATATATGATGCTCAGTTTCACGGAATACAAAATTCTTGGCTGATAATTGTTTTGTTTGAAGAGGCTGAAGATTGGGTCCCAATGTCCTATAGCTTGTAGGGTTTCTGCTGAGAAATCTGCTGCTAATCTGATAGGTTTTCCTTTATGGGTTACCTGGTGCTTTTGTCTCACAGCTCTTAAGATTCTCTCTTTCATCTTAACTTTAGATAACCTGATGACAATGTGCCTAGGTGATGATCTTTTTGCAATGAATTTCCCAGGTGTTCTCTGTGCTTCTTGTATTTGAATGTCTAGGTCTCTAGTAAGGCTGGGGAAGTTTTCCTTGATTATTCCAACAAATAAGTTTTCCAAACTTTTAGATTTCTCTTCCTCCTCAAGAATGCCAATTATTCTTAGATTTGGTTGTTTAACATAATCACAGACTTCTTGGAGGCTTTGTTCATATTTTCTTATTTCTTTTTTCTTTGTCTTTGTTGGATTGGGTTAATTTAAAGACCTTGTCTTTGATCTCTGAATTTCTTTATTCTACTTGTTCAATTCTATTGCTGAGACTTTGCAGAGTATTTTGCATTTCTGTAAGTGTGTCTAACATTTCCTGAAGTTTTGATTGTTTTTTATTTATATTATCTGTTTCATTGAATAATTCTCCCTTCACTTTTTGTATTATTTTTTTGATTTCTTTGCATTGCATTTTGCCTTTCTTTGGTGCCTCCATTTTATCTTACTAACTAACCTCCTGAATTCTTTTTCAGGTAAATCAGGGATTTCTTCTTGGATTGAATCCATTGCTGGTGAACTAGTGTGACTGTTGGGGGTGTTGAAGAGCCTTGTTTTGTCACATTACCAGAGTTGGTTTTGTGGTGCCTTCTCATTTGGATAGGCTCTGTCAGAGAGAAGGTCTAAGGCTGAAGGCTGTTGTTCAGATTCTTTTGTCCCACAGGGCATTTCCTTGATGTAGTATTCACTTTGGGTGGGTCTTGCTGTGGCTGCTGTGGGAGATAGGGGTGACATTCCCAGGTCAATAGAGTTATGGATGTAGGGGCATTATGGCTGCCTCTGGAGTCTGCATGCCAGATTCACACCCTTACACGAGTTCTGGCCAGGAGGCTTCTCGATCAGTTCAAACTGTCACAAAGTTCAGCTGGAGATTTCCTTCTCCTTGTGGCATTTTCCCTGCACCTCTGGCAACCTTCCTGAAGAAACCCTGTAATACCAGGCAAGAATGGCCTTGGGGACCCACTGACCTCACAGGGCTTTTCCCATGGCTTCCTGTACCTCTGCATCTTGCCCAGCTCTCTAAATTGACTCAGCTCCAGGTAAGGTCAGGATCGTCTCCTGTAAACTAGACCTTCAAATTCCCCAGTCAGGGCGTGTGTTTGGGAGCAGAGGATCTCCCTTTCCCACTTCCATAGTTTGGGCACTCACAGTATTTGGGGTGTCTCCTGGGTCCTTCAGGAGCAATCCACCTTCTTCAGAGGGTCTGTGGGTCCTCTTGGGTTTCATGATTTATTCCTGCAGTCATTCTGGAGCCAAAATTCATGATGCTGGCCACCACATGCTTCTCTGTCCATCTGAGTCAGAGCTGCAGTCTAGTCCTGCCTCCTGTCTGCCATGATGGAAGCTCAGGAGTGATTTTTCATTGGCACACCTTCACCTTTGATCTCAATGGATTATAACTGACACTGATGAAAACCTAGGGCTCAGGATTTAGCAATGGTGTAGCAAGAGATGCTCTTTAATTCCATGTAAACAAACTGTCTTTGTGGCCAGTGTAATTATAATGGAAAGTTTGTCTAACTGGGACTGCTATTGCTATGTACTTTCCAGTATCATCATATTTATCAAACACGTAAAATATTAGAACTCTTATTTAGTGTACATATGAATGTGTACTAAGATTTCTTTTTCTAAATGCCTATTAAAAGAATATGTTGCATGATTCCACCCAATCTGTGAAAACTCTCCTACCATGAAATTATGTACATTTTTATGTTAAAACCAATCTTTAAAAGTCCAACATATACTAAAATGAAATAATTTAAAAGAGAGTTAGCTGATGAATAGGCAGGAAATAAAAACTGAAGTTTAGATAGTGGGGAAAAATTTGTCTCAGAAATTTTCATAGATGATGATTATTATTAAAGAAGAAAATAAATGTCAAAGCATTGTAAATATTGCAAAGGAATCACCTGTCATTTTCTATTTTGTCAACATCTAGAAAGGGACAGGGATTAGGTAAGTGATGAATGAAAGAAATTTAATATCTGTAGGCACATTTTCTCACAAAAGATTTATCATCCTAAGTTCAATTTCTTATTAAGATGTTTCATATCATGTATTAGAATAGTAGAATTTTCCAATTATTTGAAGAATGTAGTGCCTAATATATTCCTATTTTTCTACTTGAGAATAAGAAAAGCATATGTCTATAATGGGAACGTCCTTTTACATATTCTATACCAGCAAACCTGGTACTGATTCTCAGACATTGCAACATTCAATAATTTGATTTTCTGAACCTTTCCTTTCAGACCAGTATTTACAGAAAACAACATCTGAAAAAGAATGGGAAAGAAATAAGGCAGAAGAGAATAAAGTAGTCATTTAACTGCTGGTGTATAGTGTTCTTAAATTAAGCTTTCAAAAAAATGGAGAATGGCATGAGAAAACATCCACTTTAGAGAGCAATTATCATCACATGCATAATGTTACCAACTTGGGTTCTGCTCATTAAAGTTTTAAGACTGTAATCTTGTGGCCCTTCTTAGATGTGGCATTCAAGACATGGTTGTCTCATGCTATTTGTACACATACCAATATGTAAAGAGATCAAAGGGAAGCCTGAAAGTAAACATCAAAGCATTAGAATACACTAATGCCTGATAGAATCTTTTTCTCATTATGGAAGCAACACAAAATCCTTAACCAAATTAGAAATTTATTGTGATGAAAAAATTATACAGAAATATACATACATAGCACACACACTGGCACTCACACAAAGACACACATACGACATAGTGCCCTTCTTTTTAAAAATAACTTTAAAGATTCTTTGCTGCTGCATTGGCTCATGCCTGTAATCCCAGCACTTTGGGAGGCCAAGGCAGGTGGATCACGAAGTCAGGAGATCGAGACCATCCTGGCCAACACAGTGAAACACCATATCTACTAAAAACAAATACACAAAATTAGCCGGGCGCAGTGGTGGGCACCTGTAGTCCCAGCTACTCAGGAGGCTGAGGCAGGAGAATGGTGTGAACCAGGGAGGCGGAGCTTGCAGTGAGCCGAAATCACACCACTGCACTCCAGCCTGGGTGACAGAGCAAGACTCTGTCTCAAAAATAACAAATAAAAAAAAATAATAACTTTAAAGATTCTTAAGTTGAGAATACCAAAATACTACTGCCCTTTCCTCTAAGGATCAGACAATATGGTGCTTCACAGTGTGAGTTCTGAAGCCATACTACTCAATTTTTATCCTGCCTCTTTTATTCAAGATGTATGATCTTGGGAAACTTACTTAACTTCTCCATTTGTCAGTTTTCTCATATTAAAAAGGAATTAATTTTATATAGTTGTTTAGAAGTAGCAATTAAAATATGAAAATAAGCAACACACACATGCTAATTGTTATTGTGTAATAAAAACCACACTTTCAGTTCCTGCTCTAAAATATTATTAGAAATTAAAAGGTAGACAACATTTTTATTAACTACAACATAAAGTCATAATTGGCTTATTTTCTTTTTCCAGAAACTAATTATAAGAAGTATCACAAATGAAAGTTTTTCTATGAATAAATTTTGATTCACAGAAAACTCATTTTCTATGTTAAGTGTATGCTAATTCACTCACTTATTCAGTTATTTGGAGGGGGAAAATCCCTGCAAATCAAATTTTGTCTTCATAAATACATTCAATATTAATACGCCTCTGTTCTATACATATCAAATTACTTTAACAAATAGCTTATGTATAAAGTAGTGATATTATAATAGATTTGTTTAAACTTTAGAGTAAAATAGTATTTTTCTTTAACTTACCAAATATCTGTATGTTGGGTAATATACTTCTAAAACATAAGAAAAGTTATCAGGATGGGTCTACATTACATGGTTAATCAAAGATCCAGTTTTTTAAGAAAGTAATCATTTTAGAACCTATGTGGTATTGTCTGAATCCCATCTGAAGTAGAAAAAATTGGTTCTAAGTAGACTGCAAACACTTAAGCCTATACATTATAATTCCTACAGCAATCATAAAATAAACTATATAAAAATAGTAAAAATATATTAGATGAATTAAACTGATTTTTACAATGTTCAAATAAGACACAATAAAGCAGGAAAAGGGAAGCAGGAATACAAAGACAAGAAATAGAATATAACAAATAATAAATGGTAAACCTAAACCCGAATACATCAATAAATTACATTAAATATAAATGATCCAAGTATGTCACTTAAAAGACAGAAGTTGTTAGAATGGATTTTTGTAATGATCTAATAATATGCTGTCTCCAAGAAACTCATTGTAATGAACTATATCGTTTAAAAGTGAAACAGTAGAGAAAGATATATCATGAAAATACTAATCAAAATAAAACTGCAGTAGTAGACTTAGCATTAGACAAAATAGACTTCAGAGATTTAAAAATCAGGAATAGAAAGGCAAATTACATAATGATAAAAGAGTCCATTCATCAAAAGGACAAAACAATCCTAAACATGTATGCAACTAAGAACAGAGTTTCAAAATACATGAAGCAGAAACTGATAGAACTGAAAGAATAAATAGGTAAGTTCACAGTTACAATTGGAGTCTTCAAAACTCCTCTCTAAACAAGCAATAGATACAGTAGAAAGTCATCAAGGATATAAAAGAACTGACCAACACCATCTAACAACTGTAATTAAGTGATATTTATAAAACATTCTACCAAACAATGGCAGAATAGATTTTCCTTCTATGCACATGGAACAGATACAAAAAAGAGGCTATATTCAGGGTTATAAAACAAATCTTAACAAATTCAAAGAACTTAAATCATACAAAGAATGTTCTCTGAACTAATGTAATTAAATTAGAAATGAATAACAGAAATATAACAGGAAAAATTCTACACCTTTAGAAATTAAAAGACAAACTCCTAAGTCAACCATGGATCAAAAAAAAAATCTCAAAGAAACTTATAAAATAATTTGAAGTGAACAGCAATGAAAATACAGCATATCAAAATTTGTGAATGTAGCTGACATCGTTGGGCTGTGTTCCCACCCAAATCTCATCTTGAATTCCTATGTGTTGTGGGAGGGACCCAGTGGGAGATAATTGAGTCATGGGGGCAAGTCTTTCCTGTGCAGGTTTCATGATAGTGAAGAAGTCTCACAAGATCTGATAATTACATAGGGGGGAGTTTCCCAGGACAAGCTCTCTTCTTTTGTCTGCCACCATGTGAGACATGCCTTTCACTTTCCACCATGATTGTGAGGCCTCTCCAGCCACATGGAACAGTTAAACCTCTTTCTTTAGTAAACTGCCCAGTCTCAGGTATGTCTTTATCAGCAGTGTGAAAGCAAACTAATACAGTAAATTGTTACCAGTAGAGAGGGGTGCTGCTGAAAAGATACCCAAAAATGTGGAGGCAACTTTGGAACTCGGTAACAGGTAGAGGATGGAACAGTTTGGAGGGCTCAGAAGACAGGAAAATGTGGGAAAGTTTGGAACTCCCTAGAGAACTTGTACTTTGTGGAATTATTCACAACTTATATACTATAATAACTGAAATTTGAACAGTATTGTTGGGAGACGGATATGTCTAATTTAACAGTTGTAGCTGAAAGTCATGTATATTGGAACTGTTCAAAGTCTTGGTGTGAACAGTGTTCAAAGTCAGCTGTTGTTGGTCTGTGAGTGTGAGCATTTATTGCCATAAATTTCCCTCTGAACACTGCATTAGCTACTGTATTTGTCCGTTTTCACACTGCTGATAAAGACATACCTGAGAATGGCCAATTTACAAAAGAAAGAGGTTTAATGGACTTACAGTTCCATGTGGCTAGGGAGGCCTCACAATTATGGCAGAAGGTGAAAGGCATGTCTCACATGGTGGCAGACAAAATAAGAGAGCTTGTGCAGAGAAACTTGCTCTTATATAATCATCAGATCTCATGGGACTTATTCACTATCAGGTAAACAGTAGAGGAAAGACCTGCCCCCATGAATCAATTACCTCTCACTGGGTCCCTGTCACAATGCATGAGAATTTAAGATGAGATTTGGGTGGGGACAGAGCCAAACCATATAATTCTGTTCAAATTTCAGTTACTATGGTATACAAGTTGTGAATAATTCCATAAAGTGCAAGTTTTGCAGTATTTCAGTCCACAAATCACTACATAATAACAGATGTGCATCATGATACATGACTGTCAATAGCTTATTTTAATATCTATCAGTGATTATCACTGTATATCTATTATGCAATTCATGCACAAATAGCAAAGCATGTAGTCATGTTGTCTCCTGGTCTCCCAGTGATAAACTAATGTGACATTTTTTAAATGTATAATGAGGCCAGGCGCGGTGGCTCAAGCCTGTAATCCCAGCACTTTGGGAGGCCGAGATGGGCGGATCACAAGGTCAGGAGATCGAGACCATCCTGGCTAACACGGTGAAACCCCGTCTCTACTAAAAATACAAAAAATTAGCCGGGCGAGGTGGCGGGCGCCTGTAGTCCCAGCTACTCGGGAGGCTGAGGCAAGAGAATGGCGTAAACCTGGGAGGCGGAGCTTGCAGTGAGCTGACATTCGGCCACTGCACTCCAGCCCGGGTGACAGAGCAAGACTCTGTCTCAAAAAAAAAAAAAAAAAAAAAATGTATAATGAAAAGAGAACATTGTCCAACAAAGGTGAAAGCACAGAAAGAAGTGAAGTGAAATTTGAATGCAACACCGATGGAGTTATAGAAGAAATAGCTGATGATAGAATGCTGACACTGCTTTATATGGTTTCACTCTGTATCCCCACCCAAATCTCATATCAAATTGTAATCCCCATGTGTTGGGAGGAGGGACCTGGTGGAAGGTAACTGAATCATGGAGGCAGACTTCCCCCTTGCGGTTCTCGTGATAGCGAATGAGTTCTCACGAGATCTGGTTGTTCAAAAGTGTTTAGCACTTCCCCCTTTGCTCTCTTTCTCCTGCTGCCATGTGAAGAAGGTGATTGCTTCCCCTTCACCTTCTACCATGACTGTAAGTTTCCTAAGGCCTCAATCATGCTTCCTGTTAAGCCAGCAGAACTGTGAGTCAATTAAACCTCTTTTCTTCATAAATTACCCAGTCTCAGGTACTTCTTTATAGCAGTGTGAGAACAGATTAATACACTGTTGCTTTCAAGGAACTCCAGATATGTAGCCAGAAGAACTCATAGAAGGTAAACTTATTGACATAAATAAGGAATGCAGTAGTGACAAAAAGGATGAAGATGACTTAGAAGAAGTGATACAAAACTTCACATCAAAGGAACAGTTGAAAGTAATCCACAACACTAGGAACACTACTATGGACAACCTACTATAAACCTATATTATGAAATAGTCTGACTGACTATAAAGCTGTCTTATGGTATTGGTGGAGGGATAAAAACATAAAACAGGTTGGGCATGGTGGCTCACATCAGTAATCCCAGCATTTTGAGAATCAGAGATGGCGTATTACCTGAGGTCAGGAGTTCGACACCAGCCTAACCAACATGGTGAGACCCCATCTTTACTAAAAATACAAAAAAAAATTAGTCAGACATGGTGGTGGGTGCCTGTAATCCCAGCTACTCAAGAGGCTGAAGCAAGAGAATTGCTTAAACCCAGGAGGCGGAGGTTGCAGTGAGGAGAGATCGTGCCATTGCACTCCAGCCTGGGTGACAGAGGCAGACTCCCTCTCAAAAAAATAAAGAAAGAAAGAAAAAAACATAAAGCAATGAAACAGAATGGAATCCAGAAGTAGACTCCCACATGTATGGACAATTGATTTTTTTTCTAAAAATTCTCTGTTTATTCATCCCTCTCTACACCCAAAAGCCACTGGCACCATTGATATTTTTATTGTCTCCATAGTTTCTCCTTTTCTAGAATGTCATATAGTTGGACCCTCTACAACAAATAATACTTTAATATTGGCTTCTTTAACTTTGTAATATGCATTGAAGTTTCCTCCATATCTTTTCATGGCTTGATAACTCATTTCTTTTTAATGCTGAATAATTTTCCATTTCCTGAATATACCACAGTTTATCTATCTACTCACTATTAAAAAACATTTGGGGCCAGGGCATGGTGACTCACACTTGTAATCTCTGCACTTTGTGAGGCTGAGGCGGGTGGATCACCTGAGGACAAGAGTTTGAGGCCAGCCTAGACAACATGGTGAAATTCCGTCTTCACTAAGAATACAAAAATTAGCAGGCATGGTAGCACGCTCCTGTAATCCCAGCTACTCAGGAGACTGAGGCAGGAGAATTGCTTGCACCCAGGAGACGGAAGTTGCAGTGAGCCAAGATCATGCCACTGCACTCCATCCTGGGTGACAGAGCAAGACTCTGTTAAAAAAAAAAAAAAAAAAATTGTTAGCTACCAAGTTTTGGTAATTATGAAGAAACTTACTAAAAACATCTGTGTACATGCTTTTGCATGGATATACGTTTTCAATTCATTTGTGTAACTACCAAGAGCACGAATGCTAGACTGTATGATAAAAGTAGATTTAGGTTTTTGAGAAACTACTAAACTGTCTTCAAAAGTGACTGTACCACGTTGCATTCTAACCAGAAATGAATGAATGAGCATCCCTGTTGCACCACTTCCTAACCAGCATTTGTGTTCAGTGTTTTGAATCTCAACTGTTCTAATAGGTGTCTATAGTGACAGGAAACAGGTGTAGAGCCATATCTCATGGTTTTAATTTGCAATTCCCAAATGATATGTGACTCGAAACATCTTTCCCTATGTTTATTTTCCATCAATATATATTCTTTGTTTACTGTTCAGGCCTTTTGCCCATTTTTAAATTGGATTGTTTGTTTTCTTATCATTGAATTTTAAGAGTTATTTGTATACTACAGTTAACAGTCCTTTATCAGGCATATTTTTGCAAATATTTTCTCCTAGTCTGTGGTTTGTCTTTTCATTCCCTTGAGCCAACTGATTTCTTTTACAAAAGTGCAAAGGCAATCAGATTGTGAAAAGATCAACATTTCCACAAATGATTGGACAAATTGTACATACATATATAAAAAATGAACCTCAAACCTTATACCTCACAGAAAATTTATCTTAAAAAAATCACTGACCTAAATCAAAATGTAAAACTATAGAACATTTCAAAAAATAGGAGAAAATCTTTATCACCTCAATTAGACAAAGTGTTCTTTGGCATTATATCAAAAGCATTAGTCCTACAAGAAACAAATTCATAGGTCATATTTCATCAAAATTAAACACTTTTACTCTGTGAAAAACACCACTAAGAGACTAAAAAGATAAGCTACAGACTAAGGGAAAATATTGAAAATCATACCCAACAAGTACTTGTATCCAGAACATATAAAGAACTTTCTAAACTCAGCAGCATGAAAATAATCCAATTTTAAAAGTCAAAGACTTGAACAGAAACTTCACCAAAGAAGGTATACAGATGATTCAAAAGAACATGAAAAGATATTTAACATTGATCATTATTTGTTAGGGATATGCAAATTAAAATCACGAGCAGATATCACCACACATCTATTAGAATGGTTAAAAATAAACAATTTTTTTTACAAGGAGACAGACCATCTGTAACTCTTGTATATTGCTGGCAGGAATGCAAAATGGTAAAGTCACTCTTGAAAACAACTTAACTTTTTTGATAAAATTACATATACTTACCATATGATTAAGCAATTCCATTCCTTGGAATTTAAACCAGAGAAATCAAAACTTGTGTTCACAGTAAAATCTGTACATGAATTTTATAGCAGTTCTAGTGCTAATCACCAAAAACTGGAAAAAAACCCAAATGCCCTTCAACAAATCAATGAATAAACAAACTGTGATACATCCATAGAATGGAATACTACTCAGCAATAAAAAAGAATGAGGTCAGGAGATTGAGACCATCCTGGCTAACACGGTGAAACCCCGACTCTACTAAAAAAATACAAAAAAATTAGCCAGGCATGGTGGTGGGTGCCTGTAGTCCCAGCTACTCGGGAGGCTGAGGCAGGAGAATGGCGCGAACCTGGGAGGCGGAGCCTGCAGTGAGCCGAGATTGCGCCACTGCACTCCAGCTTGAGTGACAGAGCGAGACTCCGTATCAAAAAAAAAAAGAATGAACTACTTTTATATGCAACAACTTGAATGAATGTCAAAAACATGCCTGGTGAAAAAAGTCGGTCTCAAAAGTGTACACCCTTTATAATTCTGTTTATATGACATTCTTTAAAACACAAAACTAGAGTGACAGAAAATAGGTCAGTATTTGCCAAGGGTTGAGAGGAGAGATAAAGGGGTGACTACAAAGGAAGAGCAAAAGGGAAATTTCTAGGGCAGCAGAACGTCTCATCTGGTTTATAATATGGTAATTCAAATCTATTTTTGTGTTAAAATTGTTTGAACTGTACACCAAAAATAGTTAATTTTACTGTTAGTTTAAAAATTAAACTTTTAAAAAATCAAATTATTTTAAAATAGCAATATATCTAGGTGAACTCATTCTTTTTTAAATAATTTCAACTTTTAGATTCATGGAGTACATGTGCAGGTTTTTACATGGGTATATTGTGTGATGCTGAGGTTTGGGGTACAAATGCTCCCATCACCCAGGTAGCGACCATAGTACCCAATACGTAATTTTTCATCCCTTGCTCCACTCCTCTCTCCCTCCTTTAGTAGTCTCCATTGTCTATTATTCCCACCTTTATGTCCATGTGTACTCAATGCTTAGCTCCCACTTGTAAGTGAGAACACATGGTATTTAGTTTTGTATTCTTGCATTAATTTGCTTAGGAGAATGGACTCCAAGTGCATCCATGTTGCTGCAAAGGACATGATTTTGTTTTTGTGTATGTGTGATTGCTTAGTATTCCACAGTGTGTATGTACCATATTTTCTATATCCAGTCCACCACTGAAGGGTATCTAGGTTGATTCTATGCCTTTGTTATTGTGAATAGTGCTGCAATGAGTATACAAATACATGTGTCATTTTGATAGAATGGTTTATAAGTCTCCAAAAGCAATATCAAGAAAAAAAAAAATAGAATCTAATTAAAGAGCTCTGCACAGCAAAAGAAACTATCAACAGAGTAAACAGACAAATTACAGAATGAGAGAAAATATTTGCAAACTATACATTAACAGAGGTCTAATATCAAGGATCTATAAGGAATGTAAGCCAATTAACAAGCAAAGAACAAACAACCCCATTTAAAAATGGGAAACAGACATGAACAGACACTTCTCAAAAATGGACGTACACACGGTGAATAAGTGTACAAAAAAAAAAATTCAACATTACTAATCATTAGAGAAATGCAAGTGAAAACCATGAGATCCTCTCTCACACCAGTCAGAACGACTATTATAGAAATTCAAAAAATAAGATGTTAACAAGGTTACTGAGAAAGTATAATGCTTATACACATCTGGTGTGAATGTAAATTAGTTCAGCCACTGTGAAAAGCAGTTTGGAGATTTCTCAAAGAACCTAAAACAACTAACATTTGACCCAGCAATCCCACTGGTGGATATGTATACCAAAAGGAATATAAATACAATGATATTTTTTAAACTCAGTGAGATAGGCTGGGTGTAGTAGCTCAGGCCTGTAATTCCAGCACTTTGGGAGGCCAAGGTGGGCAGATCACTTGAGGTCAGCAGTTCAAGAACAGCCTGGTCAACATGGTGAAACCCCATCTCTACTAAAAATACACAGATTAGCTGGGTGTGGTGGCAGATACCTGTAGTCCCAGCTACTCAGGAGGCTGAGGCAGGAGAATCACTTGAACCTGGGAGGCATAGGTTGCAGTGAACCAAGATCATGCCACTACACTCCAGCTTGGGCAATAGAATGAGACTCTGTCTGGAAAAAATAATATAAAAAAAAACTTACTGAGATAGAAGAGAACACAGATAAACAATACAAAGAAATTAGAAAAACAAATCAGCACATAAATTTAAAATTTGCCAAATGATAGATATCATTAAAACAAACAAAAAAAAACAGAAATCCTGGAATTAAAGAATTCACTAAGTAAAATAAAAAATACACTGAACACTTCAACAATAGATGAGATCAGGCAGAAGAAAAAAAATCTCAGAACTTGAAGACAGGCTTTTTGAAATAACTCGGTTAGATAAAAATAAAGAAAAAAGAATTAAAAAGATTGAGTGAACCCTACTTGATATTAGGGAACCATAAAGTGACGCACTATTCAGTTTTGGTGTCCTAGAAGGCAAAGAGAAAACCACATGTACCCTGAAAATATATCCAATTATTATGTATCAAAAACATTAAAAAATAAAAATAAAATAAATTACAGATGTGCTTAGTAATATGTCCAAAAAAAGCTACAACTATTTACAATGTACTAATCTAAATATTTGAATAATACCCTGATCCTCTAAATAGATATATGCATCTTTGCATGAAGACATGTGTGTACTAACATATATACATATGTATGGCATATATATACACACATATACACACATATATAGCATATATATGCTAACCTACTAAAATGGATGTGCCAGCTATAATAAGAATGAATGAATTATTAGTGTTTATTTCAAAACTTCTCTCAAAACAAAAATCATTCTACTAAAAGATAAACACTGGGCCAGGCGCAGTGGCTCATGCCTGTAATCCCAGCATTATGGGAGGTCGAGATGGGCAAATTACCTGAGGTCAGGAGTTCATAACCAGCCTGGCCAACATGGTGAAACCTCGTATCTATTAAAAATACAAAAATTAGCCCAATGTGGTGACACATTCCTGTCATCCCAGCCACTCAGGAGGCTGAGGCAGGAGAATCGCTTGAGCCCAGGAGGTGAAGGTTGCAGTGAGACAAGATTGTGCCACTGCACTCCAGCCTGGCCGACGGAGGAGAGCCTCTGTCTCAAAAATAAAATAAAATAAAATAAAATAAAATAAAATAAAATAAAATAAAATAAAATAGAATAAAATAAAATAAAATAAAATAAACATTGCTCAGTAGTACACCAATGTCAGTTTTCTTGTTTTGATATTGAACTTTGATTATATATTATTTACCATTGGGGGGAATGAAAGGAAGGATTCAAGGCACTCTAGGTGTATTTTTGCAGTTTCTTATAAATCTATAATTATTTCAAAATAAATAAATAAATTGCACTACATCCAAATATTTGAAGATTTTTTTCAAAGCTAAGGTATGGAGAGCTTTCTTTACCTTCACACCTCTCTGTATCTAAAACTCAATTTAGAAGCAGCTAGAAGAGAAAATAATCTCATATTAGTGTTTTTGTGTAGGGAAGTGAAGATGAAGGACCAATAACAGGTCCTGGCCATAGTACTGTTGAGTCATTGAAACTCTTAGGATGATTTCATTTGTACATACTAGAGGGCCCAACACAAACTGACTAATAAATATAATAAATATTTATAACATAATGTAGTAAGTTATATAAATATAATAAACATTTATAACATAACATAATAAACTGACTAATAATAAATGGAATGCATCGGCTCATGAAGTTCGAAAGACATTTAGGCTTCTGGCATAGTTTGATCAGATCTCCAGTCTATTTCTCTATAATTCACAGATCTCTGCACACCCTGATGTGTCAGCTTTATCCTGAGACTAGACAGCAAAGTATCTATAGAAATCCCAGGCCTCACATCAACACACCACACCACACAAAAGGAAAGACAGCTTTGAATAAACATCATGGTCTTCACTCTGATTAGAACAGTTCATTCATGTCATGCGACACTCCCGAAACAATTACTGGGACCAGGGAGACAGGATTGCATTTTGGGCTGAGCCAATTAGAGTCCACTTCTGAAGCTGGAGATCATGTCAATTATCCAGGTCAGCAGCTGCTCTATCACAGGGGAGTGATGGAATTAATGCTGGAGAAGCAACAATGATGTCTACAGTTGACAAAATTACATTAAGTAACAGAAATTGTGCCTGCATGATAATGATTTGGATAGTATGACCAGAAAGGTCTGTTCCTTCATTCAAATAACAGACCCATTTAATCACATATGCAGGATAAAAGGCATTTTTACATAATTAGTCCATCACTCATTTTTTTCAGTGGTTGGAGAATTCAGTCATTATTTCAATACCTTAACAAGATGCCTTGATAGTGTGTCCAAATATTAGTTAAATGTTATGTGAGTATGTACTCGGGCTCTATTTACATAGGTCTAGTGTTTCTCAAGGATTTCACTGCCAATTTTTTAAAAATCAACTAATTAAAGCAATCAAATAATTTAACCTTTATAAGATGATTAATCAATAACTAATCACTAATGCAATCACATTTTGTCTATACAATATGAATTCAACCAATTTAAAGGAGTTGGGGGAATGGAGAAGTAAGCAAGGATTTTCTTTGTTCTGCAAGTTGACAGATAACTGATTTATTACTCCCTTCTCTTCAACTCCAAAATGTACTTGTAGCTTTATCAAATCAACTGGGTATTTTGGCATTGTAAACCCACAATATATATTCGAGTCGTTTGCCAGTAAATTAACTACAATATTATGGAAGCATTTTTCATATGCAAATGTGCACTATGAAGCTCACTGAACCACACTAAAAACCAACAGCAGTTTCCTTTAAAATTTGAAAAATCAACTCTTAAAATTTATCTTCTTTAACCATCTGGTCATAATTCTAAGTGACTTCGTTTAAAAAAAAGTGTCACTTTTCACTAGCTCAAAAGAGGATACATTTTTAAAAAATATTTTGCATTAATCTTGTATTCAACGGAACCAGGAGAAGGGCATTGATATTAGTATATTTACTATATAAAAATGTATCGGCTGTGTAAACATACTATTTTTTATATTTTAGAAATTTTTCTACATATCTTTTTCACTGTTACTCTCTTCTACCCACATAATTCTTTTTGAAAAATGGTTTCATATATACAAAAAAGCCTTTTCATGTCTTTATTCTTTTGATTTACCCTGACTGATTCACGGTCATTTCCCTCTTTTATTTTAATTATACTGTATCATCCTCCATCTGAACCTCTTTAGCTTATTAAATGCAGAGGACCGTGCATATCCACTGAGTCTTTTTTGTTTTTAAAACACAGCATAAACATCATTTCCTCCATGATTTCCAGATCAGTTTATTTTTAAATAATTTAATACTCTTTTTCACAATTTTCCCCAAAAAAGTTTGCTTTTCTTTTTCTGTCAAGATTTACTCCTTGGGAATAGCTTTGAGACTTCCTAGAATAGAGAGAAGATCGCAAGTCATTTTATTTATAGAAAAAGAAAATATGTTAACTGAGCAACTGCAGAGGAACTGTCCAAATGTAAAATTTTAGAAATTTCAAAATCGCATATGTATCTTTTTCTCTTTGATCTAAATGTAGTTCTATTCCATATTATAGTTTTTAAAAATGCAAGTCGATACACTAAATCAACATAAAGTTCTGAAGCAGAAAAGATAGAGACAAGTCTTCAGTGGAGCAATTTTCACCACAAAAGTTCTGTTCTTTTCCTCTTTCTCCAAATATCCAGAGAGAACTACAATACAAGGTGACTTGAAACAAAAATATATTGATTCCCAGGGGTCTCTGGCAAAAATATTAACACCTTCTCTTGCTTAGACAACTTAATCTTTAACAGTGCATGGGGTGCGAGCACCAAAAACACTGTTTCACAAGAATGACTTTGCATTACATTTTTAAAGAGACATATGCCCAATAGCTTAGTAATTATATAGCCAGATGAGTTTTCATTCTTTTTATTCTATCGAAATAACTAGCTAACCCGACCCCCCAAAAAAGATGATCTCAGAGAAAGTAAAGCTAATGGTTCTGCTGCCACCCCAAGAGAAACACCTTTGCAGCTGGTCATCACGTGGAAAGTCCTCTGGCTCATCTGTACTCTGTACACATCGTGTCAGACTGTGATTACATGCAGGTGTCTATCTCTGCAGCACTGCAATAACATCACACTGACTGACTTTCTTCACATCCCAAACTCTGCTTTGGTTTCTACTCATAACCTCTTGTTGTCTTTTTTTTTTTTTTTTTTTTCCATCTGTAGAAAGGAGAAAATTACAGTACCAACCTCACAGGACAGTTCTGATGCTTAACTGAGATAATATATCAAAGATGTGAGACACACAGGTTTTTCACGAAAGTAAATTCCCAATCTCGCCCTCTTTCAGCAAAGATCTAAACTAAGGGTTTTTTTTCCTTTAATGTCTTTTCCTGATCCATATGGACAGGGCTAAGGAAAATCTTCAAATGTCAACTCCAAGATTATTCAAAACTACTTTCTTTTGTTGCAATCAACATTATTCTTTTTATTTTTTTCTTTATAGCAAAAGATGCACCTCCAGCATTGGCAAATGGAACAGTAGTTTAACATAGAAAAAGCTGGCTCCTTCTTATTAAAAAAAAAAACAAAAACAAAAAAACACTGAGCAGTATAATAGCAAACGCCTGTAAATCACTTCCTCTGTCATGCACATATGTTTATCATTTAATCTTTAAAATGCAATGAGGGAGGTACTATAATTATAATAATATTATTATACCCATTTTTAGAGATGAGAAAACTGAGAAACACAGAGTTTGACTTTACCAAAGGCACTAAGGAAAAAAATATGACAGAACTGTGCCCTGAATTGAGCAGTCTATGCTTTTAACCACTATATACTGTCTCCTTATGGATGAGAATCTATAATCAGATCGTTCTGATGGTGTTAAAGCCAAAATGTGAACCAGTTCTTTCTTAGGAGACATCTGTGATGGCTCTCTTGAGATGGCAAGTTGAAATTTTTCCATACAGAGGTAGAACAGTACATTTACAACACAGCCTTTTAGCTTTAACCCCAGGCTAACCAATTTGACCTTCAGCAGCAGGACAAAGGACCTTAAAAACAAACATCTTTGATGTTTTAAACTGTCTCTATGATTATTAACGAATTCATCCCGAATGCATACATCTCTATCTTGGAGATGCATTCATCTCACACTACATGTGAGAACTGTTGTCAATCTGCAGAAGTTGAAGCATCTTACACAAGAACTTCTAGAAATGGCACAAATCTAACATTTCATTGCCATGGAATTAATCAGTATCACCTGATGATATTAATGAGTATGAGCGATCTTGGGCTTGATGCTGATGGGTTTTGAATGAAAATGTATTCCTTCAAAATAAGGCTTTCATCATAATCTACGTTTGAGAACCTAGGTTTATATTAATTGTGCTGTATTCCTCAGTAGTTCAAATAAGCTTTTGCAGTAGATGCTAACGAGCGCCCTCTTCAGAACTGAGACAATTATTCCCCTAGCTGCTGCAAACATTGATTGCCGAGAATTCTCAGCTGAGCCTCCTTCCAAGAACTGCCAGTGTCTAAAAGAGTCTTTTACGCAAAGTTCTGACCCTTCTTCTGCGTCAGCCCACGTCCAGTGATG
Source organism: Chlorocebus sabaeus (assembly GCF_047675955.1). Classification (NCBI taxonomy): domain Eukaryota; kingdom Metazoa; phylum Chordata; class Mammalia; order Primates; family Cercopithecidae; genus Chlorocebus; species Chlorocebus sabaeus. The sequence continues at coordinate 76,017,091 of NC_132905.1, forward strand.
GTCAATATCAATGTATAAGATACTGACCCCTTAACCTCTATTTGGTTCATTCTAGGGATAGCCCAACTCCACTGTGCCCATGGGATAAGCTGAGGCCTTTGTTGCAATGATATCAAAGTTCAACTTCTCCCTCTGCCCAATTCTACTTTCTTTATTCTTCCAGAGTATTGATCCCAAGAGCACTCCTCCAATAAACCTGCACACAAACTTCTGTTTCAGAGTCTGTTTCCTGGGGAACCTAATCTGCAACAGTTTCTAACAAAAAAGAGTCTGTAGATCTTCCCACCTTCAGCAGCCAACACTGGCACAGTCCTCCCTTCACACGATGATCAATACTTGTATTTCTGTGATATATGGGCACTGTGTCTCTTGCAAGGATATTTTTTCAGGTCAATGTAATTATGAAAATTACTTCAGTCAAGGGCTGCCCTTGAAGGAATTTATTATAATGTCAATGTGCAAGATAATCCCATAACATCATTTAAGAAATCTCTAAAAGTTCAATGCTGAGACCAACAGTACAGTCTGCAAAATAAGCACCAATGAGTTTACCTGACTCAATCTGTGAAATTCAAATCTAACAATATCCAATAGTTCTATTGAAAATTATAATTTCAGGCTTGGCGTGGTGGCTTATGCCTGGAATCCCAGCACTTTGGGAGGCTGAGGCAATCGGATCACTTGAGTCCAGGAGTTCAAGACCAGCCTGGACAACATGGTGAAACTCCATCTCTACAAAAAAATAAATGAAAAAATTAGCTTGGCATGGTGATGCATGCCTGTAGTCCCAGCTACTCAGGAGGCTGAGGCAGGAGTATCACCTGAGCCCAGGAGATTGAGGCTATGGTGAGCCGTGATTGCACCACTGCCCTCCAGCCAGGGCAACAGAGCCAGACCCTATATCAGAAAAAAAAAAAAAAAGAAAGAAAGAAAAAGAAAAAAATACATGATTTCAATGATTACAAGATTTCATAGGCTACTTATCTCAGGTGAAATAGAAGGAACATTTTTCTGCTAATGTTGCTTTCTCCCTGATTTTTCAAGTGTTTGTGCTACATGCATCTTTTCAGGGTTCTTCATTTTGTTTGCTCAAGAGTCATATGTTGAGAAGTTTTCATTCCAATAATGGAGACAAATGACATCAAAGCAAGGTGTGCTCCACAGCAAGAAGTTTGTCTGATTACCAACTAACACCACACAGTGTCTTGTCCAGTTTTCTTATATTGATCATATCCAGTTTTTTCTCAATCAGGAAAAAAAAAAATGTTCTATTGGGCAGCAGCTTAAAAACAGGCAAAGAAAAATAGCATCTTTCTAGAAACAAAACCTATTTTGCAAAACTGCTCTGGACTTACAGCACCAATGGCAGCTATATATATGGACCTAAATATGTGGGGGGACCAAAGCAATTTTCCGAAGAATCAAAAATTTGAAGCGAACATTAAAATTAATAAAATATTATTGTATTCACCAGTCATGTCTCCTAGAACCTGTAACTTTTAACTCACTGACCATTTTGTATTGATTTAATATCATCCTTCCATGTATCTCTATATTTCTTTACAGTTTTATCTTTGGTTCAAAAAAAAAGAAGTGTTTCAAGCCTACATTTATATTGATTGATTCTTGTTTTACTTACACTAGATTGTAATTTTCAAAGATGGCCACAGCAATATCTCCCAACATGCTTGTTTTTCTTACAATGAAATCTTGATATCCCTCCCATGAACCTGCAGTATCTATGTCCTCTTTCTTTAAAAGTAGTTGGACCCTTGTGACTTCTTTGTCCAACAGACTGTGGCAGAAGTGAATCAATGTGACTTCTAAGGCTTGTCATAAAAATGCCATGTTTGGGTCTTTGTTCATAAAATCTACTTGCCATGCTGTAAGTAGGCCCAAGCACCCTGAGCAAATGCATCCCTTCATTGGGCAAAACTCCCCCCAACCACTGACACCCCTTCAAGTTGTGATAACTAAAAATATCTCTGGGCGTTTCTAGATGTCCCCTGACAAGCAAAATTTCCACTAGTTGAGAACCAACAGTCATAGAGACAACACAGAAAAGTTGCCAGGCAGCCATCAATTCTTTGCCTAAAGGGCATAGCACAATTCATGCTGACACCAAGAGCATCAGTGGCCACACGGTGTGACTGGCATCCTTTCCAACTCTCCCTCATAGCTAGGTCCAGGTGGATCTGGCAGTACTCTACAATAAAGCCTTCAAAGAGTGCTGTCCTGTGTTAAATACCTTACAAAATTTTTAGAAAACAATTCTTTTACATTTAATTTTTGTCTTGTAATCCCTCTTCATAGGGCCTAGGATGAGGACCTATGGCCATCCAGAGAAAAGTAATAGACACAGGCTACACTCAGGACCCCTGCTACCATCTCAAAGGGCTCCTTTTGGACTTAAGACACACCCAAATGTGTAGGAATCCAAGGATGAGCGTAGCTTAGGCTCAGCCTGAAGACTTCACCATAATCATGTGTGAAATAAGCAATGCTCATAGCAGGACAGAACAATAAGTAACTATGCTGAGCTCCTGTTCACATTTCCATTCCCAAATCTTGCTGGAAAACATTAGCTAAAAACCATTACTAACATTTGCTTTATTCACTCATTGGAATATATGCAAGTTAAGTATCATAAAATGAACATCTCTCCACTTTCCTTAAAGTAGCCCAGACTTTTCCAGTGGTCTTATTCCACATAAGGGATTCCCTCAAAGAGATCCAATCCAAACGGGATTCCCTCAAAGATACTTCTGCATTTCAGTGCATTAAAATCGATGTTGTCTCCCCAAGTCCCAGGCAGTAGAGATGCAATAACTCACACGGCTTTCTCCTTTCCTGCTGAAGTGTTCACAGAGGAGGCAGCTTGCTTACAAATTATTCAAATAGAAAAGCCAGATAATGATATGTTTAAACAGCTTCTGAAATATTGCTTATGCTCAATCCTTCTCATGTTCCAGGGCTGTCTATATTCTCTGACTCTGAGAGTTCTGGTTAAATGGGAGTGTGCAACTGTGGCTTAGTCCCCATATATCTCTCTTTAAAAAGTAGGTACCCCTGTGCAGAAAGAATATGGACATTCCCAGGAAACACATGGTAGCCACTGTCAGCAATTTTAAAGCTTCTGACTGCAAATATTCTCCCCTGGAACTAAAATGTTAGAATGAGGAGAATTTTTCTTCTTTCTCAACCTCACCAAATGCTCTGGAGATGAATTTAAGAGTGTCTGTTAACACTGATTGACTCAAACCTCATGCTGTAGTTGCTATGTGAAATCTTTGAGAATTATTTATGTTGTTTATAAATTCAGATAATTATTTACCTATTACAGAGTAATCCAACATTGAAAATTGTGGGTGGAATGGTGGGAGGGTACTGTAATATTGAGAGTGAGATTTGAGGGCTTTTCTCACTATAGCTAAATAGGTATATGCAATGTTCTTAGTATTGTATTCATGAATAGGAAGGTTCCAGTGTCACCAATAGTCTAGGACATGAATATTCAGGTTATTTATGATGAAACAGAACTCATCACTCACATAGATGCCAATGACTGTGACCTACCTGTGCTGGGTAATAGAGAAACTGTCAGTGAACCATTTGGAATGCAGATCACATGTTTCAGAGGGTGGTGTAGCTGAGCAGAGCAAAGCCCCAGGCAGGAAGGGCATCTTGCTCCTTTCAAAAAAGAAGTGAATGGGGAATCACAGGTCAAAGGTCACAGGTCACAGGCCAACAGTGTTTACCAATGGCCTGCATCACAAACAGTATCAGGCTCCTCGGCTTTGAGCAGCAAAAGGAGGTTCTTTCATTTTAAGCAATTATTTCTGTCAACCAATTAACATCCTAATCTAATGGGAAAACTATTTCAGGCAATAATGTTCTTTGATTGATAACAAGAAAAAGAAATAGAACATTAAAAATAAAACTTCATGATGGACCATGACCTTTGTGTAACTTTGAAGGGAAGAAAAACTAATAAAATATCACCAAAACTGCACAGCCAGTCAGCAGAACAAGTCCAGGTTAGTTCAACTCAAACTTTCATTTGGGGTGAAGCTTAACAGCTTCTCTGTCCTACCGTTTAGACGTTTCATTGGCTGGATGGTGGATGTTAGTGTTTGCTTCAAGACTCTCTAGGGCAAGAATAGCTTATATTTTCCACCCAGACTTTTTCCTAAGAACCAAAAGCAGGTAAGCCTCATTAGGAATATAAGGGAGACAAAATGTAATATGGAAGTGATGGTATTTGAAGTCACTAACCCATGCTTGGGGAACATTTGGGGTAGACTTCTGAGCGCCTCTGCTTCTGTTTTTATTGTCAGTTAACTGCAGAAAAGTAAATGTGGTGGAACAAATAAAGTAAAAATGGCAAAGAAAGAAAATTAAATAAGCATATTCTGAAATACTCTCAAGAACAACAGGAGTTATGCCAAATAATGAGCATAAACACAATATTTAACTAAACGCAGCTAAAACCGCCAAAACTTTCCATTTTTATTTGTGTCCAATTTTACCATTGCTGTAACCACTGTTGGAATGTCTTTGTTGCTACACTGGAAATATCTAGGCTACGAACTGAAAATTGATATACAAGAGAAGAAAATGTGTTTAAAAGACATTCTTGTTCATCTTTTGCATTCTCAATGGGACTGAAAATTGGACTGCAATGTGGCTATAGTGCTGTTGTACTCTGTCCAGATTCTCTTTTGAGGGTGAATGCACCCAGTTCCCAATTGCTGAGGGTTCACAGCTGCATCCCACACTGGGAACTGGCTCTGCCACAGAGAACTCCTGCCCAAGGTTACACTTCCTTCTGCAGAGAATGATCCCACAGTCAATGGCTAGCTGCTATAGGGATATAAATGTGTATTCCCCTTGCTTCCATTTGAGAGAACTTAAAGGACCATCTCAGCTCTAGAGGGCTCTTTGGGATCAGCTGGAGCCTCACTTGCAATTGAATTGGATGGAGGTTATCTTCTTGGTCTTCCTAATCTTGCCACCCTGACTTTCTTACCAGTGTATCTCCCAAGAACACTTTTCCAATAAACTTTCTACTTCTACCTGTAGTTCTTCATCTCAGAATATCTTTCCAAAGAACCCAATCTAAGTGAGTTGATGCCAAGAGCTACCCCAGGAAGAAGACTCTAACTTTGGATTTTGGAGCTGCATCACCTGCCAGCTGGCTGACAAAAAGGCCCCACCACTAGTGGCAGGTAGAGTATAGATAGCAGCGGGCATGCTCTAGTGGTGCAATTACTAAACCTCTCACTGGTTGTACACTGCGATGTGATGCCAGTGGAAGGAGGGGCACTAACTGGCTTTTGAGATATATGAGGGGAAAGGCAAATATAAGGATGGAATTGGGTGGCTATTGAGTGCCATTGATTCATTAAAAGAGATAATGACTGGCTAAGAGTGATTAAGGACCAATTCGAGGAAAAGTGAAAGCATCAAAGGTGCTACAGGCTCTGGTTGATGTAGACTAGCTGGAACTTGGAGATTATGCCCCCAAAAATGAATACTGAAAGAGTGCTAGACAAAGGGGAGAGGAGGGAATTGTAAAGTTGGATGAGGCAGAGTTTATTAGTACAGAAGCACTCTCTCAGAATAGAGATTTGACACTCTGACAAAGACCCTGGGAAACAATGCTCGTACACTGCTAGGATGGCCCTTGGAAGCTTAGGCAAAGCAACAGGTCACACTAAGAGAAGTAGAAATGCCAGAGCCAACATAACAGAGGGCAGAGGATAGAATAAGGATGTGGTCAGTAGAAGACAGAGTTCCTAGAGGCAAAATAGGTGGGCAGCAAATGACAGTAGTGCTTAACTGTTACAATCAGGGTGATCAGAAAAGTAGAGCAGCCACCCCAATATAAACTGGGTATCCCCTGCCCAGTTTCCAAATACAAGCCTGGTCTCACATCCAGAACTCACTGAGTAAAGGAGAGGGAGGTCCCTTTGAAGAAAAAGTTTGAAACATCACAGTAAATATATTCTCATGGTTTGGGGTCAGAGACCAGAAATGATGAGAAGCCTGTGGGGTAGAGTTAGATTTGAAACATGAAGGCAAGACCATCAACAAAAGTTGTCTGTGGTGTTGAAGGGATCCAGCCATGGTGTTAGGCATGGCCCAAAGAGGGCCTAGAAAAGATATCTCACCTCTATCCTCACCCTCCAATCTCCCCTGGTACCTCTTTTTTGCAAATATTGGAAGCCAATTAACTCGCAAGGGAACCCTAGTGATGGGGTCTACAAGGATGAATCATTGCAGAGAAGATGAAACATGGATGCGGGAGCGAGGAGAAATGGAGAAAACATTAAACACTATAAAAGAGGTATCATTTCTTCTATTTTAACAGATGAGAAAACAGAGGCTATCCCCATTAACACAAGCAAAATTGCAGAGACTGAATTCCAACCTAGGACAAATGATTCCAGAGTCATTGCTTTTAATCAGTACCTTATTTGCCTCTAGGCATCCTGACTTCTGGAAAATACGAATCTTCATAATTGCATAAATTATATTTTATGTTCCCAGAAGCACCTACAAGTTGGATTCTCGGTAAATGTTAGCTGATGAAGTGGCAACACCCTAATGACAGACCTGGGAATTCAATCACAGAAAGTTGCTTGATGGCCAATTCATTTCAAAGGGGAGTATGCATCATGTGTGGGAGCTGCCAGCCCTAACAAAGGACAGTGCTTGCCATTCTGGCCTTATTGAAATGCTTGGCATGAAATGACAGTGGAGAGTATCCTGCCCCCTACCAGTTATTTGTGCTTCTGGGCTGTGTACTCCTTGGCGGGATACATGAGAACTCCCCAGGGGATACACATCAGAGTGATTTTAAGCAGATTCATTTCCTGATTCTCAACTTCCATAGGCATCGTTTCTAAAATTAGTTTGCCTAATAATGTGTCTACAGGCTGCTAGTCTCCTTTTCCCATCTCAATCTCATAATGACCCTTCTCTCACTTTCCAAAAGAAAATCATTCAATCTGAAACTGACAAGGTGGCTCCTCCCATTGTTTACAGACCTCGGAGCCACTAAACAAAGGGACAATTGGAGACTACATTGCTCTTAAGGACCAGTACTTTAAGGACAAGTAAGAAATTAAGGGCTGGCCAACTCATGGCAAGGATCCTGCTTTAGCTAGCTGGCTTACTAGTTTTCGAAGTATCTAATTAGTTATTCATCCTAGAATTAGAGTTCCAAAATGAGATGACTGTCAGCAGGGTGTATGTTAATGTATTTTTTAAATTACAAAATAAAGTCAGACTTTTTCTGACAGAAAACAAGTCTTATTTGGCTGAATGATCTGACAATAAGAACTGGCTTTGTTAATGAGGTGATGTGGTGACATGTACCATAAGCTGAATGAGCTAAATCCACTGTTTTGAAAAACATGTACTTAAAACCCTTATGCAATAGACAATATGCTGGAAACTACAACTTTTGTAACTAATTAAATTTATGGCATGTCATCTTTAAAATGTGGGGGTACATACCCTTTTAAAATTCTTTTAGCAAGTACATGAGCAAAACAGTTGGAGGATGCTATTCTAGACCCTGTAGTAGAACAAATTTTAGCTCTGGAAGGGATGTGTTATTTGGTACAACTTTCTTTATAGATAAGCAAACAAACATAGAGAAATTAAATGACCTGCAACCAATGTGTGAGAGACCCAGGATCAGAACTTGAGGAGCCTGGTCCCTGAGGAATGTTCCCATTTGATGTGCTCCTCTTCCGGAATTCTGCCCTCTTTCCCAGCCCCTCAATCTCACTGAAAAGCAACTAATGCCAAAAGTGGATACTGGCTAAATAAATGAACAGCTCTCTTCAGAATAGAAGTGTAGGCAGAAGTAGGCAGAAGCTGCTTGGTTGCTTATCCTTCATGGACTCTAGCTGTGACACCAATGCAAAGAAGTGGGATGAAATCTCAGGAGTCTGAAGGATTAACATTAGTCACAAGGATATCCTGATTGGCCACAGGTTACCTCACAGTCCCAGTCCAGTCATTGAACTGGAAGATAAATTTCACCCAAGCCTCATACAGTGATCACATCTGTCTCCTGAAATGTATGTTCCTTGAGCTTAGCCAGCTCCCTTTACTGCCAGACTTCAGCCTGACATCTGGTGGCTTCCCAATATGCTTCCCTTTCCTACTTAATTAGCACAATGCTCTGGGGGATTCCACAGGCCCCTCACAGACGTCGAGTACCCCATGTCTCTGAGAACCATTAGATCATGATTTTGCTCATAGGCAATGAAATGATATCCCCTATGGATCCAGTTATAACTTCCCATGACATTTTTATGCTTTAGTTTCCTGGCGGGTTTTGTTTCGTTTTGTTTTGTTTTTGCTTTTGGGTTTTCTTTTTTTTTGGGGGGGATGTTTGTTTATTTGTTTGGGATTTTTTGTCGGTTTTTTTTTTTTTTTTTTTTTTTTTTTTTTTTACTATTCTGGAGAACTTCTATTCTTCTCTTCAGTTAAATGGAAAACGTTTACCTGCTTTGGGCTCGGGGGAATGAGGGATACATAAATTATCTCTGAGAGTAGGTGAGGGAAGTTGTTAGAGTTTGTTAGATTCCACTAACTTTCATGTGCAATGACTAATAGTGCTAACTGGATGAAAATCGAAAACCATATGTTAATAGGAAAAGAATCACCCATGTTAAATAGGCATACAATTATAGTGGAACATTTAATAAGCAAAGTACAAGGGCTGAGCTGACTCACAATAAAAATCATTGAAAGACATTAAGTGACCATCGATTTTGAATGGATGGCATTAATTTATGAGCAATCAATACTTTTTTAATTGGAATTTTGCTGTCTCTGGGTACCTACACAGCACAGTATATGAAGGCAAATGATAAATTCTCTTTGTTTTAGAGCTGAAAGCAGAGAATTGGAAAACAGGTCTTAGATTGGTGCCTTTATTCCACTCACTACTATCATTTTAACTTTGAAATAAAATTAAAGGAGCAGCTCTACTTATCACAGAGACTCCAAATCTAAAGAGGCATTCTCTCCCTTTGGATATTTAAATTCTTCCTTCGCAGAGGTCCACTCCCCCCCGCCCACATCCTTATTATCCATTATTTAAAGAAAGCAAGGCCAGATACTTTAGAAATGGAATTTTACCCTCTTGGGAGATTAGATACTAGAAAAATCTATGGACCAGGCTGAGCTGAGAGCTCCAGATTTCATTACAATGCCAACTCTTTTTTTTTTTTTTTTTTTTTTTTTTTTGAGATCGAGTCTCGCTCTGTCTCCAGGCTAGAGTGCAGGGGCACAATCTTGGCTCACTGCAACCTCTGCCTCCCGGGTTCAAGTGATACTCCTGCCACAGCCTCCGGAGTAGCTGGGATTACAGGCACCTGCCACCACGCCCAGCTAATTTTTGTATTTTTAGTACAGATGGGGTTTCAACATGTTGGCCAGGATGGTCTTGATGTCTTGACCTCGTGATCCACCTGCCTCTGCCTCCCAAAGTGCTGGTATTACAGGCGTGAGACACTGCGCCTGGCCCCAGTGCCAACTCTTACCACCCGTGTGACTTCTCTGTGCTTCAACTGCATTATTAATAAAATGAGGATAATAAGATTTAGTTCCTTAACATTATAGTGAGGTTCAGTGGGCAGAAACACTATACCTGTATGACACAAGTTAGTATAACATTTGCCAATGAACACTTCTGGATGAATACTTCATATTCTAGCCTTAACTACTCACCCATTATTCCAAACTGAAAAGTTCCCCAAGATTTTAAGAGACAAGGCAGCTCCCACAAACAGTACACCATGATCACGTCTGTATTATGTTTCCTTGCTCTCCCTGCACCTCCAAAATTCACATCCTTTCCAGAAAAATCCCACTCCCCTCTGAACTAGTCTGATCAGGGCTTGTCAAACATCAGACCTTCACATCCCTTCCAAATCCAGACAAACTGAAGGATGGATGGGATGGTGTCCTGAAAACAAGGGCAGTGAGGGCAGATGCTGGAGGGGCCTGTTGTCCTGATTGGCCTGATTGTAGAGCAAATCAGTCCTAAGCAGACAATTTCAACATAATCTCTCACCTCTGTGGACGAACAGTCAATGGAGAAATGTGAGAAGAAAAGCCCCTTAAAAGGATAAGTTGCAGCAAAACTGTGAAAGCCTTGAAACTGAGAAGAGAAACTGCCAGAAGAAGAAACTGGAGTGTGTTATGCCCAAACGCATCATCTGTTCTGACAGGCAAATTTCACAAGGAGCCAAACCCTGACAATTCTCCTCCCCTGTTTTTTTAAAAACCTCTTCCCTGGCAACCCCTTACTAAGCTGGCAGTCACACTACATTGCAGGTGCGGTCTTTGCTGTCATCTTCTTCTCAGTAAGGCTAATTTATTCAGATGAATGGTGCAGGTGGAGAGTGAGGGGATGGAGAAGGAGATGGGAGCTACTGCAGAGACCTGGTGCCCCCCAGGATGAGTCCCTAGCTTTGGAGTAAGACAAAGCATCTTCCCCTTATGCTCAGCTCTTATTATTCCATCTCTGTAATGCAATGAGGGTTAATGTGTTACATTATTTGCTTGGGGGCATTTGTTTTATTTCTTTGGTAGTAAGTGGGAGAGCAAAACAATGCCAATTCACTATGGGGAGTTGACATATTTAATAAACAACATAGAAGAGCTAGCAACATAATGGCCATATCTCGCACAGTGACAGTTTTGTATATTTAAATGGTGGTAGTGGAAGGCAGTAGAGAGGAAGGTTAAAAATAAACAAAAACTATATTGCAAGTTTTCCAGTATGCCTGGCTAAGATGTGAAGTGCACACACACATGTGTGCACATACACATTTAGCAAATATTAAAGCACCGTAGAGAAGGGACCATATCCTTAAAATCTACCATTTTAACAGATGAAGAATAGAACTCTGTGATTTTTAATAAATATTTTCTTAATATGGCCATCTGTGGTCAAAAGAGGTTAAGGCAACAGAAAGTCTGTCTTTAAGCATGGTTGAAATACTACAGGCATGTGCTAATTCCATTTTCTATATATTTGCAGCAATAATGGAGGATATATTTTTTCACTGAGCTATAAGCTTCTATTTTAAGTTCTAAAACACCTCCACTGTCTTGACCCAGAGGTGATTTGGAAGTCGAACCAGAATATCCCACAAAAATGTGTCAGTCCTTGAACCTCTAAATCTTGCTATATATCTCACTTGTCAACTCATTTTTTTAAAGAACAAATTCTAGATTGGTATGTTTTCCAATATATTCAAATAAGTTATGTCCTTTGCTCCAAATTCCATTCCTCTCCCCAATACGACTCAGACAATAAACATTTATTTGCCAATTTTCTCCTATGTGCAAGATATTGACAAAAATAAATAAATAATGTTAAACCTGGAATTTGCCCTTATAGAAATTTCCACTCAATAAGGAGGTTAAGACAGTGAATTAATTGTAATTCAAGATAATACTGAAAGAAATAATATTTTCTTGATAACTCAAGAAAATAACCCTCAAAACAAAAATTAATAAAGTACTGTAATGATTCAGAGGGAACAGAGATTATTTTTCTGGGTTTAACAGGAAAAATTTTGTGAAAGAAATGACATTTATACCGAATTTTGAAGGAAAGGTAAAAAATGAAAAATCATGGAGGAGAAAAAAGTACTTCAGAAAAGGCAAAAACTTGACTAAAGCAGAGAACAATAGAGAATTGTGTCAAATATGAGGATAACAAGTAGTTCTCTCTGGCTAGAATATAAATTTGATCAAAGAGATCGAGAGGAATAAAAATGGAAGACCATGGAGGGCCCTAAGTGCCAAGATAAAATTTTTAAAAATTGACAAATAATAATCATCTGTATTTATAGAATACGCTGTTTTGCTTTGATGTATACATTAATTAAAGTTTCAACCAAGCTAAGTAAAATATTTATTACCTCACTAACTAATTTTTTTGTGGTGAGAATGTTAAAGATCTATTATTTTAAACTTGGAATATACGTACATTTTTTTTTTAGTGTGGTCACCATAAAGTGCAATAGAACACTAAAACTTATTTCTCTGGTCTAACTGAAACTTCAGACATTTTGAGCGACATCTTCCCTTTCCCCGTTCCTCCAGGTTCTGGTAACCACCTTTCTACTCTCTAGTTCTGTAAGGTCAACTTTTTTAGATTCTACATATAAGAGAAATCAGATAGCATTTGTCTTTCTGTGCCTAGATAATTTCATCTACTGTCCTCCAACTCTATCCATATTGCTGCAAATGGCAGAATTTCCTTCGTATTTAAAGCTAAATAGCATTCTATTGTGTATATTTGCCACATTTTTTAAGCATTCCTTTGTTCTATATCTTGGCTTTTGTGAATTTTGCATGTCTTGGCTATAGTGAATTATGCTGCAATGAACAGGGGAGTGAAAATATTTCTTTGACATCAATTTCAGATCTGTGGATATACACTTAGAAGTGGGATTGCTGGATCATATGGCAATACGATTTTTCATTTTTTGAGGAACTCCCATACTCTTTTCCAAAATAGCTATACTTATTTACATATCAATAAACAGTTCCCTTTTCTCCACCTCCTCATCAAAACGTCATCATTCCTCTTTTTAAATAATAGCCATTCTAACAGCAGTGAGGTCATATCTCATTGTGGTTTTCATTTGCATTTCCCTAGTGATTAGATATTATGAACATTTTTTTCATATATCTGTTATCCATTTATATCTCTTCTTTTGAGGAAGGTCTATTCAGATCTTTTACTCAGTTTTTAATCAGGTTGTTTTTTTACTATTGAGTGGTTTGAGTTCCTCATATATTTTGGATATTAGGCTCTCATCAGATGTCTAAGTTTTTTTCTCCCAATTCATGGGTGTGTCTTTATTCTGTTAATTGTTTCCTCTGCTGTGCTTTTTAATTTAATGCAATCCCAACTATTTTTGCTTTTGTTGCCTGTGGTTTTTGGAGTTCTATCCAAGAAATCATTGCTCAGATCAATGACATGGAGTTTTTCCCATTTTCTCCAAGCAACTTTACAGTTTTGGATCTTAACATTTAAATCTTTTATTCATTTTGAGTTTATTTTGTATATGGTGTGAGAAAATGATCCAATTTCATTCTTCTGCATGTGGATATCCCATTTTCACCAATGTTTATTTGAAATATTTTTCCTTTTTTGATGTAGGCATTTATTGTCATAAAATTCCCTCTCAGGACTGCTTTTGCTGCATTCTGTAACTTTTGGTATGTTGTGTTTCCATTTTCATTTGTCTTAAGATATTTTTAAATTTCTCTTTTAATTTCCCCTTTGACCCATTGGTTATTAAGAAACAGGCTGTTTAATTCTCATATATTTGGGAAGTTTTCAAGATTCCTCTTGTTATGGATTTCTAGTTTTATGCCATTGTGGTCAGAAAAGATACTCAATATTATTTCAATCTTTTAAAATGTGTTAAGACTTGTTTTCAGCCTAACATATGATACATCCTGAAGAATGTTCCAGATGCACTTGAGAAGAATTTATATTCTGTTGCTGTTGAATGGAAAGTTTTATAAATGTCTGTTAGGTTTATTTGATCTGAAGTGTAGTTCAGGGCAGGTGCAGTGCCTCACATTTGTAATCCCAGCACTTTGGAAGGCCAAGCCAGGTGAATTGCTGAAGCCCAGGAGTTTGTGGCCAGACTGGGAAACACGGCGAAACCCTATCTCCACAAAAAAAAAATACAAAAATTAGCTGGGAATGGTGGTGCATGCCTGTAGTTCCAGCTACTCAAGAAGCTGAGGTGGGGGGATCACTTGAGCCAGGGGAGGCAGAGGTTACAGTGAGCCATGGTCGTGCCACTACATTCCAGCCTGGGCAAAAGAGACCCTGTCTCAAAATAAATCAATAAATAAAGCATACTTCAAGTCCAGTATTTTCTGTCTAGATGATCTATCCAATGTTAAAAGTGTAGTATTTAATTATCCTACTATTATTATATTACAGTCTATCTCACTCCTTGGATCTATTAATATCTGCTTTACCTATTTAGGTGTTCCAACATTGGATGGATGCATATCTACAATTGTTATATCTTCTTGATGAATTGACCACTTTATCATCAATATAATGACCTTCTTCATCTCTTTTTATAGTTTTTGACTTAAGGTCTATTTTGTGTGATATAAGTATAGCTATCCCTGCTCTCTTTTGATTTCTATTTGCATGGAATAACTTTTTCCATCCTTCATTTTTGGTCTACAGATGTCCTTAGAGGTGAAGTGAGTCTCTTGTTGGGAGCATATCATTGAGTACTTTTTTGTTAATCTATTTAGCCACTTGATTTCTTTTGATTAGATGACTTAGTTCATTTACATTTAAAGTAATTATTGATAGTTAAAAACTCACTATTACCATTTTGTTAATTGTTTTCTGGTCAATTTATAGATTCTTTGTTCCTCTCTTCCTCTCTTATGGTTGTCTTTTGTGGCTTGATTTCCTATAGCAGTGTGCTTCGAATCCTTTCTTTTTATCTTTTGTGTATCCATTAAGGAATTTTTTTTTTTTGGCCACTATGAGGCTTATATAAAACATGCTAAGAACAACATTTGTTAAGCTGGTAATGATTTAACTTTGGCCACTTGTACAAACTCTATACTTTTATTCCTCTCCATTTGTTTTTTTGACATGTTTTGTAATTTTTAGTTTGTGTCCCTTAACAAGTTAGCGTAACTACAGTTGTTTTTATAGTTTTGTCTTTTAATTTTCATGCTAGAAACAAAATTTATTTTCACACCACTGTTACAGTCTAAGAGTGTTCTGAGTTTAACCATATACTTACTTTTACCAGAAAGTTTTATGTTTTAATATATTTTGAAGTTGCTACTTAACAATTTTTCCTTAAGATTGAATGACTACTTTTAGCATTCTTGTAAGGTAGGTCTAATGGTGATAAATTCCCTCAGCTTTTGTTTGTCTGAGAAAGTTTTTATCTCTTCTTCCCTTTTAAGGGACAGAATTTCTGGGTATAGTATTCTTGGTTGACAGGGTTCTTTTTTTTTATTTCAGTTTTGAATATATCATTCTTTTCCCTTCTAGCCTTCAGGATTTCGGTGGGAAATCCACTGACAGTCTTCTAGAGGTCCCATGTATGTAACAAGTCACTCTTCCCTTACTGCTTTCAGTATTCTCTCTTTGTCTTTAACTTTTGACAATTTGATTGTAATGTGTCTTGGTGTGTGTCTCTTTGAATTTATCCTGTAACGGTCCATTGAGCTTCATGGATATGGATTTCTATTTTCTTTTCCAGACTTAGAAAATTTTCTGCCATTATTTCCTTGAATGTTTTCTGTCCCTTTCTGTTTCTTTTCTCCTTCTGGTACACTAATAATGTATATATTATTCCACTTAATAGTGTCCCACAAGTACCTTACACTGTCTTCACTCTTTTTCATTCTTTTTTCTTTTGACTTCTTAGATTGGATGATTTCTAATGACTTGACATCAAGTTTGCTAGTTATTTCTTCTGCTTTATATAGATTGCTGTTGAAACCCTCTATTAAATTTTTTGAGTTCCATTATTATATTATTCAGCTCAATTATTTTTGTTAGCTGCTATTTTTATATTTTCTATCTCTTTGTTAAAGTTCTCAGTTTGTTCATGCATTGCTCTCCTCATCTCAGTAAGCATCTTTATGACTGTCCTTTTGAATTCCCTGTCACATAAATCACATATCTCCACTTCATTGGGGTTGGCTTCTAGAGATATATCTTATATTTAGAACACATTTCCATGATTCTTCATTTTTCCTTGACTCTCATGTTTGTTTCCATGCATTAGATAAAAGAATCATCTCTCCCAATTTTGTTAGACTGGTCCCATGTAAAAGATGTTTCTCCCCAGTCAGCCCAGCCAGAGATTCCTGGTGCCTCTAAACTCCTTGTACTCATCTAACCTGGTGTCTTTGTTCTTAGTGTCCCCCAAGAAATTAGAAAGTGTCAAGTCATGCTATTGCCTTGAGAGGAGTGGGATAGAAGTCAGTTCCTTAGAATGCAGCTGAAGAGGCTGGGGTGTTAGATATGTTCCAGTTCCTTCTTTCTTTGCAGAGAAGTTGACAGCCAGAGTTTATCTCACACTTGTTCTGCTGTACACCAAGGTGAGTGACTGAGAGAGATACTTGTATTCCTGATCAGAGTTCTCACTTTGGACCTGTGGAAATAGTTGCTGAAATTTTGCAAGTTTAAAAGTCACCTTTATGTTCTCTGTAACTTAGGAAACTCAGGAATGTAGAGCTCCATTAACTCCAAGATCTAGGTAATTTAGAAGCCAGTACCTGGTTGGAAACTATAAAAGGTGGAGTGCTTGCAGAAACTACTTCCAGGATCTGCAGATCTGTATTTACTGATGGAGCAAGCCAGAGAAGATATTTCAGAGAGTGCCCACTTTCCTGTTCATGCAAGCAAAAGTCTCTCACTCTCCTAGCAGGGACAGGCTTCTGGTATGGAGTTATCGCTGAAACAAGCCAGGGAACAAGGGTCAGGGACTTCTCACTTTCCTTTTCAGTCATGGAGAGTTCCCTCTGTCTCCTTCTAATGAAATATTTCAGGAGTTTATCTCTAGAGCAAACTGAGAAAAAGAGCATGAGGAGTGCCATCCCTTTCATTCTTGCTGGTGGAGGCATCCAACTTCTTTCCATGGAGATATTGTAGGGCTGAAATTATCACTGGAACAAGCCAAGGGAGAAAGCGCAAGTGATGCCCACTCTCCTGTTCAAGCAAGCAGAAGTTTCACACCCTCCTTGTAGGGGGAGCCTTGTATGATCTTATCGTGAAAGCAAGCCAGGATAGAGGCATACAGAGTGCCCCCTTTTCCTTTCAGACATGGAGAGGCCACCCTTCTCTTTCTGATGAGAGATTGCAGAAATTTGTATCAGGAGACAGCAAGGGAAGAAGGCACTCCCTGTGCCTTCTTTCTGATTTAGACTCAAAGAAGTTTAATCCTTATATGCTCCTTATTAGGCTCCCAGATACTAGCCTGTTAGAAGCCAGACCCACAGGGAGTTCCCTGAAAAGTGTGAGGCCGAACCCTCTTTAGTGGGAAGTTAGAAGTTGGGCTGATCCCTAGGGGCTAGAGCAGCTGGGAGTCCTCACATGGTTCAAAAGTCCCTTTTGTTCATTGTGCTTGAGAAAAATCCTCCAATGCACCGTCCCTACTGTTCTTCAAGCATGGTGACTTAAGATCAAAGCCCTCCCACAGGAACTGTAAAAGTTGGGCACTATACATGTGGTACAAGTCTCTTAACCCTCTGGAAGAAGCTGGGAGTTGGAGTTTCCTTCCTAATTTTAAGGCGTTGTACTTATGGTAGGATTAGTGCAAGTGTGTCTCTGCTTTTCCTACCTGTTTGGATGTGGGTATTTTCTCAGTCTTCCAGCGTGTGGGAGACTTTCAACTGGATTCTAGCATCCTCTTGGAGAGAACTAATTCATGTGTAGGTGTTTACTTGTATGTCTGTGAGAGATGAAACAGTCAGGAGTCTCCTATTCTGCCATGTTGCTGACATCCCCAGGAAAAGGATTTTGAGTGGAGACTAAAGTATTTTGAGTAACAGTATTTAAGCACAAATTATCTGGGTCAGACAGATTTGCGTAGGGAGAAAGTATAGGTATAAGCTACGGAAATTTTTTAAATAAGAGGTCATAAAGGGCTAAAATAAGGCAATGAGAATGGAAATGGAAAGAGAGAAAGAGAAGGAAGAGCTGTGAGCCAGGAAAACAGAATGAACAAGAGTTGGTATCAATTGGAACAAGAGAGACATTAATTGGGGCTCATAATTTTTAGAGCCTATGTAACTAGAAATACCACAGTCTTTGAAAGAAGACAGAGAAGAGCTACTGAGACATTATTTCAGTAGGAAGACACTGGCATAAGTAAACAACGCCAATGAAGATTGCTGGTGGGAGAAATGTTACAACGCCACTGAATGCATAAACAGTGATGCTTTACACATACACACACACACACACACACACAAAACCATGATTAAGTGGAAGTAGATATTAACGGAAAGAGTCATAACTTGCTTTCAAAAAGAAACTGTGCATCTTCTCTGCTAGGAGCTAGTCAAAAAATGTCAGGGGAATCAGAAAAAAAAGATTGACACTCTCCACTGACTGGTGGGAATGTAAATTGATCCCAACTTCTGGAAGGGATTTTAATAAAGTCCACTAAAAGTTTTGTAAAATAAAGCCAAGTTATTTCACTTTTAGAATCACAGTCCGAGTACATAAATATGAAAAAGCTTCTTATAGGTGTTCATCATTAGACATTATCAAAATGAGTTGGCCAGGTATGGTGGCTCATGACTGTAATACCAGGGCTTTGGGAGGCTGAGGCAGGAGGATCACTCAAGGCCAGCCAGGGCAATATAGTGAGACCCTGTCTCTATAAAAAATGAAAAAAATTAGCCAGGCATTATTGTTAATGCCTGTAGTCTCAGCTACTCAGGAGGCTGAGGGCAGGAGGATCCCTTGAGCCCAGGAGTTTGAGACTGCAGTGAGCTATGATTGTGCCAGTACACTTTAGCCTGGGCAACAGAGTGAGGCCCTGTCTCAGAAATTAAATTAAATTAAAAAGTGAGTCAGGTAAATATGTTGTATCTTATTGGGGTCATGATTACTTAAATGTAAGAATTATCAAAACATCAAATTAGACACTTAGGCTCTATACACTTCATTGTAGATTTTATTTCAAAAAATTAAATAATAATGCATAAAAATAGAATTTCCTTCTTAAAAATAAAAGAGCTAAATACCAAATTAACCCAAATGGCCCAAGACAAGTAAGTTATCACCCTTGGAGGATCCATTTGACAATATCTTATAAAATTATTTAAGTAAAGATTTAATCATGAGTGTCCCTAATGATACAGGAATTGTGTTAAAATGGTAAGTGGAAAAAATAAATACAAAATGCTGTAGAGAATATAATCACAAGAATGTTAAATATGCATCAGGAGAGGACTGATAGTCCTCTAATATATCTAATATATTATATATATAGTATATTATATATATTTTTATATAAGTAAAAATTTTCATATAATTTTTTATTTTTATATACATAAAAACATATAAAAATTATACATATATAAAATATGATATCACTGCTAATATATCTAAACATTAGCAGTGATTGTCATGACTGAATTATGAATGATCCTTTTTTTCCTCTTTTCTGTTTTGCTTTTTTTTGTTGTTTTGTTTCTGTTTTTGTTTTTGTTTTGAGACGGAGTCTCGCTCTGTCGCCTAGGCTGGAGTGCAGTGGCATGATCTCGGCTCACTGCAAGCTCCACCTCCCAGGTTCATGCCATTCTCCCGCCTCAGCCTCCCAAGTAGCTGGGACTACAGGTGCCCGCCACCACACCCAGCTAATTTTTTGTTATTTTAGTAGAGACAGGGTTTCACCATGTTAGCCAGGACAGTCTTGATCTCCTGACCTCGTGATCCACCGGCCTCAGCCTCCCAAAGTGCTGAGATTGCAGGTGTGAGCCACTGCTCCCGGCCTTTTCTGTATTTTTTTACATGTTATGTAATGAGCTTTATTATAGAAAAAAAACTTTATTTTATTAAATAGTGAGTAATGTGTCACACTCCATCCACCACCTCTCCACTCAGTTCTTGAGCAAATTAACAGGTCCAGATGGCATTATCCCTAAGGATAAGAATCAACAAAAAGGATCTAACATAAAGTCTGTGCAGAAATACAATAGATACAAAGGAAATAAATTAGCAAATTCATAACAGCACTGAAAACAAGGTTTGCCAGTAGTCCAGGACAATGAGGAGTTTCTAGAAGTGACAGAGCAATAGCAAATAGACTGACAACATAGTCCAAAATAGCTGAAGAAACCTCTCAGTAGACAAGTAAAACATTCCGAAACAGTGTGTTTTCCCAACAGAACTCCAGAATAAATCTACATCCAAAGGCAGTGGAGGCAGGAAGAAGAGGAATGAGACAATGTTTTAGGTAATTTAAACAGTGGCACCAGTAAAATGGTGACTCCTCTTTCCTCCATCTTCTATATTTATCCCCAGATTAGGGCTGTGAGTACCCTCTCTTAAAAACTCTGATGTTTAAGACTACCAGAGTGGCTACTGAACAGAAGAAAGGGAGAGTGTCTGTCAGCCAACAAGCACCAAGAGCCTCAAATCTAGAAATCAAGCCACCTTCACACCTTACTAGTCATACTTCTGTTTTCAGCTCCTGCGAAGTTTGTATCAACTGCCAGACAAACTGGTACCCTCATCTGGACTGAGAAAATACACTTCAAAAGCAATAAACTGTTTAATCTAAGTCCTCAGCAACAAATAAGAGCAAGCAAGAAGCACTAAGTTTTTAAGAAATTAACACCACAGTGGAGATCTTCCAAGTTCAATAAATAATCATTACAGGAAACTGCAAAAAAAAAGAAAACCTTTAAATATTAGGAGAAAAAAATGGTGTAAATATTAGAAAGAAAAAGACAAACTATTATTTTTATCAGACACTATGAGTAGCCATCTAGAACACCCAAGAGGCACTACTAACAAGCATTTAGAACAAACACAGGATTTAGTTGGGATACAAGATCAACACAGAAAAATTAAGAGTAGCTTTTTTAACCTGTCATAACCAATTAGAATGTATTTAAAAGATCCCATGATAATAACAAAGTATAACCTGTTCATAATTAAATTCAATAAGAAAGGTATATTATAATTATAAAGAATGCTATAAAATTTTACAGAAGAAAATAAAAGAAGCACTAAATTAATAGAAGACCAAATTATGTTTCTGGATGTGAAGACTCCATAGTAAAAGGTATCAGTGACACAGGAGGGAGATAGGGAAATGCTGGATAGAGAAGGGCAGTGTCCCTGGTGAGGGCTTCACTCTCAGGCCTGTGCCCAGGGACCTACGTAAGGACAGGCACTCCTGTTTCTGTGCCCAAATGTTGCATTTTCCAAGACCTCTCTGGTCCATCACATCCTCCATCCTGTGCCCATAAAAACCCCGAGACCCTAGCGGGCGCACACACAAGTAACTGGATGTTGAGAGGAACACACTGGCAGAAGAACACACCTGCAGATGCCAGCAGGCCATCAACGGAAGAATGACGCAGACAATATGGGAAATTCAGGTGGAGAAGAGTCCGGCCACTGGGCGCCCCAATTCCAGGGGAAGACAAACTTCCCACTCTATCCCCTTTTCGCCCTCCCCATCTGCCTCACTGAGAGCCACCTCCACTCAATAAAGCCTTGTATCCATCCTCCAAGCCCACGTGTGATCCGATTTTTCCAGTACTCTATGGCAAGAACCCAGGGATACAGAAAGCCCTCTGTCCATGCAATAAGGCAGAGGGTGTAATTGAGCTGATTAACACAAGCACCTATGGATGGCAAAACTGAAAGAGTACACTGTAACACATGCCCACTGGGGCTTTGGAGCTGTAAACACTCAACCCTAGACGCTGCCATGGGGTCAGAGCCCCCCGACCTGTCTGCATGTTCCCTCTAGCGCTTTGGACAGTGAAGCACTGAAGAAACGAGTCAGGCCCTTGTCACAGCCCTGCGAGGAGGATAAGGGAACTTTCCCATTGCATCAGTTCTCTTCAGATTTACATATAAATTTGATACCATTTCCAATCAAAACTCTAAAAAGATGGCTTGAAACGAAATAGCCAGCACAATTTTGAAGAGAGGAATAATGAGTAAGAATTTGCCTGACCATTCTAAATATCAAGAACAGTGTGGCACTCATCCCAGAATAGATAAATAAATCAATATGGAAAGATAAAGCAGGTGATATTTCAAATTACAGGAAAAAGAACCAACAAGTCAATAAGCGGTGTCAAAATAACGGGCTAATTATTTACAGACAGATTAAAAACTAAGCTCAATAAAACATTAAAAGTATTAAAAACTACATACATATTAGAAAAAAATATATAGGCAAACTTCATCTTAACCTTAGAGAGCATTCTTATAAGCAAAGATATAAAAGCCATAAAGTTAAAACATTTGGCTATATAAAGGTTCAAATAGTTTGAATAATGGAAAGATTATAAATAAAATTCAAAAATGAGAGACTGAAAGTATTTCCAACATCTTCAATAGAGAAGCAATTAACAACCAATATAAAGGACCTCTAGAAATCAAAAAGAACTGTAAAAAGCTACTAAAAGCAGACAGAAATTTACAAAAGAAATGGGTCAGTGAATATTTTAAAAACATGCGGAAATTCCACTGCAATTGATAGTATGCAAATTTTTTAAGTAATGAGTCACAATTCTTATCTAACAGGCAAAAATTTAAAAAGTCAGAATAATATTCTTTTGATAAGGGTGTGGGAAAATAGACTGATTAATGAGACAGTAAATTGGAACAGGCTTTTTGAAGTATTATTTCTCAGTATTTATCAAAACTTTATTTGTCCATATTCTTATACCCACAAAATCCACTTCTAGGATTATATGCTACAGAAACTCTCACAATATCCACATAGAAGACTGTTCACTGCTATATTTTAGGGCAAATGTATGACCAAGAATAGTAGACAAATAAATAATGGGTATATACTACCATACAATATATAGTATACAATGTATAGTACAATATATAGTGTACAATAATAGTATATAATACTATGCAAGTGATTTTTGTAGTAGAAAAATATTTACTGGCGTAGAAAGATTGAAAAGATATATTAGTAAAGACAGAAAATTCTTATGTATAAGCATACACAGGAAAAGGTCAAGATGTAGACACAGCAAACTGTTAAACAGTAGTTACTTCTCAGGAAGGAGGTGAAGGATTGGGAGGAAGTTAAGATCAGCTTTCATTTTTACTATGTATATTTTTTCTTGCTTGTTTTTTTTTAATGGGAATATGTGGAGACCAGCAGAAATGATAGAGGCAGAACAAGTTTTCACAGTGGTAAAAACTGTTTGCTAACCAAGATCAAATAAATAATTTGGTCATTCAAAACAAAGGTATACTCGACAGTGTGCACAGTTCCCTAGAGCTTTCTGTGCATGGATGAGCTTATTCCGGTAAGGTAGGGTACAGGGTCTTGCTACTCAGATCAACCTTGTTCCTCTCTTTACACTCAGGCTTTTTCTCCTAACAACTCAGAATGTCACATCTCAGCCCCATTCTCTGCCTTACACAATGAAGTAACCACCCTGTGTCTCCCCATCATCTAGATCCAATCTTCCTGCTACTGATGTCAGATTTCTAATTCTCCCACCTCCAGATTTGCTTTCCGTATTACATAAAGACTTTCCAAGCAGCAGACCTGGCCATAGTATACTATGACATGTATAATTTACCACTTGTAGAATTGTTATAAATATAGAAGAAAAACACTTAAAAAGAATATGTATCAGAAGAATTGCCACAGGAAATGAAAAAAAAGGTAAACAAACAATACTGAATATGCTTAAGAAACTAAAGAGGGAAAAACCTATCCGAAAAGGAGAACTTTGTGAGAAGGGATATGAAAGTAAAGAGGAAATAAAGATAGTGAAAACAAGGTACCAGATTTCACAAAAGAAACAAAAGTTAATAATACAAATACCATAGAAATAAACACAATATAGAAACACAAAAACAAGGTAATACAATTTATAAAACAATCCAGAACATAGAAGAAAGGCTGATAAAAATCTGAAAACTGCCAGGTGCGATGGCTCACGCCTGTAATCCCAGCACTTTGGGAGGTCGAGGCGGGCAGATCACGAGGTCAAGAGATCAAGACCATCCTGGCTAACACGGTGAAATCCCGTCTCTACTAACAATACAAAAACAAAATTAGCCGGGCGTGGTGGTGGGCACCTGTAGTCCCAGCTACTTGGGAGGCTGAGGCAGGAGAATGGCGTGAATCTGGGAGGCACAGCTTGCAGTGAGCAGAGATTGCGCTATTGCACTCCAGCCTGGGCGACAGAGAGAGACTGTCTCAAAAACAAAAAAAAAAAAAAGAAAAAAAAAATCTGAAAACTTAAATAGCAAAAAACAAAGAAGCAAAAGTAATTTAAAAGATAGATGTGTAAGAGAGACCAAATAAAATTGGCATAAACTTCACTAACCCTGAGAGTCAAGCAAATCGATCAGAAGATATTTAAAACTTAAACAGAAGGAAATGTTTCTGAAATAAAGGAACACTTGGGTCTGAGGATCAAAGGATTCATCATGTTTCAGGAAAAGGTAATTCATTCCAGCAATCAATTTGATATATTCTGGTGATGCTGTTTACCTTTAAGAATAAAAATAAAAACTATATGAGCATTCAGTCGGAAAAAGCAATTCACTTGCACAGGAGGAAAATCCAACTGACCTCAGATTTCTTCATACCAACATTTAATATCCAAAAATTGTGAGTCAAAAGATTATAGACAGCCCTTCTTAAGGGATATAAAACCTCTCGATAACCAACTCTCACCAAAGAAGTGCTGTAATTAAGAGAACTTGAGAAAGGAAGAATTCATGACATAAAAGTATTGTTTGCACTGAATTGATTAAAACATAGAAGTAAGGCTGGACAATTGTGCAAATTTATAAACACTGAAATGTATAAATAAGAGTATAGCGAAGAAAAAATGGACACTGGCAGAAAAAAAAGATATCAGAATGAAGGATGTATGTGCCAATTTCCCAACCATTCATATCAGAGTTAAAATATATTATTTATTCCTAATGTTCCAAGTTTCCTTCTGATATCATTTTTTCTTCTGTCTGAAAAACCTACTTTAGTCGTTCTTTCAGAGCAGGTCTACAGGCAATAAATTATTTTCTAGTTTTTCTTCATCTGTGGTCTCTATTTTACCTTCATTTCTGAAAGATATTTTCACTGTATATAGAGTTCTAGGTTGACATTTTTTTTTCTCTCAGCACGTTAAAAATATTGCTTCACTTTCTTCTGACCTTCATGGTTTCTATGAGAGATGTGTAGTCATTAGAATCATAGTTCAGTTATAAGTAATGAGTTGCACTTCTCTAGCTGCTTGCAAGCTTTTTTTCTTTGTCTTTAATTTTTAACAGTTTGCTTTTGATGTGCCTAAACATGTTTCTTTAGGATTATCTTCTCTGGGTTTCCCTGAGTTCCATGAATCCATAGGAGCTACACAGAAATTTTGCCAAATTTGAGGACTTATAAACGTTTTTCTTCAAATATTTTTTTCTACACAATATTTCTCCTCCTCCTGAGACTCTGACGACACAAGTATTAGACATTGTGGTAGAGTTCCATAGATCCCCAAGTCTGTATTTGTTTTCTTTTTCATCTTTTACCTCTCAGTTGTACAATTTCTATTTTTCTTAGAATTCACCCTTTCCACTGCCATCTCCATTCTGCTATTGAAACCATCTGGTGAGATTTTTATTTTGATTGTTACGTTTTTCAGTTTAAAATTTCTATTTGGATGTTCTTTAAGTCTTCTATTTATTTGCTAAAATTATCTTTCATTCAACTCATTTCAAATGTATTCACCCTTTCTTCTTTTAAAGACTTTGTCAGAAAATTTTAACATTTGTGTCATCTCAGCATTGGCTTCCGTTGACTATCTTTTCCCATATGAGTTGAGATTCTTCTTATTCTTAAGGTACCAAGTTACTTTAGATCATATCACAGACATTTGAATAATATGTTATAAGACTCTGGGTCTTATTTAAATCCTATGGAGAGTGCTGAAATTTTTGTTTGTTTTGTTATAGCAGCTGACATAGTTAGATTCAGGACACAAATTCCAACTGACTTTTTCTGGGTTGTAGTTTCAATAATGGTTTGGGTTGGTATTTTTTTTTCTCAAAGCATTTATAGTGCTATTCTAATCTGTCTCATGTTTATGTCACCCAGTGGCCAATATGGAAATTAAGTGATGATCTGTCCCTTAGTTCAGACCTCAAAGTCTTTGATATGCTGTTTGGAATCAGATCTGTAAGTGGGTAGCTAAGGAGTGAGCCTGAGAGTTCTTAAGCTACTTTCAGGGAGTCACTTCCCTGAGCTCCTTTCTCACCACATCTTGCTGATACTCTTCAGTTTCCTGGGGCTCCCCTTTCAGTTCTTTGGCCAAAGAGCTGGGGCTTCAATTATCCTGCTCTCCCATGCTCTTCCAACAACTGTCCTACATATGAGGCCACTTGGTGGGAGGATAAAAAAAGGGAAATAAAAGCAATGAGTGTTCATATCACTCTATTGAGATCAAGCTTCTCCAAATGAAGAGGAAGGGACCCCCTGACTCAGACTTTTAGCCCCTTGTAGGTCCCAGTAGGTCACTGCTGTCATTGCCACAGGGTTGCCTGGGGACTATGGTACAAGGAAACATAGAGAAAAAGAAAATAAAAATGATGGATTGCCCTCACTGTCTCTGGAAATTAAGTGATGCTTTGCTTCACACTGCTTAAGTCAAAAGTATAAGGCTTCTTCTGGAACTCTGTCTATACTTTGTTCCTTATCCGTGCCATGTCTATGTCCAGGTTTTGAGTTTCAGGCTACCTTGAATCCATGCCAAGGGACAGCAGTAAAAAAATAAAATAAAATAAAAATGAATAAATAAACAAACTAACTGCAGTTCATAAAACTTTAAATTCTGGTCTTCTTCCCAATCTTCTTGCTACTATTTACTTTTCAGTGTCCTTATATCGTTGTTATATGCATTATGTACAGGTTTTGAAGCCATATTTAATGAGTTAGCTGTATTCAGTGTATACTCAGAGATGGGAGGAGTGTGCTTACTCCATCGTACCTAAAATTAAAACTCCAGAATACATTATTTAAAGTTGATATATACAGAAATAGAGTTTAAAGTGTATATTTATTTAAAGTCTTAAATGTAACCAGTGGAAAAACTAAAATACAACTGAAATGCTTTTAACTCATCCAAAGGTAATGATATTATAAGAAAACTATACACTAATATCCCTTATAACCATAGATATAAAAATGTTAACAATACTTCAGTCAGTTGAAATATATTAAAAGGATAATACATCATAATCCAGTGTGGTTTATCCTAGTAATGTGAAGTTAGTTTAACCTTAGAAAAACAATGAGTCATCATATCAATTGTCTAAAATGGAATTCACCATATGATCATCTCAATAGATGCAGAAAAAATGTTTTCATAAAATTCAACACACATTTGTAATTAAAACAAAAACTTGCAGCAAAGTGGAAATAAAATAAAAGCTCTTCAGTCCAATAAAAGGCATCTATAGGGGCCAGGCATGGTCGCTCACACCTGTAATCCCAGCACTTTGGGAGGCCGAGATGGGCAGATCATGAGGTCAGGTTTTCGAGACCAGCCTGGCCAACATGGCAAAACCCCATCTCTACTAAAAATACAAAACTTAGCCAGGCATAGTGGTGGGCACCTGTAGTCTCAGCTACATGGGAGGCTGAGGCAGGAGAATCGCTTGAACTGGGTAGGCAGAGGTTGCAGTGAGTGGAGATCATGCCACTACACTCCAGCCTAGGTGACAGAGCGAGACTGTCTCAAAAAAACAAAAGCATCTATGAGAAAACTAAAGACAGTATCATACTTAAGGGCAAAACACTGAATGCTTTTATTCTAAGATCTAACAAGGCAAGGATGCTCTCTCTCATCATTCCTATTCAACATTGTATGAATGTTCTTATCAATACAATACAAGGCAAGAAAAATAAAAATAAAAAAACTAAAAAGGTACAGGATTGGAAAGGAAAAAAAAAAAAGTTCCAATCCAGCATTCTCAAAATAAATAAATAAATAAACAAATAAATAAAACTATCTTTAGTCACAGACATTATTGTCTATGTAGAAAATTCTAAGAAATCTTCAAAACATCTACTAGAACTAATTGCAAGGTCACAAGATTCAAGGTCAACATATCAGTAACATTTTCATATATAAGCAGTGAATAGTTGGAAATTTTAAACAAATATCATAAAAACATAGTAAAAATATGAAAAACAGGAATAAATTTAACAAAATATTTGTAAAACATGTAAACAGAAAATTACTAAACATTACTGAGAGAAATTAAAGACAACTGGATAATGAAAAGATATATTATGGTCATAAATCAAAAGATTCAAAATTGTTAAAATATCAGTTCTCCCCAAATTGATCTATAGATTCAACAGAATTCCAAAATCCAGCAGTGTTTCCCACAGAAATTACAAGAAAATTCTAAAACATACATAGAAAGGCAAGCCAACTAGGACAGCCAAAATAAAAGAAAAAGTCAAGCTGAAAGTCTTTTGAAAAAGAAAAATAAAGTCGGAAGTCTTACACTCAGGCTTAATATAAAACTTACACTTAGACTTAGTATGAAGCTCAAGTAATCAAGACAGTCTGGTATTGACATGAAAATCAATGGAACAGAATAGTGAGTCTAGAAATAGACCTACACCTATATGGCTTATTGATTCCCAACAAAGGTGCCAGTGTATTTCACTCTGGAAAGGCTACCATTGTCAACAAGTAGTGCTGGGAAATTGGATATTTATATACCAAAAGAAGAGAGACAAATTTAATCCTCATCTTCACACTATATCCAAAATTTAACTCAGAAAGGAACACAGACCTAACTGTAAGGGTTAAAACTAAAAATTTCTGGAATAAAACAGAAGAGAAATCTTTGATACCTTGGGTTACACTTAATTTCTTTAAAAAGCATAAATTATAAAGGCAAAAATTAATAAATTGGACTTCAAAATATTTAAAAGTTTGCTTTTCAAAAGATATCATTTAAAAAATAAAAAGGCAAGCCACAGAGACTGGGAGAAAATATTTGCAAAACATATAGCTGATAAAGGATCTGCTTCAATAATATATAAAGAATTTTTACAACTCCGTAAGACAAACCAGTAAAAATTGGACAAAAAATTCAAGCAAACACTTCATCAAATAATATCTATAAATGATAAGTACATGCAAAGATGCTCAGCAACATTGGTTGTTAAGGAAATGCAAATTAAAAACACACTGAAATGCTACAAAACACTCACTAGAATTTTTTTTAAAAGACAATACCCATCTTGGTTTTGTGTTGCTATAATAAAAATACCTGAAATGGTAATGTATGAATAACAGAAATTTATTTTCTCACAGTTCTGGGGACTGGGAAGTTCAAGACTAAGGTGCTGGCAGGTTCCTTGTCTAGTAAGGATCTGGTCTTTGCTTTCAAGGTGGTACCTTGAATGCTGAATCCTCCAGAGAAGGAACACTGTGTCCTCACATGGTTGAAGAATGAAAGAGAATGAACCCACTTCTGGAAGCCCTGTTTATAACAGACCTAATCCATTCTTGAAAGAAGAGCCCTCATGACTCAATCACCTCTCAAAGACCATCCCTCCCAATGCTATTGCATTGAGCATTCAGTTTCCAACATGTGACTTTGGGGACACATTCAGCAGATAGCAATACAAAAGGCTAGTGAAAATGTGGAGCAACTAGATCACTCATATAATGCTGGTGGCAATACAAAATGGTAGTCACACAAAGTGTTTGTCAGTTTCTTAAGTTAAAAAGCATACTCTGTTTTTGTTTCTTTGTTTTTTATTTTTTTGAGATGGAGTCTTGCTATGTCACCAGGCTGGAGTACAGTGGTGCAACCTAGGCTCACTGCAACCTCCACCTCCAGGGTTCAAGCAATTTTCCTGCCTCAGCCTACTGAGTTGCTGGGACTACAGGCGCGTGCCACCATGCCCAGCTAATTTTTGTATTTTTAGTAGAGACGGGGTTTTACCATGTTGGTCAGGATGGTCTCGATCTCTTGACCTCGTGATCCACCCGCGTCAGCCTCCCAAAGTGCTGGGATTACAAGCATGAGCCACCACACCCTGCCCAAGTTAAATATACTCTTACAATACAACTCAGCAGGCTCACTCCTAAGCATTTACCCAAGAGAAATAATAACATACACCCAGACAAGATACGTACTTAAATGTACATGAATAGCCTCTTTATTTATTTATAGCCAAAAAGTTGTAAACACCCCAAATGTTCATCAACTAGTGAGTATAAACGAATTGTTGTATAGCCATATCATGATATATTATGTGAAAAAAGCAAGACACAAAAGACTGCACACCATATGAGTCTATTTATATAAAATTCTAGATAGGGTAAAACTACAGGAACCCTTTTGCCAGGAACAAGAGACAGGGAGAAGCAATTGACAGGAAAGGAGTGGGAGAGAATTTTCTGGAAGGATTGATATGTTTTATATTATGATTGTGATAATTATAGAGCTGTACTATATGCTTGTTAAAACAGAATTACAAATGTAAAATTGGTCAATTTTGTTGTATGGAATTTACTTAATTAAAGATGATGTTTTTAAGAACAGAAAAATTTTCAAAAGGTCATATTCCACCATAATATTCATTCCATAACAGAAGGCTAATTTCGAAAACAGGCTGCTTTATATTATTCATAGATAATTATTACAACCTTGTGTATTAGTCTCTTCTCCCATTGCTATAAAGAAATGCCTGAGACTGGGTAATTTACGAAGAAAAGAGGTTGAATTAGCTTACAGTTCTTCAGGCTTTAAAGGAAGCATAGCTGGAGAGACCTCAGAGAGCTTTTACTCATGGCAAAAGGCAAAGCTGAAGCAGGTATGTTCATATGGCTGAAGCCGGAGGAAGAGAGAGGGGAGGCGTTACACGCTTTTAAACAACCAGATCTCATGAGCACTCACTCATGATCAAGCAGCTCCAAGGAGGAAATCAGCCCCCATGATCCAATATCGCCTCCCGCCAGGCCCACCGCCAACACTGGGGATTACACGCAGTGAACAGTTGGAAATTACAATTAAACATGAGATTTGGGTGGGGACACAGATTCAAACCACATCAACTTGGAAAACTTATAAGAATCCACCAAAAACTATTCTAATAAAAATAATATGAGAATTCAGTAAGGTGATTATGAAATCAATACACAAAAAAATTGAGCTTTATTATATGCAAATAATTAGTAGAAAGGTTACTTATAATAAGAAACATCACATTCCAAAAGTTTATAAAATATGTATGTAATAGCTATATAAAGAACCTTTAAATCACTCCCAAAGGAAAAAAAAAATAAGTAACTGTAAAAGTATACTCTGTTCTTGGTTAGGAAAACTCTAGGTTAAAACTCTTTTTTTATTGAACTATAAGTTAATTATAATCTCAATCAGTGGTATTCCAATGGAAATGAAAGTTTATGTATATACTTCAGTTGTTATGTCACAATAAATTCCATTCACATCAAAGATGTATATGCTAAAAATAAAGCCATAAAGTTTAGGAAAAAATACATTTTTTATCCTAGGATTGGGAAGATCTATCTAAGCATACATAAAATTCAGACATAAAAACTTATAAATTTGACTACATAAAAATCTTAACTCTCTGTGATGCAAAAATTTATTGTAACCAAATTTAAATGATAGATGACAAATTAGGTAAAAATAAATTTGCAACACAAATGACAAAAGGCTAATTTCCTTAGAATTAAAACAGCCCTTACAATTTAATTCTTTCTAAAAAGACAACCAACCAATAGAAAATATGACAAATATGAAAAGTAATAAATAAAGAGGAAAACGTGCAAAGTGGCCCATAAAAATAAGATGTGCAACTTCACTTATAATTAAAGAAATGCATGTTAAATAGAAATGAGGGGCCAATTTTCAGATAGACAAGAAGCCAAATTTTTGTTAATGTTTAGCATGTCCACAGTACACCTAATGCAATAAGAAACAGAACACAGAGCTTTATAACTACAGGACACCAAGAGTTGCCTTATATGGAAGTAAGTAATACACTGAACCCCAGTGGGTCCCCTGCTCCGCCCCAGTGGGGTGAGATGCAGGGAGTACAAAGCCCTGGGTACCTTAAACCTAAAGCAGAGAACTCCAAGTTCACCTCCAAGAGGCATAAGGAAAGCACTGGGAAATTGCGTTCTCACTTTCATCAAGCTCTACTGCAGTAGTTCTCCAACTTGAGCCACCATCAAAATCAGCTCGAGATCTTGTTAAACCTAGATTCCTGGGCCCTGCCACCAGAGCTTCTGATTCAGATTTAAGAAGGGACTTGAGAACTTGCATCTCTAACAAGTTTCAGGTGCTGCTACTGCTGCTGCTCCAGGTGCTGACAGTTGAGACCCATTGGTCTAGTCAGTACCCTTTCCCTTTCTTGCTAGCTGTTTTAGTAGTAAATTGAAGTCAAAGCAACATTGATCAGTCTCTTTGTTTTGAGACCGAGTTTCACTGTGTTGCCCAGGCTGGAGTGCAGTGGCATGATCTCGGTTCACTATAACCTCCGCCTCCAGGGTTCAAGCGATTTTCCTGCCTCAGCCTCCTGAGCAGCTGGGACTACAGGCGCACATCACCACGCCCAGCTAATTTTTGTATTTTTAGTAGAGATGGGGTTTCACCATGCTGGCCAGGCTGGTCTCAAACTCCTGGCCTCAGGTGGTCTGCCCACCTGGGGCTCCCAAAGTGCTGAGATTACAGGCGTGGGTCACCGCACCCAGCCCAGAGTCTCATTCTTCCCTGTCAAACTTCAAAAATAGACCAGTCCTCTGTCATCTGTCTTCTGGCTTAGCTGACCAATGTTGGTAAAGACATGGATAAAAAGGTTTTCCAGGCCAGGCGCGGTGGCTCACGCCTGTAATCCGAGCACTTTGGGAGACTGGGGCGGGTGGATCACTTGAGGTCAGGAGTTCAAGACCAGCCTCACCAATATGGTGAAACCCCATCTCTACTAAAAATACAAAAATTAGCCAGGCGATAGTGGCGCGCCTGTAATCCCAGCTACTCCGGAGGCTGACGCAGGAGAATTGCTTGAGCCTAGGAGGCAGAGGTTGCGGTAAGCCATTATAGCACTACTGTACTCCAGTCTGGGTGAAAGAGTGAAACTCTGTCTGAAAAGAAAAAAACAAAGCTTTTCCAGTGCTAGCGGGAGAATAAATATATGCAGTCCTTTTTAATTTGGCAATATTTCTCAAAATTCATATGCCCAGAAATTCCATTTCTAAGAATTTCTCCTGCAATATACATACTCTCCCCAAATGCAAAAACATTGTATGTACAATGATGTTTATTGTAGCATTAAGATAATTATTGCTTCTATGAAAATAGAAGCAACTTAAAGCCAGTCAATTGGGAATCATTTAAGAAAAATAAATTAGGATATCTCTCAGGACAATACTTTGTAGCCATTAGGGTAAATACAGTAGATTTATCACACTGAAGCTGAAATATGATGACAATGTATAATAAAGCACAAAAGGTAGATTACAGAATAGACATAGAAAGTGATCCCTTTTTGTCAAATTAAAAAGATATATCTTATGTATATAAGGTTTGACATACAATATGTATAATGTGATTGCTATGGTCTGAATGTTTATGTCCTCCCAAAATTCATACATTGAAACCTAACTCCCAAAATCATGATATTAAGAGGTGGAGCTTTGGAAGGTGATTAAGTGATGAGGGCAAAGCACGTGGGAATAACACCCTGATAAATTAGACCTCGGAGAGCCTTTTTGCCCCTCCTTCCACCTTGTGTGGACACAGCAAGAAAACAGCTATCTATGAAGGAAGCAGGCCCTCAACTGACACCAAATCTTCCAGCACCTTGATCTTGGACTCCCCAGCCTCCAGAACTGTGAATTTCTATTGTTTAAGCTACAATCTATGGCATTTTGTTATAGCAGCCTGACTGAAATAAAGCAGCAATATAAATAAAGACATGATTGATACATATGTACATAATATGCACACATGTGTGTATACAGAGAAAAGATTTTTGAAAAGCTCCCAACAGAGCTAGCCTAGGAAAAGGGGGCTGGAGTTTCAAAAGCAGTGAAACTGCATAGCTAGGGGAAGAACAGCTACGACATCAGATGACATCTGCTTTGCAATTTTGCTGTTTGAATTATTTTACAAGCAGCCCATATACCCTATTTATTTTTTTAAAAAATTTTAAAAGCAAAGCAACCAACTTAATTCCACCAGTGCTTCAACATTGATTGTAGATGCTTGGCAGGATCTCTAACTGGGAACATTTTTTTGCCTATGGTGTATAACTGAAATTAATAAAACTATGCCTCACAGAAAAAGATAAAAATAAAAGAGAAAATAGATGATACTTATTGTAAATGGAGAGGGACTCAGTTGGCCCTTTCTCCTGTCATGCCCTGTTCTTTGCCCCCCACATTAATTCTCCAATATCTTAAAGAAAATTTAGCATCATTATATAACCTAAAATGTGTTTATTTTACATGTCTATGATTTCACTTACAGACTGACTCAAGAGTTCCTTCAACAATTCCTTCAATAACTATGAATTGAGTTGCTGTGACTGATGATACCTACCTCATGTTGTCTCCATCTCTATAAATTCTGGGGAAAGCCTGTATCAGCAACAACAGTATATTACGCCAGTAGAGATGACAGTATACATGCCAGTGTATGACAATAACACTGGGGACCTAGAACCTCCCTCATGGCAAGGGTGGACCTGAAATTAGCATTACTTAAGAGAAAATAAGAAATTACCAACTCGTAAAGGAAAATTAATAAATTATGTTGTGGGATTAATATTCAGGACTTTCTGGCAGCTAGGTCAAGCTGGCATTTTGATATGCAAACCTACTGCTGTAAAGTATAAAGCCGGATCTCAGGGAAGAGAGAGCAAGGCTAGAGATACAATCCAATCTTAAACTTCTCTTTACAGTCATGAAAACTTAAGCCATGAGATAAATATTTATATGTTCTGGATTTTTTTTAAGTAAAAAGTTTCACAAAGCCATAGTGGAGCAATATCTTACATTATTCCTCAACCTGAATGAAGAAAATAAGATTAGAAATTCCAAAGGACGACACATTTTCTCAATCCTCCAAAAGGATATGGTGGAGATATTATTGCAGTTTTTCAGTTGCTCCATAAAGAGGCGCTAATATTGTCCTCTGTAAAGATTCTATCATTTGAAGGAAATTGTAAAACTGGACCAACATCAAAATGTATTCAAAATTTAATGTATCAAGCAATGTAAACTATGAAGCTTCTTTAATGCTGGAGCCAGTTATTATTTTTCCTTAGGAAGGCAAAAATGTCATGGCCAAGTGCCAATGAACATAACATTTCGGTTAGGTTCCTAATTGATGTCAGCACCCGCTGATAATCTTTCTCCACTGCACCCACTCTAAGTGTTTTCCTTAGTCATCTTCAGACAAGCTGAAAATCTTCTCACTTTTCTAATATTTCTACATTTACCCAACTAGTTAATCTGATGATAGCCCCATCATTTGGGATGTATAATTGGTTATCATTACACCCTTGCAATTGTGTACAGAAACAAGGATGGAACTGGGAAAGTCACAGAAAAGCAGGTGAACTACAAATGAAAGACAGAGATTCAACCAATGCAAAAAGACTTTCTAACTAATACTCCCAGTTAAAATATTGTGTCCCTGGCTTTCTTTATGGGACTCAAAGTGCTTTACAGGATTATCAAATGAATCACCCAAACATCCTTGCACAAGAGTAGGGAGAAAGTACTATAATAGACACTTAATGGATTGGAAAAACTGTACCGCAGAAAGGTTAAGTGATGTACCAAATACTGCAAAGCAAGTCAGGGTTAGAACAGAAAACAGACTTCAATGACCCTGATCTGGTCACCATTCCTAGCTGAATAAGGACCTTTGTTTGTCTGTTTTAACCTTCACCATGTAATAGGTATTACCAACGCATTTAACATTCTCCCTATTGACTGCTATTTGTTGTTCCTCTTTTGTTCCTTCTTATGTTCAATCCAGAATAATGGAAACAATGCCAGTAATATTTGAATAGCATTATATCTCACAAAGTGCTTTTACGCTCATGATCTATTCTGAATAGGAAAACACTATTTCTACATTCTATATCCCCTAATCCCTGACTCCAGCTGACCTGAATTTTTTTTTTTTTTTTTTTTTTAGACGGAGTCTTGCCCTGCTGCCAGGCTGGAGTGCAGTAGCGTGATCTCAGCTCACTGCAAGCTCCACCTCCTGGGTTCAAGTGATTCTCCTGCCTCAGCCTCCTGAGTAGCTGGGACTACAGGTGCATGCCACCACACCCGACTAATTTTTGAATTTTTAGTAGAGACGGGGTTTCACCATGTTGGCCAGGGTGGCCTCGATCTCTTGACCTCATGATCCACCCACCTTGGTCTCCCAAAGTGCTGGAATTACAGGTGTAAAGGATTTCTTTTTAGCCATTATTTTATTTAAAGACAACGGGACAACTATGACATCATTTGTTCTTCTATTTAGCAAACATATATTAGGCACCACTGTCTGCAAGATAATGTTAACTACTAAAGATATGAACATAATTAAGATACAGTTCTTAACTGAAGGAGATAAGGTCTAACTAAACATGGAAATAATTTACAAATATAGTATCACAGGTGCCCCAGTTGAGGGACCAATAAAATGATATTTCTCTTGGAATATCAATGAGGGAGAAATGTGTTCTGCTTGGAAGAGCCAGAAAAGGCAACTGTGCCGAATGGTGTCCATATGTCCTTTTCCCCACCATGTCATCTCTCCACCTAGTCTGTACCCTAAGAAGCTAACTGTTGTAGACAGATGGTATCACCCATGCTCTTTTGCCTGCCCTCGAACTTTTGGTTGCTTTTGGCAGTGTGTGGCCCCAGCAGGAGATGAGAGGACATGCAAAAATAGGATAGTGTATTTGTTTTCCATTAAGCTTCCATCCTTATTCTAGAGCGTTTCACCATCTTTTCTGTTAGTTAACCTCTTGTGAATATTTTCTCTATTAAGAGTTTTAAGAACAATGACCTAATGGATTTAGAGTGACGAGTTATTAAGAAAGGAAGATCCAGTAAGCAGGGAGCCTCATTAGTGTTGGGATTAAATTCATGAGCTAGAACATGAGCAGCGGTAGCTCAGGATGGAAAGGAGATAACTGAATTGTGAGGGATTTTTGGAAGTTGAATTGCCAGGCCAAATAACCAACTGGACATTGAAGAGGATGAGAGAATGAGTGAAGCTGAAGTTCATTGCCAGACTATTTGAAAAAGATACAGTCCCTTAAAAAATTAAAGATAATTTGGCATAAATGCTGCCATCTGTTCATTAAGTCTCTTGCCCTTGCATTTGGCAGCAAATCAATAGTTACCTCCAAGGGAGCTTGTACAGCAAACTCAGATGGCAGAATACACACCTGAGCACATGTATCCTTTTTGGGTGCACTTACTGCACATGTATGCAGCCACCAGAGCCCCTTGTGGGGCTGTGCAGCACCATCCAGGAGAGAAAGGAAAATCACGATGTCTTTGGAGTCCAATTTTTTCCCACATACATTGAAGTCAATACCTTCTGACAGTTGGCAACAATAAAATTACCCCTCAGTTGAAATACACTGGAAGGATCTCTATGTTGGGGATGATAAGAGCATTCCACATTCTAACATTTATCTGAATGGTGATAAACCTGGTGCTATTGTTGCTTTTTCTCAAGGGCTCGGCTGCCCACCTGTGCCTCAAATTTCTCTTACCTCTAAAAAGCACACAGTGCAAACAGAGGCTTTTAAAATGTTATTGCCAGAGTACTCTCACGTGGTTGGAAGTCTTAGAGAAATGCTTATAAAATATACTTATAAGTGGGTACAGAGCTACATGAAGGTGAAAGCTCAGTGATAACAAAAAATGCATCCTTATTTCTGAATTATTAATAATTAGATATTATAATCCTGTTGTAAATGTATTCCAATTCTATCAAAGATGGAATTGAACCTTAAGAAATGATATTCAAATAAAAAGAGGCTCAAATGACCTTGTCATGTCTTCCATTTGTTAAATTTGCTGTGTTTTGGAAAAAAATTAAGTAAAATTACACTAAGTCTGAGGAAGAAGCAACTTTTCTGGAGGTATGCTGGCAAAACACAATATGTAAAATGTGCATGGGGAAAAAACAAAGAACATGCAAAAATACGTGATTTGGGGTATTGATGGCATTATTCATAATAGTTTAAAACCACACACATTAATGTTCAACAATAGAGAATCTGGAAGGGAATTGACATATCTGTGACATGTTTAGGCAGGTGGTGCTGCAGGAAAAATTGCGGAGGGAATCGAAACCTCCAGCTTAAGTGTGGGCACGTTTTTCCGTAAGCCACAACGATCAGGGAGACCAGGTCTCTGTGCTGAAGAAACATGACCCTATGGACAACTGAACTGCGTAGCTCGTCCTGCTCAGTTCTCCCCAAATGACAAATACTTAGGCTAACGAATGGCCATCAAGAGACGCTTCAAGGTGCTTATGACCTAGCAACAGCACCCTGTCCATGGATGGTCCCTTAAATTTTATGAGTCTTCTGCCACCTGCTATCCCTCAGAGACTTTCTGTAACAACACTCTTCAAAGAGTGAGCCTTGAAGCCTTCGTACCATCATTGCTCTTTGGAATCGAGTCCCATCACAGACTTTGACCATGCTTATGTAAGGCAGTCAGGGTCGAATCCCCCTTAAAGGAACCCCATTTGAATCTTCTTTTCGTATTTTGAATCACTGCCAGGTTATTAAAGATAAAATAATTTGAAGAAAACAAAACAAGAACAATAGATTTGGCATGGTACATCTCCTTGTGTAAGAAGGAGTTTGTTCTTTTGCTCAATCTCATGTAGCCAAACTTTGATTCAGCAAGTACAACTAGGTTACCAGAACAGTCTACTTCCTTCTTATGGTGAATTTTTCTCTGCAGTTTTTCATGTTCTTTCTCATCAGCAGCAAAGTTTTCCTTAGCATTGAGTTGTTTTGTTTTGTTTTGTTTTGTTTTGTTTTGTTTTTTGAGATAGAGTCTTGCTCTGTCGCCCAGGCTGGAGTGCAGTGGCAACATCTCGGCTCACTGCAACCTCCATCTCCCAGATTCAAGCAATTCTCCTGCCTCAGCCTCCCAAGTCGCTGGGATTACAAGCATGTGCCGCCAAATTTTGAAAAGAAAGATTCATGTCCTCCAGAAGGCACTAAAGCTTCTTATGCAAATTATCCCCACCATTACCACCTGATTCTACATATGAAGAGAAAGAGCGGACTTTATAAGCAACACAGACCTTTAAAAGTGGCTCAGATTGAAAATGTGTGTTTATATCTGCCATCTCTCAAAATACTGCTAAAATGGTGACTTTTAAAAAATTACCTGCAAAAACAAGGAAATGAGACGAGACAACAGCAATCAAGCTTGAATGCCAGAAAGTGGATGGCGAACCTGCACCTGAGAGAAAACATAGATCGTATCCACAGGTCGGGAATCAAAGAGCATCTGTCTTCTTAACAGAAGCACTGGACATCAGAAGACAATGAAGTAATGCCTTCAAACCCTCAAGGAAAATAATTTCCACCTGATAATTCTATACTGAACCACACTGTTATTAGAACATAAGGGTAAGATGTCATCCTCAGCACTCTAACACAGGAACAGAAAACCAAACACCACATGTTCTCACTCATAGGTGGGAGTTGAACAATGAGAACACATGGACACAGGGAGGGGAACATCACACACAGGGGCCTGTCGGAGAGTGGGGACAGGGGAGGGAGAGCATTAGGACAAATACCCAATGCATATGGGGGGCTTAAAACCTGAATGATGGGTTGATGGGTGCAGCAAACCACCTTGGCACATGTGTACCTATGTAACAAACCTGCACGTTCAGGACATGTATCCCAGAACTTAAAGTAAAAAAAAAAAAAAAAAGAATGTGAAGGTAAGATAAAGATTTTTTTCAGACATGTGAAATTTCAAAAAATCTTATCTCTTATACAGCATTACTTAGGAAGCTGCTAGGGTAGGTGCTCCCCCAAAAAGAGAGTTGCCAAAAAAAAAGCAAAAGACAGAAACCCAGGAGTCCAATAAGGAACAACTATATAATCTGCGGGACCCAGTGCAAAATGAAAACACAAGGCCCCTTGTTCAGAATTTATAAAGAATTTCTTTTTTTATTTTTTATTTTTATTTTTATTTTTTTTGAGGCAAAGTCTTGCTCTGTCGCCCAGGATAGAGTACAGTGGCACGATCTCTGCTCACTGCAACCTCCGCCTTCTGGGTTCAAGAGATTCTCATGCCTCAGCCTCTGGAGTAGCTGGAATTACAGGAGCCTGCCACCACACCCGGCTAATTTTTGTTTTGTTAGTAGAGATGGGGTTTCACTATGTTGGCCAGGCTGATCTCGAACTCCTGGCCTCAAGTGATCCGCCAGCCTTGGCCTCCCAAAGTGCTGGGATTACAGGTGTGAGCCACCGCGCCTGGCTATTAAGAATTTCAAAATGGCAACAGCAGAGTGCTGAGCCAAATGTAGAGCCCTGGTAAGTGCAATTACGACGGTCACAGACCCCCATGAAACCCACCCTTCATCCAGTCTAGGAAAGGGGAAAGGGAATTTCCAGGAAGATAGTGAAAGAAGTCCCCACGACAATCACTGTGCAGCAACTCTAGAGATTCACCAACCTACAATGGAGCCAAAAAATAGGGTGCTCTAAGAAGGATGCCTTCAAGGAAAGAATGAAATGTAGAGATTACCCCATGTGTTTTAACGTGTTAAGAGGCCATTTCCACTTCTTGGGGAAAATAAATGGAAGAATTAATGATGAATACAGTTGAAGGAACTTTCCCAGCAAATTGGTTACTGGCTAGTGTCAATATTTTAGGTCAAACTTGCTGCAAGAGCAAAGGCTTCTGATAAAGCCAGTCAAAAGATTTCTTTGGTAGAGACGTTTAAAGAAAAAGAAAGCTAGCTAGATAACTTTGTTAGACTGGGTATAATAAAGTCTGGCTAAAGTTTATGGTCATCATAAGGCTGACAGTTAGCTGGGCAGATAAATCCAACCTCTAAAGTGGGCTCTTCATCCTGTTAAATTCTACCATAAAATTGCTCAAGCAATTTACTAGGAATTCTAGATCGTTCTCGGAAATATTCCACCCTAAACCAGGTATTGGCACTGGTAAAATTGGAGTAACTTTTTTTTTCTCAGTATCTAAATAAACGTACCAACAAACAAACTAAAAAGCAACACAATTATAAACTCCAGAAAAATACAAAATGTTCTACAAGAAAAATTAAAGTAATAGAATAACACATAGCATAATTGTAAATAAAATGAGAAGATTATCGGAACAATGTCTTCAGTTGTCTACTCTGAACAAAAATGATGATGAACAGTATTTGGAGCATAGGGAAGGAACATGGGTTGGAAGAGTGGGGAGGGGGCATGTAAGAGAAGGAAATCTTCATCTTCCATGGTAAGAATAGGTAACTACTAAAAATGAAAAATCCAGAATAGCAACATAGGCATGTCCTTTAAAAATAAGGAGATACACATGAAGAAAAGTGCAAATGGTTGAATGTCCTTAGCTTTGGCGAATAGGAATTTCAAATGAAGAGAGAGGGTGCATGAGTCAGCTGCTTTCTGTTATATCTTTCCAAAATTTATAACCCTTCATTCATGTTTACTCTTGATTTAAAAAAAATTAT
Source organism: Chlorocebus sabaeus (assembly GCF_047675955.1). Classification (NCBI taxonomy): domain Eukaryota; kingdom Metazoa; phylum Chordata; class Mammalia; order Primates; family Cercopithecidae; genus Chlorocebus; species Chlorocebus sabaeus. The sequence continues at coordinate 76,058,657 of NC_132905.1, forward strand.
ATTAGTAAAAGGGAAGTAAAAGCCACACAAAGATCTGTTAATACTTCTTTTCCCCAAGGATAAGAGTTTCTAGCTAGCCTTAAATTTACAAAAGACAAAATGTACAATCTGTTCAACTGATATTCCCAAGAATAAAGAACACTTCCTTTAATTTTTTTATTTTTTATCTTATCAGCCACTTAAATATATGTATACATATGCAAATATATATGCATATATAGAAAAGACTGAGAAAACAGACAGCAAAACTCTAACTGTTCATCTGTAGGTAATGGTATATCAAGTGATGTTTCTTCTTTATACCTTTTTCTACAGTCTAGTGTACATTGAATATATATTCATTTTTCACTGAGAAAAATTACAAGATTTTTTTTCATTTAAACAAAGAACTAAGGTCATGTGAAATATGTGGTGATGTTTTCTTTTCTGTTGTTTGTGTATATGTGTATGTATATGTGTGTATGTTGGGTTTGTGTGTGCATGTGTGTGTGTGTTGAATTTGTGGATTATACTGAAAGCTACAAGAGTGGACAGGTACGAGTAAGGAGAGGGCATCAAGAAAGCAGACACACTACCTCTAAGGCAGCATAGGACACTACTCCTATGACTGACTCTGATATTCCCTTTTTTTTTTTTTTTTTGAGACAGCGTTTCACTCTTGTTGCCCAGGCTGGAGTTCAATGGCACGATCTTGGCTCACTGCAACCTCCGCCTCCCAGGTTCAAGCGATTCTCCTGCCTCAGCCTCCCTAGTAGCTGGGATAACAGGTACCCACCACCACTCCCAGCTAATTTTTTGTATTTTTAGTAGAGACGGGGTTTCACGATGTTGGCCAGGCTGGTCTCAAATTCCTGACCTTAGGCGATCCACCTGCCCCGGCCTCCCAAAGGGCTGGGATTACAGGTGTGAGCCACCACACCTGGCCTGATTTCCCTTTCTTTAGCATTCCTTATAAAGCCTTTTACAATCTGACCACCGCCTGCATGCACACATGCCTGCATTTACTCAACAAACATTTATTGAGTGCTGCCAGTATTCTAGGCACAGTGCTCACAGTACTCCAGACACAGAGCTCTGGAGATGTGAATATAGATAAGTAAGAAACAGATCTCCAGGCAGTTTTTACACAGTATTGGGAGCATAGATGTGAATCAAAGCCAGTCTTGGTAGAACAATGGGATTTGTCTAGGAATTCAAGGTGGAGAGGGGCTTTTCAGCCAAATATGGAACAGTCTGGGTATATCGGTTTGTTTTCACACTGCTATGAAAAGACTACCAAAGACTGGGTAATTTATGAAGAAAAGAGGTTTAATTGACTGACAGTTCTGCAGGCTTACTGGGAAGCATGACTGGGAGGCCTCAGGAAACTTACAATCATGATGGAAGGCAAAGGGGAAGCAAGCACCTTCTTCATGTGGTGGCAGTGTTACTGGTAAGGAGTCCAGATCCAGACCCCAAGAGAGGGCTCTTGGATTTAGGCAAGAATATATTCAAGGTGAATCCATAGAGTAAAGTGAGAGCAAGTTTACTAAGAAAGAAAAGGAGGGCCGGGCGTGGTGACTCACGCCAGTAATCCCGGCACTTTGGGAGGCCGAGGCGGGCGGATCACGACTTCAGGAGATGGAGACCATCCTGGCTAACACGGTGAAACCCCGTCTCTACTAAAAATACAAAAAAAAAAAAAAAAATTAGCCGGGCGTGGTGGCGGCGCCTATAGTCCCAGCTACTCGGGAGGCTGAAGCAGGAGAATGGCGTGAACCCAGGAGGCGGAGCTTGCAGTGAGGGGAGATCGCGCCACTGCACTCCAGCCTGGGCTACAGGGTGAGACTCCGTCTCAAAAAAAAAAAAAAGAAAGTAAAGGAGTAAAAGAATGGTTATTCCAAGGCTGCTGGTTGCCCATTTTTATGATTATTTCTTGATTATATGCTAAACAAGGGGTGAATTATTCATGAGTTTTCTGGGAAAGGGATGGGCAATTCCTAGAACTGAGGACTCCTCCCCTTTTTAGACCATATAAGGAAGCTTTCTGACATTGCCATGGCATTTGTAAATTCTCATGGTGCTGGTGGGAATGTCTCTTAGCAGGCTAATGCATTACAATTAGCATATAATGAGTAGTAAGAATGACCAGAGGTCACTCACATGGCCATCTTGGTTATGGTGGGTTTTGGTCAGCTTCTTTACCGCAATCTGTGTTATCAGCAAGGTCTTTATGACTTGTATCTTGTGCCAACCTCCTGTCTCATCCTGTGACTTAGAAAGCTTAACCAACCGTCTGAGAATGCAGCCCAGTAGGTCTCAGCCTTATTTTACCCAGCCCCTACTCAAAATGGACTTGTTCTGGTTCAAATGCCTCTGACAGCGAGAGAGAGAGAGAGCACGCAAGGGGAAGAGTGCCACACACTTCAAACAACCAGATCTCATGGGAACTCACTCACTATCTCAAGAACAGCAAGGGGGAAGTCCACCCCCACGATTCAATCACCTACCACCAGGCCCCATCCCCGACACATGGGAATTGCAATTGGAGATGAGATTTAGGTGAGGACACAGAGCCAACCATATCAATGAGCACAGGCATGACACAGCACGAACAATTCTGAACAAGAATGGATGAACTGAACCTTCTGGGCTGATGATAAGTGCCAAAATAGGAAATGTTTATATTTCTCTCATCGTGTCCCACAAAGTTCCATTCAAAGATAGATGTGCTAGAAATAAATGCTAGAAAATGGTTCCTATTTGGAATCCTATTAGGACCTGTAAAACAAGCACATTTTGTTTTTTGCATATTGATTCCAGTGTATCAATTCTAATTTATTTGTTTTAATTAAACTTGTGTAATTATGGCAAGGAAATTCAATGAAAACAAGCTCCTGCATTTCTCTTACACCAGCTCTCAATGTTACTATAGTTTATTGGGATTCTCTTGTAGTTTGAAAGTAGGAATTCGGGGTCAAAATGATGTGGTCCTCAATAGTAAGGGGAGATAGCGGTAGGCACACTTCAGAGCAAAATTATTCTTCCTTTGAAAGTAGCTTTATTATTGTTCTTATGATACAGGCTGAATTATTTTAGTTCTAACAGCAGAGAAAATCTCAAAGGATAAACAAGAAGCTATCCCAAATTCCAGCACCTAGAGGTAAACACTGTTCACTTTTACCAGTCATCCTGCTGTACATCTCCTTACGTACACAAATACAAAGAGAAGAAGGTGAACGTTTTCACAAAAGTGGTAAGAGACAAAAGGTAAAATGGCATATTTCTCTGTGACACACTGTTTATTCAACAGAACAGGCTGAGCATCCCTAAACTGAAAATCTGAAATCCAAAATGCTCCAAAATTCAAAACATTTTGAGCAACTACATGATGTCACAAGTGGGCAATTCCACATCTGACCTGTTGTAACAGGTCACAAGTGGGGACTGAAAGCCTGTCATTGTTCATTGCTGCTATTGTTTAACAGCTGATACAGATATTCTGGCGATGCTACCGTTCTGCTTAGCTACGCTGAACACACTATTTTTTCACTGTATTCGTGGTATGTCATATTCTTTACTGTTAAAGACTCATGTATAAATAAGTGTAAGAAAATGATTGTTTATTGGTGGCATATAAATTCAGAGTCAGGAATGATGGTGATGCCAAACAACCACAGGTTGTCCACATGGGTGGCTGAGATAGTGACACCTTTGTTTTTTGATGGCTAAATGTACATAAATTTTGTTTCATGCACAGAGTTGTTTAAAATGTTGTATAGGCCAGGCGCCATGGCTCACGCCTGTAATCCCAGCACTTTGGGAGGCCAAGGTGGGTGGATCACTTGAGGTCAGGAGTTCAAGACGAGCATGGCCAACATGGTGAAACTCCATGCCTACTAAAAATACAAAAATTAGCTGGGCCTGGTGGCGTGCACCTGTAATCCCAGCTACTCAGGAGTCTGAGGCAGGAGAATCTTTTGAACCTGGGAGGTGGAGGTTGCAGTGAACTTAAATGTACCACTGCACGCCAGCCTGGGTGACAGAGCAAGACTCTGTTTCCAAAAAAAAGAAAGAAAGAAAAAGTTGTATAAGATTAATTTCAGGCTATGGATATAATGTATATATGATACATAAATAAATTTCATGCTTGAACTTGGGTACCATCCTTAAGAAGTCTCATTATGTACATGCAAATATTCCAAAATCTTAAAAAATCCCAAATCCAAAACACTTCTGATCCCATGCATTTTGTATAAGGAACCCTTGACTTGTATATCATGGGTATTTTATGTGTGAAATATTTATTTCCATACCATCATTTTCATTTTAATGGCTGCATAGTACATCATGTTGTGTATATCAAAAAAATTACTATTTTTTAAAACTTCTACTGCAGAGTATGTTTCCAATTTTTTTATTGTAAAAGAAGGCTGTGATAACTTGAGCACATATCATTTCATCGTTCTGTCATTATCTTCTTAAGGTGAATTCCTACAAATGGGTTTGTTGGCTCAAAATGAATGAAATTGCCAAACTGTCCTCCAAAGTGAGTGACTTTTTAAAGTCAATTTGCGCTTTCACTAACAGTTGAAGAATATACAAATGGCCAATAAACACATGAAAAGATGCTCAACATCATTAGCCATCAGGGAAATGCAAAGCAAACCACAATGAGATACTACTTAACACTCACTAGGATGGCTGTAATCAAAAAGACAGATTTTATAATTAACTCTTTAATTATTCTGAGTCAATTTTTGTATACAGTGTGAAATAAAGATCCAATTTCATTCTTCTGCCTGCGGTTAACCAGTTTTCCCAATAATATTTATTGAAGAGACTGCCCTTTCTCAACGGTATGTTTTTACACTGTTGTTGAAAATCAGTTGTGAGTGTATGTGTTTACTTCTGGGTTTTCTATCCTGTTTCACTGGTGTCTGTTTCTATGCCAGTACTATCTATTGATTAAAATCACTTTACAACGTATTTTGAAATCAGAAAGTGTGATGCCTCCAGCTTTGCTCTTTTTGCTCAAGATTGTTTTGGCTATTTGGAGTCTTCTGTGGCTCCATTCAAACTTAAAGATTGTTTTTTCTATTTCTGTGAAAAATGAAAGAATTTTGATGGGATTGCATCGAAGCAGTAGATCTTGCAGAATGGGAGAAAATATTTGCAAGCCATACATCTGATAAGGAGTTAATATCTAAAATATATAGGGAACTCAAAAACCTCAATGAAAGGAAAACAAACTGATTTAAAGATGGGCAAAGGACTTGAATAGATACTTCTAAAAAAAAAAAAAAGACATACAAATGACCAATAGATACATGAAAAAATGCTAAGCATCACTGATCATTAAGGAAATGCTAATTAAAATCACAATGAAATATCACCTTACATCTGTTAGAATGGCTTTTATCAAAAAGATGAAAGATGAGTGTTGGCAAGGATACAAAGTAAAGGGAACCCTTATCCACTGTTGGTGATAATATAAATTAGTAGAGCCACTATAAAAATTAATATGAAGATTCTTCAAAAAACTAAAAATAGAACTACAATACGATCCATCAGTCCCACTTCTGGGTATATATCCAAAGGAAATTGAAATCAATATGGTGAAGGTGTATCTGCACTCCCATGTTCATTGCAGCATTATTTACAGTAGCCAAAAGGTAGGAACAACCCAAGTTTTCATCAACAGATGAAGAGATAAACAAAATATGGTGTATCCATACAATGAAATATCATTTATTCATAAGAAACGAAGTTCTGATATACGCTACATGGTGAAATAAACCAGATACAAAAGGATAAATATTGTATGATTCCACTTACATGAAATATCTGAGACAGGCAAATACATAGAGAGAGAAAGGACATTAGAGGTTACCAACCGTTGGGAAGAGGGAGGAAAGGAAAGTTATTGCTTAATGGTTGTAGTTTCTATTTGGGGTGATGAAAACGTTTTGGAAATAGCCGTGAAGGTTGCATGACATTATAAGCATAATTAATGCCACTGATCTGTACATTTTAAAGTGGTTAAAGTAGCAAATTTTACATTAGATATATCTTATACCAATTTAAAAAATTTAAAAAAAATCAATTTTTTTTTAAAAGGCATAAGGTGAATGTGCTAGAGTATGGATAAACTTTGGAAACAATTTGCTAAGCAAAACTAGCTAATCACAAAAGACAACATATTGTATGATTCTGTGTATATGAAATGTTTAGAATAGGCAAATATATAGAGACATAAAGTAGACAGTAGACAGTGGTTACCTATGGCTGGAAGCTAAGGGGAAAGAAAAGATTAAGGGATAAAAAGGGAATGACCACGGTGGGGCACGGTGGCTCACGCCTGTAATCCCAGCACTTTGGGAGACCGAGGTGGGTGGATCACGAGGTCAGGAGATCGAGACCATCCTGGCTAACATGGTGAAACCCCGTCTCTACTAAAAATAAAAAAATTTAAAAAAAAATTAGTTGGGGGTGGTGGCGGGCACCTGTAGTCCCAGCTACTCCGGGGGTTGAGGCAGGAGAATGGCGGGAACCCAGGAGGCGGAGCTTGCAGTGAGCCAAGATTGTGTCACTACACTCCAAATTAATCATGATGACAGTTGTGCAACTCTGTGAACATACTAAAAACCACTGAAGTATACACTTCAAATAGGCGAATCATATGGTATGTAAATTATCTCAAAGCTGTTATTTTTTTAAATTGTGGATCTCTCTGATGATACAGTTGGACCATTTTTTCATATATTGATTAGCCATTTGTGTTTATTCTGTTGTAAATGGCTTGTTCTTGTTCCTTGCCCTGATTGTTTGTCTGTTTTTGTTTTTAACGCTGTAAAAATTCATTCAGAGTCCACACTGACAAGTATTTTGTAAGTACATTATGTTCTTGAAGTTGGTGCAAAGTCCTGCAGATGGCATGCCTCAAGCCAAAAGAGAAGACCAGTTATGAAGGCCCTGACAGTCTAACAGGTTGAATTCATTTTGTTTGTAACAGGATAAACACAGCATGGAAGGGCAGTGCAAAGACAACACTCCTTGACTCTGTGATACCACACCCGGTGATTTACAAATATGGTCTCATGTTAACGTATTGTGCCCACTTATGAAGGAGAGAGGTCAAATTTCCCAAGGTTACAGAGTCAGCTGTTGCAACTGGGATTTGAACCTCTGCCTACAAAGTGCTAATCCATCTTCAGTCCCCTCTGAAGAGTATTGGTCATATATTCGTGGAGCTGTGATGATGTCTTTGCACTTTCTGGGCTTCCAGACACCTATGACTGAAATAATGCTGAGCAAACACAGGCAGTAAGAAGTTGGAGCTGTCAGAAAATACACTTCTTTCATTACTCCCAAGGAGGCCATGAGGGGAAATTTACCAACACAAACATAATTCTTCAAGGTCCCTTGAATGTTCCTGTAGGGAATTATGAGCCTCTCTGGGTCATAAGGAATGTACCTGGACATCCCTGCTCAGCCAAAGCCCTGATTCAGGATATAGCAGTAGTAGCTCAGCTGCCACACAGACCAGGAAAGGTCAAAGTCATGTTAACAAATGGCATGCAACTATCAGAAGAGACCGTAAATATCACACTTGGGAAATTAATGTGTAGTTCCATAGGGTTAGATTATACATGTGTGTAATTACGGATAATGCCACACAAGGATAAAACTTTTTATTTGAAAGAGACCTTAGAGTTTATCCATTCAAATCTTTTACTTTACAGATGCAGAAGTTGAGAATCTAGGATTTTAATTAACTATTCACTTAGAAAAATCTCAGTGAAGGGGAAGTTTGTTCTTCCGGCCCACCCTAATAATCTCCATAGTCAGCTTTCAATGGCAAAGCCTTAGCCTGTGAATTTAATATTTTCTAGCTTTCTGTGCTGTTCTGGGAATTGTTCGACTCTAACTCCCTTTAGCTATGAAGACTGGAAGACTATATAATTCTTGGCACTGCTCATGTTTTCGAGTCACATGTCCTCAGGTTGCTAAAAATTTCTAGTCTGTGAAACACAAAATAATATGTCAGGATACTATTTTTGATTGACACAGAAAGTAAGGAAGCAGATTTCTATCCATTGGCAAAATCTTATGTGGATAGTGAGAAATTGACTAGTGATAAGCTATGTTATCACATAGCATTGGCAAAAATTTCACTTTTCCTGTTGATTTAGATAAAAGTACTTCTCTGTAGCCTCTACTTTCTAATACCCTGAAACTCAATATTTAGCTTCATTTTCAAATGAATTGTAAATGTAATTTATCATAAGTGTGATTCAGCAACTAAGAGAGAAAAGGACAGCAAATGGAATGCAGCAAACACTTGCTTTTTTAATCACCTTCCACTTTATCTATGCTTCTCCTCACTTGGAATTTAATTGTTTAAATATATTTTAATCTTTAAAAATAGTGCCGTGGCTCACACCTGTAACCCCAGCACTTTGGGAGATGAGGGCAGGTGAATCACTTGAGGCCAGGAGTTTGAGACCAAACTGGGCAACATAGTGAGATCCATTCTCTCAAAAAGTAAACAAATAAAAAATAAACAAAATTAAAATAAAACTACACATTTGAAGATACATTGCAATTTTAATCAATTAAGTCATTTTCTAAGGGAAGGGACTACCTTTAGACTTTAGAGGTTTTACGTTAGTTTTTTCCAAGTTGATTTTGTTTTGCTCTTCAAGTTCATGCCATCGTTTGCTGATATACTGAAATGTGATTTACAGCACAATAACCAGCCAACTGGAGAACATATTATCTGGAAGCTGGGAATGCTAGCAGTAGAGAATGTCAGGATTCACTAAAAATAGAAGGTTTCATACTTTCAGTTTAATCATCTTTGTTTGGTATAAAAATCTCTTCAGCTCATCATGAAGTTTTTTGTTTTTTAAACAGAGTAGAAGGAACAATTCAATATGAATGGTTTTCTTTTTAACTGGGTTTTTTTAGCCCATCAAATTTCGGTATATAGTTAATAACCACTTCAAATTGCCGCTCAAGAAGAAACTACTCTTAGCTAATTGCCTGCCAAGGCTCATAAAGCTCTTCGGCATCATTGGCAATTCATTGGTCTATTGATATCATAACTCACATTGATATTTTCTGGCTCTCATATTTCACTTGCTCTGATGTTCATTTCCTTTGCTTTTTAACACCTCGTCGTTCCAAAATTAAGAGACATGCCTTGGCTATATAATTTTTAGTAGACTCTATACAACTCTTTCTAAGCAAGAAGATTTTTTTCTTTCTTTATACCACACACATGTATGCTGCACATACACACATATGCACACGTGCCTGCACACACAAAGGCAGGCACAAGCATACACACTTTTACTGGCTCCTCCAAGAGGAATATTCTTATTAGTGGATACATTTCATTTTCATATTGATCTACTGTGCCTTTTAAAGCTTCTCCAAAACCTCTTTATATGACATATTGATGATCAAATTCCTTTATCTCAGCCAGAATTTTTGCAAGATCACAGTTAATGAGTTAGTTTCCAGCATGGTGTCATGAAACTCACTTCCCAGAACAAAATCATATCCGTCAGTTCTTTTCACAGTAGCACTCTACTTCTCTGTTGGTAAAGAGTATCATGCAGTGGCCAGCACCGTGCAATGAGAAACAGTCTCACATCAGGACAGCACCATAATTTTCCCCAGATGACTCTACTTGATGTGAAGAAAGGACGTTCACACTTGCCAATTTGGACAAATTTCATCCTTTCATGCCTCACTCCAATTAGTTTTACATTCTCTCGAGGAAAGCAAGAGTGCGAAAAGCTGTCTTCTGGCAGTGACCTGATTGTCCTCCACTACCCCAGAGGAAGGCACCATTCATCTTCAGTAGTGAGACATTATGGGAGATTATTCCTGTAGGGAGCAAAGCATCCTTGGATGTGTCAATTCATTGATAGCTCAGCAAACACATCTACCCATCTCCAGGTGGGTCAAGCTCCTCATTCCTCTTCATGCCTCTTCCTGAGACATTCAATGACCCAAGCAAAGGGTGAAAACATCATCATTGAAGACTGTATAACTCTATGCTGAGCAGTTTAGCTGCCACAAAAAAACCCATCATTGTACAGAGATCAGTCAACTTCAGCTACAAACAGCCACATTGAACACAGCTCATAATTCTGATTGAAACATGTACCATTTTATCATTTTCTGTTAAGTGGCTAATACTTCACACCAATTACCTTTGCCTTAAAAGTTCAATCTTTTAAAACCCTGTACTGCTTGCAGGTATAAGCTATTGAATATAAAATCTTGTTTGTACCTATCTCACAGATCTTAAAGGAACTCAAGAGAGCCATCCGTATGATTAAAAAATCATCAAGGAACTGCTGGCAAAATCATTTTCTCCACGAAAGGTTCCTCATGAACTTTCTCAGCCCAACCAGATGCTCCCTGTGTTTCTCACCAAGGACTGCTACTGCCTCTGCTACATTTTCTCTGACAGTCATGTGAACTTTTAATTTTTTCTAGTTGTTGCTTCTTGAAGAGTCATATTCTTGAAAATTTCAAAAGAAATATTATTGCCATCAAGTGAGCACTCAGCATTAATGTAAGTGATGTGCCTTGAGGGGAGAAGAACCTGGGATCTAAATGCAGTGAGCTTTTCCTAGGGGTATGTGAGTAGCAAGGGAGAGCATGGACAGGAGTATGGTGGGTGGGCATGGGCGGGGATAAAAACAAAAATGAGCATAAATATAATGTGGGATGAAGGGCCAGTTTTTCCCCCAGTTTGACAGTAAAAAAACTAAAAATGAAACCTAAAATGTCCAAGACATGCACAAGTGTTCTGACTCCAACACTTGGATATAACAATGTCAAATTGCTGTCAAAGGCTATCAAATTGCTATCTCAAGGCTTACTTGCAATTACTTGTCTAGGACATAGAAAGCAATTCGCAGGCCAAGTACTTCATCTCTCCAGTGAAACCTGCAGTCATTTCATGGTGGCCTGCTGGTATGATAGGTCTGGCTGAATTTTAGCATCTGGATTTGTAGGCTTCACCTGCTGTGACCCCCCCCACTGAGCACTCTCTTTGCTCCGGGCTGCTGCATTTCAGCCATGCAGCTGCTCTCGTCCTCGGAAAATCCTGGAACTCTGATTCACAGATGAAAAAAGCCTTTCCCAATCTTTGTCTGAAGATCCTGCCCAAATTTTGCCAAGCTTTCTTTTACTCATCTAGAGATTTCTAGGGCCATAGAGCCCAGGGACCTGTTCTCCCCTCCTGGCTAGGACAGCTTCATAAAAATGTGCTTTCTCTAACCGCAAACTGGTTTAACGTCTTGGGATGCTCAATTTCCTTATCTATGCTTTTGGACATGCTGAAACACCCATTTTATGTGGAATAAAATGATGAATGATGAACTCTATGGTCTAAATTCCTTGCTCTCCCCTTAAGCTTTTAATGTATTCCGGAGTTGTTCCAGGGCCCACTTCCATCCCTCCCACTCATGGTAGGTTTTCAGTCTGGAAAATACAAGTTAATCTCAGTACTTTTGCAGAGCTTAGGTGGTTTACATACCCCACACATATCAATGCTGTCCTTGACCAGTCCAAATCTCTAATTTTACTTCTAACTGCAGGATGCGAACTCTTGCCACCCGCAATCTTAGTACAAATATTTGACATCAATCTTTTTTTATTTTACTTTTTTTAGCACAAAATTTTTGTTTTTTTCTCCCTTCCCCACAGATCCCATCTCAAATCATTCTGTTAACCACCATTCCAACAGGTTGAGGAGAGCTTAAACACCTTCTTCCTCTGCCTTGTTTCTCTTTAATGTTTTAATTTTTGCATCAGTATTAATATTTTTGCATACTTTGCATCTTTATTCAAAAATGTAAACTATCTTTGTCCATATATGGACATGGCCATACATGAAGGAGATGGGTGGGTCAAAAAGGGATATCAAATGAAATGATAGGGGTCACAATGGGGAAACTGATGTGGTGCATAACGTTGCCAAAATAATGTGCCACTAGAAATGGTGTAAAGGCTGTCTTTTTTTTTTTTTTTTTAAAGAAAATGTATTATCATGTCTTTTTGTGAGGCAGGTTTACAACAGTACAAGTCTTGACTAAGAAGGAAAGAGGAAAAAAGAAAAAACACCAATACCCAGATTTAAAGAAAACAATTGTAGTCTTAGGAGTTCATTTAAACCATAGGAACTTTTCACTTATCTCATGTTAGCTGTACCAGTCAGTAATTAAGTAGAACTACAAGTTGTATAGGCTTTATTGTTTATTGCTGGTTTATGGCCTTAATAAAGTGTAATTATGTATTATCTGCAGGGTGTTTTTCACTGTGACTATTGTATGAACACAAATCTTGGTATCCAGAAGCACAAGAAGTTTGCAACTTTCCACCCTGCCCATTTTTGTAAAACTGCAGTCATCTTGGACCTTTTAAACACAAATTTTAAACCCAACCAAGCTGTGATAAGTGGAATGGTTACTGTTTATACTGTGGTATGTTTTTGATTACAGCAGATAATGCTTTATTTTCCAGTTGTCTTGAAAATAAAGGGAAAAAATCTTCAGATGCAATGGTTTTGTGTAGCATCTTGTCTATCATGTTTTGTAAATGCTGGAGAAGCTTTGACCAATTTGACTTAAGAGATGAAATGTAACTTTGCTTACAAAAATTGCTATTAAACTCCTGCTTAAAGTGTTCTAACTTTCTGTGAGCGCACTAAAAGCAAAAAATAAATGTGAATAAAATGTACAAATTTGTTATGTTTCTTTATGTTCTAATAATACTGAGACTTCTAAGTCTTAGGTTAATTTTTAGGAAGATCTTGCATGCCATCAAGACTAAATTTTCTTGCGGTTCTTAATCTGAAGTTTTCAAGCTCTGAAACTCATAATCTGCAGTGTCAGATTATGTAGAGGAAGATCTTAGAACATTCCATGTCAAATCTGTTACCATTTATTGGCATTTAGTTTTCATTTAAGAATTGAACATAATTATTTTTCTTGTAGTTATATAGCATGTCAGATTAAATCATTTAGAACAAAAGGGGTGTGAATCTACGACTATTTAAATGTCTTATTAGAAAATTTCATAAAGCAATTCTCTTGTCATTCAGGTCCAGAAACAAATTTTAAACTGAGTGAGAGTCTATAGAATCCACACTGCAGATGGGTTGTGAAATGTGGCCAAATGTGTTTCAAAAACTGATGGTGTATTACCTGCTGTTGTAACTGCTTAGTGCTTGGCTAATTTCCAAATTATTGCTTCATATGTTATACCTTAAGGAAACAGGTTTATGTAACAAAGTAATGGTGTTGAATGAATGATGTCAGTTCATGGACTTCAGCATAGTTTTAAGCATTTTTTTTCTTGAAAGCGTGTTAGCATCTTGTTACTCAAAGGATAACATAGACAGTAATACTTTGCTGCCTACTAATAATCTTTACTCGTTTACTAGTTTACCTCCTCTGCTCTTTACCACCTGATAACCGGATATCTTTTTCTTCACTGGACCCTAAACTGAATTGAATTTTAAGATATGTATCAAAAACCATTATTTCATTTAATGCACATCGGTTTTGCTGTTTTGAGCAGTGTGCAGTTTAGGGTTCATGATAAATCATTGAACCACCTGTGTAACAATCTGAATGCCAAATCTTAAACTCATTAGAAAAATAACAAATTAGCTTTTGACACGCACTCTTAATTGGAATAATGGATCAAAAATAGTGATTCATGACCTTACCAAACACCCCTGCTACTTACTAATGAAATCAAATAACACTTAGAAGGGTGTGTATTTTTAGTTATGGTTTCTTGTTCTTGGAGGATGTTTGAAAGTTAAAAATTGAATTTGGTAACCAAAGGACTGACTTATGGGTCTTTCTGTCCTAACCAACTTTTTCTTAGTTACCTAGATGGCCAAGTACAGCGCCTGGTATATAGTAGGACTCAGTAAAAAAGTGGATTTTAAAAAATAACTCCCAAAGTGAATAGTCAAAAATCCTGCGTAGCAAACTGTTACATATTGCTAAGTTTGTTCTTTTCATAGCTGGAATTTATTAAGATGCATGATTTTGACTTTATTCACTGCCTGAAACACTTTGGGTGGTATTGACAGAGTTGGTGGATTTTCCTCCAAGTGATTGAATGAAATTTGACATACGTTTTCATCCAAAGTTTTGTACATCATGTTTTCTAATGGAAAAAAAAAATGTTAATATGGTTTTTCTGTGTTACTAAAAATAGCTTCGAGGTTAAGGAAAAATAAATAACTCTTGTACCGTTTAGTATTGTCTATTAAATCTGTATTGGCAGTAGGTATAATGGCATTTGCTGTGGTTACAAAATACTTCCTCTGGAGTATAACAATCATTTGATCCAATCCCTACTGCTTGTAAAATAAAAGTTTACCAGTTGATATAAAAAAAAAATTGACATCCAAAACCCTACCCACACATACAGGAATGCTCTCATATGTAGTGACAGGAGAACTGTTCTTATACATGCTTTCAGGAAGAAAAATGGAAGATTTATGGACTTTCAGTGGAATTTTTCCTGACTCTTGGAGTCTGGCTAGGCAGACACAGGGAAGATTTATTTTCTGACTGTCCCTCATATGTGCAAGCTCAATCATCTGCAACTCAGCTAATCAGAAAGGTCAGTGGTACCTTCTGAGCAAAGCAGAGAAATAGACCTGAGCCAAACTGGAAATGTACATATTGCTGATGACTGCCACACTGAAGCAGTGGGAGGACTAAGAGTAATGCTCATGCCTAGTGGAGAGCTTTTGTGAGAAATTTTTTAAGGCAAAAGAGTGAATGCTACTGCTGGAGAGGTCACTATCAGCTAGCACTGTGCAAAATTAATAACACAGCATGGTTGGTCCTACATTTCACTGTTTCCATGGGTAGGAAAGGGATGACTGCATTATGAATAAAGGAAAATTATAGGAATAAGAAAGAAAAGATGAAGTCTAAAATATTCCCAGATCAAAAACAAACTGTATGTAAGCATACACAGCTACAAAATGCCACCTAACTCTTTTCTCCAGTGCAATGAAGGGCACTAAATTTCGTGAGCATTTGATATGTTCCAGGTACTATATTAAACTCATTTTCTTTCTTTCTTTCTTTCTCTCTCTTTCTTTCTTTCTCTCTCTCTCTTTCTTTCTTTCTTTCTTTCTTTCTTTCTTTCTTTCTTTCTTTCTTTCTTTCTTTCTTCTCTCTTTCTTTCTCTTTCTTTTTCTTTCTCTCCTTTCTTTTCTTTTTTCTTTCTTTCTTTCTCTTTTTTCTTTCTTTCTTTTCTCTCTTTCTTTCTTCATTTCTTTCTCTCTCTCTTCCTCTCTTTCTTTCGTTCTTTTTTGAGACAGAGTCTCACTGTGTCAGCCAGACTGCAGTGCAGTGGCACGATCACAGCTCACTGCAACCTCAGACTCCTGGGTTCAAGCAAGTCTCCTGCTGTAGGCTCCCAAAATGTTAGTATTACAGGTGTGAGCCACCATATTGACCTTCAAGTGATTTTGTTTGTTTGTTTGTTTGTTTGTTTGAGACAGAGTCTCTCTCTGCTGCCCAGGCTGGAGTGCAGTGGCGTGATCTTGGCTCACTGCAACCTCTGCCTCCTGGGTTCATGCCATTCTCCTGTCTCAGCCTCCCGAGTAGCTGGGACTACGTGGTGCCCGCCACCACACCTGGCTAATTTTTTTGTATTTTTAGTAGAAATGGGGTTTCACCATGTTAGCCAGGATGGCCTCAATCTCCTGACCTCATGATCCGCCTGCCTCGGCCTCCCAAAGTGCTGGGATTACAGGCGTGAGCCACCGCGCCCGGCCGTGATTTTCTACATCATAGAAGTAATATACTATTGTCCTCTTTTTGTAGTTAAGAAAACACAGATTCAGAGAAGCTAAATAATATGCCAAGGTTCACACAATGAACAAATGGAAAAGGTGAGACCAACATCTACACAAATCTAAAGCCCATTCTCTATGTACCAATTGCCACTCCAAAGCATATGGATAAATGTCTTTAATATCAAATCTCTGCTTCAATTTTACTTATTTGTCAAAAGTAAGTAGTATAAATTAATATTAGATCATTATTAAAGCTATCATATTTGCTAATAAAACAACACAAATAATATACATATTTGCTAATAATACAACTATCATATCATATTTGCTATCATATTTGCTAACACTATCATATTTGCTAATAATACAACACATAAATAATATACATAGACACAAATCTATTTGCCCTACTATGCTATTCAAAGAGATGTCATCCAAATAACTGCATGGAATTTTATTTTATTAGATTACATTCCAATGCAAGAACTAAAAGTACACTCACTGCCTCAGCACATTTAGCTATCAGAGAGAACTTTTAAAAATGAAATTTCCCTAGAACAAATCAGGAGTTGACAACAACAGAAAGTCATGTCACCTGTGCAGGTCGAAATATTTTGGTGAAGGCTTTTGCTACTAATGGGACTATTGTTTTGTCCATAAGAAGAAGCTCTATCAAAATATCTCAGCCCATTTGAGCTACAGGCTCAAAGTTCTACCTTCATTCCCACTTGGCTGGTTTGACATATCCCCAAGGATAAGTGTCTGCTGTAAAATATGAATAAGAACCTTCTAGCATATCTGTGAATATGCATATTCTTAGACCCCACTTCATAGAAATTTTGCTCCAGTTAGCCTGAGGTAGGGCCCAGGAATCTGCATTTTAAAATACATACATTTCTGACAGAGATGATTTAATGTTATTCTAAGGCTTATTGAGAATCACTAGACTAGAGAATCCTTCACTCTAGTTGGGAATTATTCATTGAGTGAATCATTCCCTCAATGATTCTTTCTGTCTGAGTCAAAGGAGTCTGCGAGGTTTTCCTGGATTCTCAAATTGCTAGAGCATCCTCTAAACTGAACCGAGTCTGTATATGTTAAATCCCAAGGAAGTACGTGCGTGAGACTGGCTATCACAAGCAAAACCGTTGAAGTTCTACTCAGATAAGCATTTGCTCCTCTTTACTTGCTCAGAGTCTTTCTCAAAACAAAGCTGTCAACTGGAAAAATTATTTATTATATTCTACTTCCTATATCTTCAATATCCAGGTACCTATATCCTAACCATACATGGGAAACTAAAGCTTCTTGGATACCCAGTATCATCAACTGAGATGTCCAACCCAGTGTAGCCTGGCCCTTTTCCTCATGCTCTGAATTTCTCTCTATGCCCTCCATAAAATGTGCTCCATCCGCTTCCCTCTGGTGAGGATGCTAGCATCAGCACGGTGACAGGACTTTAATACAACATGTGAAAAGGAATGAACAAAGTAATGTTTTATTTTGGAGCCAAACTGGAGCTAATGGCAGATTTTTGTTTTGAGTCGCACAGATTGCAAAATAAAGTTAACGAATAAAGTTAAAATGATGGTGTCAGGTAATGTGGAAATGCAAGGACATTCCTCACTCCATTTTCCTGCTAGAGAGAATATATACTTAACGAATCAGTAATCCACTGTCTCTGTTGACAATTCAACAAGGCCGTAAAAAGACTCAGCTGAGTAATAGGACTTAGAATTCAACAAGACAAAACCTGAGCTCTCAATATGTTTTATTCTTTAGAGAAAAATTCAGGGTTTTTTTTTTTTGAGTCAGGGTCTCACTCTGTTGCCCAAGCTGGAGTGCAGTAACATGATTTTGGCTCACTGTAGTCTTGGCCTCCCCAGGCTCAGGTGATCCTCCCACCTCAGCCTCCCGAGTAGTTAGGACTACAGGCATGTGCCATCATGCCCAGCTAATTTTTGTATTTTTTGTAGAGACGTGGTTTCAGCAACTGGTCTCAAACACCTGGGCACAAGTGATCCACCTATCTTGGCCTCCCAAAGTGCTGGGATTACAGGTATGAAGCACTATACCCAGCCCAGGATAATTTATTAATATACAAAATATAATGACTATCAAAGACAAGAATTGTATGCAAAAAATGCTTCATAAATGCCACTCTCCATGACAGTGTACAAAAACACAGCTCTGTCTGAGACCAACTACCATGCCACTTAGGACAGACACAACAGATAAGCAAAATTCTCAAGGAAAAACACGGAAGACAACCAGTTCACCCATAAAGCTCTGGAAAGAAAGTAGAGGCCCTATGTTGTAGACTACCCTTGATAACCTCACAGTAATCAGCATGACTAACAAATATATTGTGAAATAGTAGCAGTTAGGATAAAGATGAAGGGTGGAATGAGAAGATCCCATAATTTCTTGATATTTTTGCATTATTAGAATCACTTGAACTTTTGACTCTGTACTTGGAGTCAGACAAATCTAGAAGCCTTTGGCTTCTGAATAGTAAATAATTTAGCCCAAACTTCATGATTTTAATTAACACTTAAGCCTTAATGGATGTTAATGGGTTACTTTTCTTAGGTAGCATGCTATTTTAACAGGGGCTTTTTATACTCAAGGCCTTATAAATTCCAAGGAATGATTCTTACAGTGTAAAGTGCAGCACTATAATAAGAGATAAGAAGGATATTGAGGAAGGAAGGTAAGTGGTCTCGTACCCTTAAAATAAATAATTCTACATTGTCACCTACTGTCTCCAATGTATATAATAAACCTACACTTGCTTTAATGCAGGGCTTACCACATGGTTCCATTTCAGCAGCAATTGCCTTCATAATCTGCTAAGATGGAGAGTAGGAACATAATTTATTTTGAAAAAGGTCCATCAGGAGATAAAGCATAATCCCAGCCCATATGGGCAGAATTCTTAATATCATTTATACTTTTAGGAAAATTCATTTACCTTGGAAATTTCTCCTTTGGGCTGAGCTGAAGATTTCTGAAGAGATCTTGGTTGGCTTTGGAGAGTAGGAGAAAAAACACTGGGAGTCCTCCATAGAACCTCATTTCCAGCATTAAGTAAGATCCTGGGATGTAAGTGTGAAAGGAAAGTCTGGGCATGGTGGCTCATGCCTGTAATCCCAGCATTTTGGGAGGCCGAGGCGAGTGGATCACCTGAGGTCAGGAGTTCAAGACCAGCCTGGCCAACATGGTGAAGCCCCGTCTCTACTAAAAATACAAAAATTAGCTGGGTGTGGTGGCATGCACCTGTAATCCCAGCTACTCAGGAGGCTGAGACAGAAGAATCATTTGAACCTGGGAGGCAGAGGTTGCAGTGATCTGAGATTGAATGACTGCACTCCAGCCTAGGTGACAGAGCAAGACTCAGTCTCAAAAAAAAAAAAAAAGAAAAGAAAGGAAAATATCTTGGACCCCCAAAATCACCAAGCTAAAGGGAAAAGCCAAGCTGGGAACTGCTAAGGGCAAAACTGCCTCCCATGCTGTTCAAAGTCACCCCTCTGCTCACTGAGATAAATGCATATCTGATGGCCTCCTTTGGAGAGGCTAATCAGAAACTCAAAATGCAACCATTTGTCTCTTATCTACCTATGACCTGGAAGCCCCCTCCCTGCTTCGAGTTGTCCTGCCTTTCCAGACTAAACCAATGTTCATTTTACATACGTTGATTGATGTCTCATGTCTCCCTAAAATGTATAAAACCAAACTGTGCTCTGACCAGCTTGGGCACACGTCTTCAGGATCTCCTGAGGCTGTGTCATGGGCGTGCATCCTCAACCTTGGCAAATAAAACTTTCTGAATTAACTGAGACCTGCCTCAGATTTTTGGGGTTCATATAAGTATGTCTAGATTGTATATCTTCCATAAGAGAATGCATACCTGGGGCTCAAAACTGACACAAGGGTAGTAATAAAATGGTCCTAGCTAAGAACGTTGACTGTTCCCTGACAGCCAAACATTGCAATCAATTCCTCACTGTGTTAGTGCAGTGTACCTCTACATTTCTCTCAGCCTTTACTTCTGCATCTGTACAATTGGTATGATAATAATGCATTTCCACAAGTCTACAGTGAAGATGAAATGAGGCTACAGACACTTGACAAAAGTTCAAGCATTACACAGTTCTTAAGAAGTGGCAATGCAGAATCAGATCCTTTTCTTTTCTACATAAATCTTTCAGCAAATGAATAATTGGCCCTAACCCAAAGATAGAACAGCCTTTTAAGAATCATTCACTAACAACTAAAATTCTAACACTTTTTAAGAAAAGGTTATTACCAATCTGATTGTTTAAGCTCTTGATAAATATAATTGGCAGAATTACTAAACATGTTTTGGAGATTTGGGAGAAACTTCAGTGCAGTTGAGTAGGAGGATAGCTAGACACCCAGTGCCCCTGGCTGTTTATCTGCAGGACAGTTATCAAGTGGTTAATTTGCAGCCTCATCTTTCTCTCCTTGTGTTCCAAGCCATATGGACCTTGTGTGCCCGGGTGGCAGACATCTTTCCCTCATGTCACGTAAATAATATCTCAGTTCAAAGTCATTATCTCAGGGAAAAGTGAACCATTGACCCCATTTCAGAGCCAGATCCCTTTTTTAACACTCTCTTACAGAATTTTGTATTTTCTTTCTTAGCACTTAGCATAGTTGATGAATAAGATTTATTTCTGTAATTGTTTACTTAACACCTGCCTCTTCTCCAGTGTAAGCTTGTAAAGGGTAGAAAGTATGACTATTAAGCTCACTGTTGTATCAATCCAGAGCCTGGTCCAAGGTCTGGCACATGGGAGGAGTTAAAAAAATATTTGGTGCTTCAATGAAGAGAGAGGACTTGATGCCAAATCCTCTGAGACCAAAGCCAGTATTCCTTTTTACTACCAAGGAAATGGTTCTGTATAAGTAAATATCACCTGAGAAGCCCATTAAAATATAGTCCTAGGTCTTTCTCCAGTGCTCCAGAGTCAGAAACTCCCAGGGATGAAGGAATCTGTATTTTCAGGTTGCAGCTAGTTCCTGGATTAGCTGTAGGAGCCACTGCATTCTACTCAACATGGATGTGCTTTTAAAGAGAGAATCCAGAATCCTCATGTTTTTGTTTCTACCCTCTGCTCAGTGCTGGAAGAGAAACCCCTCCCATCAGTCTCATATTGTATCAAGGAAGTAAAAATATCAAAAGCAACTTTCATGTCTTCACTTAAAATACGCTCTATGTAATCCTTTCCATTAACTATAAATCACATGCATTTTTTAAAAATGAAACTCTAAGTCATATTGCTAAGTGAAAGACAGCAGACTGAAAAAGATACATACTAGATGATTCCAACCACATGACATTTTGGAAAAGGCAAAATCGTAGAGACAATAAAAAGACAGTGGCTGCCAGAGATATTGGGGGAGGGAGAGAAAGATGAATAGGTACACAGGGTATGTTTAGGGTGGTTAAATTGTTCTGTATGAAACTAGAATGAACATGTAGGGGAGGAAAAACTTCCTCTACCCTCTTAGTTTCTGTGGCTAGAATTTAAGAGTTAAACTGAAAAAAGAGAGATTAATCTTTTAGTCAGACAAAGAGAAGAAGCAGACAAAGTTTATTTTTAATTTTATGTGTACAGGAGCTTCATAGAAGAGAACTAGAAACTCAAAGAGGTAGTGAGACCGTGGGGCTTACATACCATTTGATATGGTTTAGCTTTGTCCCCACCCAAGTCTCATCTTGAATTGTAGCTCCCATAATTCCCACGTGTTGTGGGAGGGACCCAGTAGGAGATAACTGAATCATGGGTTTCCCCCACATTGTTCTCATGGTAGTGAATAAGTCTTATGAGATCTGGTGGTTTTATAAGGGGAAACCTTTTTGCTTGATTCTCACTCTCTCTTTTTGCCTGCCACCATGTGAGACAAGTCTTTCACCTTCTGCCATGATGGTGAGGCCTCCCCAGCCACATGGAACTGTGAGTCCATTAAACTTCTTTTTCTTTAAAATTACCCAGTCTAGCATATGTCTTTATCAGCAGTGTGAAAAGGGACTAATACACCATTTTAGCAAAGGATGATAACTTGTGGAGACATGACTAGACAAAAGAAAGGGGGAGCTCAGGTTCCTAGGGGTGGTAAATTGGGAGAAGGTGACTAGGGAGTACATGGTAGATAAGGGTTGTTTACTGAGATTTGCTACACAAACTCAAGTTCTCTCTGGTTGTAAGAATGGAGAATCGTTCTCCTCTCCCAGGTATGGGAAAAGGGAAATTTATCCCCTGCTTTTAGGCAGAAAAGAGAGGTCAGGGAGCTCTTTCTGAGTCTGCTGTTTCTAAATTGCCTTCAGTTCAAAATAATTCTTATGACAAAGTAGAATATTTTGGGGGTAGAATATTCTGATCCCTTTCAGTGGATACATGTTATTATACCCTTGTCAAAACCATAGAACTGTACAACACAAAGAGTGAGCCCTCATGTAAACTACGGACTATAGTTAACAATAATGTATCAATATTGGTTCATTAATTTCAACAAATGTACCACACCAATGCAAGTTGTTAATAATAGGGGAAATTGTGGAGGGAAATTGAAGAGTAGGGATAGGGTGGGTGTATAGAACTCTATGCAATATCTGTTCAATTATTCTATAAATCTAAAACTGTATTTTTTAAGTCTAAAAAATCAAAACACATACACAAAAATGACCGTGGGAATGGAGCACAACAGTAAGCATTACAGTTCACATTTACCGAATGCTCACAGTGTGGGCAACACCAAGTTAAAAATTTTCAAACATTTCCTCTTTTCACACTGACACTCTAAGGTAGTGTGTTAGTTCATTTTCATGCTGCTAATAAATACATATCCAAGAGTGGGCAATTTACAAAAGAAAGAATTTTATTGTACTTACAGATTCACACGGCTAGGGAGACCACACAATCATGGCAGAAGGCACGGAAAAGGAAGTAACATCTTACGTGGATGGCAGCAGGCAAAGAGCGAGCTTGTGCAGGGAGACTCCTGTTCTTAAAACCATCAGATCTTGTGAGAACCATTCACTAGCACGAGAACAGCAAGAGAAAGACCCACCCCCATGATGCAATCATCTCCCACTGCGTCCCTCCCACAACAAGTGGGAGTTATGGGAGCTACAAGATGAGATTTGGGTGGCCAAACCATATCACTCCACCCCTTGCCCCTCCCAAATCTCGTGTCTTCACATTTCACAACCAATCATGCCCTCCCAACAGTCCCCCAAAGTCTTAACTCATGTCAGCATTAATTCAAAAGTCCACAGTCCAATATCTCATTTGAGACAAGGCAAGTCCCTTCTGCCTACGAGCCTGTAAAATCAAAAGCAAGTTAGCTACTTCCTTAGATACAATGGGGGTACAGGTATTGGGTAAACTCAGCTGTTCCAAATGGGAGAAATTGGCTAAAACACAGGGGCTACAGGCCCCATGCAAATCTGAAATCTAGAGGGGCAGTCAAATCTCAAAGCTCCAAAATGATCTCCTTTGATGCCATATCTCACATCCAGGTCATGCTGATGCAAGAGGTGGGTTCCCATGGTCTTGGACAGCTCTGCCCCTGTGGCTTTGCAGGGTATAGCCTCCCTCCTGGCTGCTTTCATGGGCTGGCATTGAGTGCAAGGTGCAGGTGCATGGTGCTAGCTGTGAGTGGATCTATCATTCTGGGGTCTGGAGGACGGTGGCCCACTTCTCACAGCTCCACTAGGCGGTGCCCCAGTAGGAACTCTGTGTTGGAGCTCTGACCCCACATTTCCCTTCCGTACTGCCCTAGCAGAGGTTCTTCATGAGGGCCCTGCCCCTGCAGCAGACATCTGCCTGGGCATCCAGGCATTTCCATACATCTTCTGAAATCTAGGCAGAGGTTCCCAAACCCCCATTTTTGACTTCTGTGCACTGGCAGGCTCAACACCACGTGGAAGTTGCCAAGGCTTACAGTTTGCACCCTCTGAAGCCACAACCTGAGCTCTACATTGGCCCCTTTCAGCCACAGCTGGAGTAGCTGGGACATAAGGCACCAAGTCCCTAGGCTGCACACAGCACAGGCATCCTGGGCCTGGCCCACAAAACCACTTTTTCTTCCTAGGCCTGCAGGCCTGTGATGGGAGGGGCTGCTGTGAAGACCTCTGACGTGCCCCGGAGACATTTTCCCCATTGTCTTGGGGATTAAAATTTAACTTAGGCAAATTTCTGCAGCCAGCTTGAATTTCTCCTCAGAAAATGGGATTTCTTTTCTATTGCATTGTCAGGCTGCAAATTTTCCAAACTTCCACGCTCTACTTCCCTTATAAAACTAAATGCCTTTAACAGCACCCAAGTTACCTCTTGAATGCTTTGCTGCTTAGAAATTTCTTCTTCCAGATACCCTAAATGATCTCTCTCAAGCTCAAAGTTCCACAAATCTCTAGGTCAGGGGCAAAATGCCACCAGTCTCTTTGCTAAAACATAACAAGAGTCACCTTTGCTCTAGTTCCCAACAAGTTCCTCATCCCCATCTGAGACCACCTCAGCCTGGATTTCATTGTCCATATCATTATCAATATTTTGGTCAACGCCATTCAACAACTCTCTAGGGAGTTTTAAACTTTCCCATTTTCCTGTCTTCTGAGCCCTCCAAACTGTTCCAACCTCTGCCTGTTACCTGGTTTCAAAGTCACCTCCACATTTTCAGGTACTTTTACAGTACCACTCCACCACCTGGTACCAAATTACTGTATTGGTCTGTCCTCATGCTGCTGATAAAGATATACCCAGACTGGGCTCGGTGGCTCAAGCCTGTAATCCCAGCACTTTGGGAGGCCAAGGCAGGTGGATCACAAGGTCAGGAGTTCGAGACCAGCCTGGCCAATATGGTGAAACCCCGTCTCTACTAAAAATACAAAAATTAGCCGGAAGTGGTGGTGGATGCCTGTAGTCCCAGCTACTCGGGAGGCTGAGGCAGAAGAATCGCTTGAACCCGGGAGGTGGAGGTTGTAGTAAGCGAGACTCCGTCTCAAAAAAAAAAAAAAAAAGATATACCCAAGACTGGGCAATTAAAAAAGAAAGAGGTTTATTGGACTTACAGTTCCATGTGGCTGGGGAGGACACACAATCATAGCAGAGGGCAAGAAGGAGGAAGTCACATCTTATGTGGATGGGAGCAGGCAAAGAGAGAACTTGTGCAGGAAGACTCCTATTTTTAAAACCGTCAGATCTCATGAGACCCATTCACTATCACAAGAACAGCACAGGAAAGACCCGCCCCCATGATTCAATCACCTCTCCCTGGGCCCCTCCCACAACACATGGGAATTATGGGAGCTACAAGAGGAGAGTTAGGTGGGGACACAGAGCCAAACCATATCAGGTACTGAATAAAATCACATGCACCTGAGGGTTGAGGGAACTAAAAGTGAGAGCAGTTAATCCCTGGCCCAAGGGGGCATAGCCAGGAAGTGTCATCAGGTTTCAAACCCAGGTCCACAAATTTACCCACTGTGGGAAACTTCTATTTATTCATAGTTGCTTTTGCCTACACACAAAATGAGTGGGTTACTACTAAGTTTGATCGGTAGCTACATTAGAAAATAGTAAGGCAGATTAAGAGGAAAAGATTCTCAGTCAATGCTTCCTGATGATCCAGGGACACACACAGTTAAAACTGATGGTGGAAAAACAGGACAGGTGGGCAATCGCATGACTGTCTTGGCAAAAATTTTGTTTCAAATAAACAAATAATGACAACATTGATATATAAACTTAAATGACAATACTTCACTTTAAACAAGACTATTAATAACCAAGAAATTGCCAATAAAACAAACAAACAAAAAAGGCAGGGGAGGGAGAAAGAGACTAGAAATGGTCACACATTAAAAAAGAGATATATGAGTCATCAGCCTAATCCAGTATGTGAACGTCATGCGGGTCTTGATGTTATAGAATCTCCAAATTTAGGTCTGTGCACCTGATGTACGGTAAGCCAAACACTCACACATCAGCACTCAGGAACAGAGAAAGCTTGACCAAAGCAAGAGGGAAGAAGAGACAATCTCTCAAATCTGCCCTGCCTTTGAATATAACTGAGGACTTGTATGAGTAAGGTGGGTATATGGGAGATGAAATTCTCGCAGTGATCAAAGCTGTTTGCATCCCTCTACCCAAATTTCTGGGCACCTTCAAGGAGGTCTGCATAACCTAAGGATCATGGTTCTTTAAAAGAAAAAAAACAAGTTCATCAACCTGATAGGCACCCCTGCGGACTAGGATATGAAGTTAATCAATTATTAGTGACCACCCTTTACTGAAATAACGACATGCAAGCAAGTATGCATAGAGAAAGAAAAGGACAAGGGGAAAGGGAAAGTAGGTAAAACAAACATAGTATGATCTTTGTAATAGAGACTCAGTTACAGTGATTCAAACAAAACAATTCTGGGGTCAGTTATGAACGAATCAGTAAAATTTGATCATAGATTGGGTGATAGACAATACCAACACATTAGTAAATTTTAGGTACAATTATTTTATCAAAATGACACTAAAAAATAACTTATCAAAAACATTAAAGGTAAGCCTAGGCTAAACACAGTGACTCACTCCTGTAATCCCAGCACTTTGGGAGGTCAAGGTAGAAAGATTGCTTGAGGTCAGGAGTTCAAGTCTGCAGTGAATAATGCATGATTTGCCACTGTGCTCCAGCCCTGGGCAACAGAGTGAGACCCTGTATCTAAAAAAAAAAAAAAAAAAAAAAAAAGATTAAAGGTAAATCTAAATATGTCCAGTATTTCCTTTGAAATAATTTGAGAAGGGACAGAGAGAGATACAGATCAAATAAAATTGACTGTGAACTGATATCGTATAATCGTTGGAGCAAGATTAGATGGGTACCCAGGTTCATTATGCTATTCTCACTCCCTTTAAATAGGCTTGACATTTTCCACAATGAAAGGGTTTTTTAGAGTTTATTATAGAGCATTAGTTCTAGCACTTATCTAACCCATTGCATTGTTTTCATTCAATAAATAAGGGATGTGAACATTAACTATAAAAATAATATTTGAAATTAAAACATAAGATTAGGCCTGGCACACTGGCTCACACCTATAATCCCAGCACTTTGGGAGGCCTAGGCGGGCGGATCACCTGAAGTCAGGAGATCCAGACAAGCCTAACCAATATGGTGAAACCCCATCTCTACTGGAAAAAAAAAAAAATTAGCCAGGTATGGTGGCGTGCACCTGTAATCCCAGCTACTCAGGAGGCTGAGGCAGGAGAATCACATGAATTCGGAGGCAGAGGTTGCAGTGAGCCAAGATCACGCCACTGCATTCCAGCCTGGGTGTCAGAGGGAGAGCCTGTCTCAAAATAAAATAAAATAAAATAAAATAAAAAATAAGATTAGCATATACAAGCATTTTCATCCTGATTATTTCAATAAATCATGCCCTGTAGTTTCTGTTAACCTTTCCAGGAAAGAGCTGATGTCAGTCTCTACTCCTTCCCCAGCCCCTATGTCCTGGGTCTCTCACTGATTTCTTTCAAATGCCCTTGGCCAGAAAAGGGCATCCACAGAAGAAAGAGCAAGTCTAAGGGGTGCTGTTACCTATTGATATTTTTCCTTCAAGTGAAGGACAGAATGAACTCTCAGGGTTCTGAATACAGTAACAGGTCTCCTTCACCCGTGGGCATCACCCACTACCACAAATACCAATCCTTGGGTCTAGGAAATCCAGAGGACCTCAAGAAAATCTATCATCCCCACTGAGTTTAGATTGGTTCATTTGTTATTCCTGGGAAATATGATTTCAAGGACTTCGAGTGACTCATAGGGAATGTAGAAAGGAAAATGAGGTTCTGTCTCCTTCCCAAACAGACTAGGAAATGTTCTCGGCTAGCCATTGGGAGACACTGGCTTACGGGTGGTTTCAAGCTGGAGGTAAAAATGGAAATTCCATGTCCCTAGCAACAAAAGTATAAACCAAAGTCACAAAGTACTTATATGAAATCTAATTTCAGGGACTGGTGTGTTCTTTTGTTTCAGAAATTTCTTTTTCTTTCTTTCCTTTTTTTGTTTGTTTGTTTGTTTATTAAGATAGTATCTCATTGTGTCACCCAGGCTGGAGTGCAGGGGCATAATCTCGGCTCACTGCAACCTCCGCCTCTGGGTTCAAGCGTTTCCCCTGCCTCAGCCTCCCTAGTAGCTGGGATTACGGGAGCCCACCACCATGCCAGGCTAATTTTTGTAATTTTAGTAGAGACAGGGTTCCACCATGTTGGCGAAGTTGGTCTCGAACTCTGGACCTCAGGTGATCCGCCTGCCTTGGCCTCCCAAAGTACTGGGATTACAAGCGTGAGCCACCAAGCCCAGCCCCTGTTTCAGAAATAGTGAAGTGCTAGACTTGCCCTGACATAGGATGGTCACAGCAGTCTGGACCCTGCACCATGTGTCTCCTTGGATTCAAAAGTTTACTTGTGGCTGGAGGCAGAGGCTCACACCTGTAATCTCAGCACTTTGGGAGGCCAAGGCCAGAGGATTGCTTGAGGCCAGTAATTCAAGGTCAGCCTGGGCAACGTAGTGGGATCCCTATTTCTACAAAAAAAATTAAAAATTAGCCAGGCATGGTAGTGTGCACCTATGGTCCCAGCTCCTCGGAAGGCTGAGGTGGGAGGATCTCGAGCCCAGGAGGTGGGCTGTGAGCCATGAGCTGTGACTGCACCTGTGCATTCCAGCCTGGGCAACAAACAGACATTGTCTCAAAAAAAAAAAAAAGTTTAGTTGTGTGTTATATATCATACATATGAATACATATGCAGCATTTTATTTCTAGACGTGGCAAACAGTGAATATGCTTACCTGTTATCCTCTTTCCCTCAAGGGAGTCCCTCACTTCTAGAAAGAAAAATTTCACAGACAAGGGAAAAGAGTGTTTCAGCTTTGGCCAATTTATTCAGCCAGCTGTTCAGACATTCTTTTTAAACGATGCTTGTCATTTACCTGTACTGGTTTTGGCTTTTGGTATTCAAAACACTCCAAAATGCTTGTATTCATATGCCTTTCTACTAGTTTTTAAATGTGTTTGGGGGATTTCACTAAGCCTAGTGATTTAAAATTCTAAAGGTCAGGAAGTATATCACTGTCTACTTAAACAATGACCCTGCATGGTACAAAAATAAAATATTGATTATGCAAATTGACAAATGCATATTATCTATGATGCCATTGCAGAGTATTGAACTGAATTCCAGTCTGAAGAGTTCCAGCCTGTCCATTCACAAACGATTTGATGTTAGGTCAATTATTAATGTCTACTAGCCTTTTTATAAAATAAGGGATGCAGATTAAGTGACTGTTGATGATTATTCAAAATCTCAGATGCAATTACCCTAATAACCCTTCAAATCACAACTCTGATTTTCTCTGGGATAAGAATTTGATACATGATAATAAGCCTCCAAGAGGCTGCCTCAACCCTGCACTGAAATATGCTATTGATAGAGACAGAAGCCAGCCATGGGTCCCTGGTGAAAGGGCCCCCACTTCCAAGCATAAAACAGCTTGAAGGCTGAAAAACCAAACTGCTGGTCCCAGATGAAACCTGCCCTTTCCCGACTGATTCTGAATAATGCCCACCTGTGCACCGAGAGGACAGGGTGGAGCCTTGGGAAGTCCGCACTTTTTGCAGCAGGGAGGAGCCTGGCCTCTTTAGTTCCTGGGTGGTGACCTGGGATTCAGTCTGTGAGGCAAGAGACCTGCTGGCAGGACTCTCTCTTTGCTGAGAGTTCCTGTTTCCCGTTTTCTTTTCACTCAATAAACCCTGCCCTACTCACCCTACAATGCACCTGCATGTCTACATTTTCCTGGTCGCATGACAAGAACCCAGTTTTTTTCTACAACACTATTCCATATCTTGGGAGTTTTATCTGAAAAATGGCCATTTGCACAGGACATTCACTTCCTGAGGGTAGGTCCATCTGGGATACCAAATTGCAGATCAGTGGTTACTTAATGAACTTAGGATCAGAACATATGACACTGTGTTTCTGAAAACCTGCTTTCTTCAAATCAGGATAGCTAATTAGGCTGCAGCCATTACAGAAAGACATCAATTTCGATACTCATCATTAATCATGAAAAATCACAGCATTCTTCCTCTTCTGTGTAATACAAGAAAATGCCTTTAACTCTCATTTTAAACTGTAGGGGAGGAAAAATAATTTTCTTTCTAACTTTCAGAGTTCTTAGTTGAGATGGACCCAGTAACAGAACACACATTAACAAGAGAAAAGCAAAAGGAAGTTTATTTATTTTTATTTTTTTATTATTATACTTTAAGTTCTAGGGTACATGTGCACAACGTGCAGGTTTGTTACATATGTATACATGTGTCATGTTGGTGTGCTGCACCCATTAATTTGTCATGTACATTAGGTATTTCTCCTTATGCTATCCCTCCCCACTCCCCCCACCCCATGACAGGCCCTGGTGTGTGATGTTCCCTGCCCTGTGTCCAAGTGATCTCATTGTTCAATTCCCACCTATGAGTGAGAACATGTGGTGTTTGGTTTTCTGTCCTTGTGATAGTTTGTTGAGAACGATGGTTTCCAGCTTCATCCATGTCCCTACAAAGGACACAAACTCATCCTTTTTTGTGGCTGCATAATAGAGCAAACAGAAGTTTAATAACATGTACACCTCATGTATACTGGGAGATACCCAAAGAAATGAGCAAATCTCCAAGAGATGACTTAGAATTCAGCCTTAAGTACCAACTTCTGCTGAAACAAAGAAAGAAGGGTGTTGGGAAGGCCAGTAATGGGGAGGTGAGCAGAAAAAGCACAGTAAAGAAGAGTAAGGCTTGTTATGCAGACTTAGGTGGATGGGTCTCTAGTAATTTAATCATATTTCCCTTCTTGGTACACAGAGGGAGACACACTTACAAATGGAGATTTTTCTTTATAGGTGTAAGTTTCCCTTACAAAAGAGAAATTTTTGTGTTTTCAAAACTTCTCTTGTGTCCAGTGTCTAAAAATGATCCGTTCAAAGTAATCTTTATTTCGGCATATTTCGGGGTAGCACATTTTCATCTCATACACCACTCTGTACAGACCGTGACCCTACAGCTATGACATTCCCTTAACTCTATTAGAAATAAATGGATAATAACTTCTCTTATACTATTTGCTTTCTCTTATCTGTAGCAGACACTTGCGGTGCCTCAACCACTTCCCTAGACCACCAGATTTCAGCACAGCTGTGAAGGACAAGTCTGTGCAAGTAACCAGCATCCCACCTCAAGCTGTGCTGTGGCATCTCACAATCTGGACTTTCTCTGCAGTCACTCAAAGCAATGCAGCCCGCCTCTTCCCTAAACAGGCACACTTGGAAGTGCATGGTGCCAAAGTGTCACTAGCAAAACCCACAATCAATGGGAGACACAAAATTAATAGATGGGTGTCCCAGTCTCCCTGTCCTTCCCTAAAACATCTCTGAGGGATTTCACAAAGTTTCTTAGCAGCTCTTCAACAGAATGGAGCCCCAGTTGTTCATAGAGGTAGCTATACCTCAGTAACTCCACGTTTTCCCATGGCTCTACTCTCTCACTTCTGCTTCCTGGGATTCACTCCCAAAGAAACTACCTGAGCCCACATACTTGTCTCAGGCCCTCTGCTTTCAGGGAAACTCAAATGAGGATATTCTTCTTGAAGACAACTGGAAGACATTTCAGTCTCATGGACAAGACACTAAGTTGATGTTCCCCTTAAGAGTGAGAAATAAAAATAAAATCCTGAGCCCCCCAACCAGCTGAACAGAACCATCTCTTGGCGAAGGGTACCACAGAGAAACCTTGAAAACTGCACTCCTGGCCATGATGACATGGAAGATTGAACATGCCTCGTTCACCTCCCCTGCAACCTTGCTAACAGTCATGAGGCTTTCTTTCTTAGGGGTTAAACAGAAACCAGCCCTCGGGAAAGGCTGGCTCCACCAGTGATTTCCACCAACCTTGTGACTGTCCTTCCTTTTGCAGTTTTGACAAAACGACCACTCAGCTTTCCTTCCTGACAAGAGAACATCGAACATGAAATGGCTCTGGCCAGTTTATAGAGGATGCATAGTAAGGGTTTTTGTGTTCCCTGCTTCACCTTTTGAGTCAGAGGGCTGAAAACTCCATCCTCAGATTATACTAATGCCACCATATTTTGAACATGAGGCCCATGGACAGGCATGAAGCTCAACTGTGTATGTGCATGTTTCTCCTTTCATATATTTGTGCCTTTTCCTGTAGCTGATTAAATATGTATATTCAGGTGGAGCATGGTGGCTCATGCTGTAATCCCAGCATTTTGGGAGTCTGAGACAGGAGGATCACTTGAGGCCAGAAGTTCAAGACCAGCCTGGCCAACATGGCAAAACTCCATCTCTACTAAAAATACAAAAATTGTCCGGGCTTGGTGGCACACGCCTGTAACCCCAGCTACTTGAGAGGCCGAGGCATAAGAATCACTTGAACCTGGGAGGCAGAGGTTGCAGTGAGCCAAGATGGGGCCCCTGAACTCCAGCCTGGGCAACAGTGAGACTCTGCCTCAAAAACAAACAATTGGGAGGCCGAGACAGATGGATCACTTGAGGTCAGGAATTTGAGAGCTGCCTGGCCAACATGGTGAAACCCCATCTCTATTAAAAATGCAAAAATAAGCCAGGCATGGTGGCAGGTGCCTGTAATCCCAGCTACTCGGGAGGCTGTGGCAGGAGTATCACTTGAACCCAGGAGGCAGAGGTTGCAGTGAGCTGAGATTGTGCCACTGCACTCCAGCCTGTGTGACAGAGCGAGACTCTGTCTAAAAAAACAAACAAACAAACAAACATGTATATTCAGCTACCTCATTCAGTATAAATTCCTGTCTTATTCTTCCCTCCCTCGGAGTGCCTGTTTCTGGCTTCTGGCAGGAGGCTACACTTCCCACCCTGTCAGAATGGCCACCTGAGGGCTGCAATTCTTTATAAAAAACAAAGCTCACCTTTCCAAATTTATGAACCTCATCATTATTCAGTTGACAAGAGAAACATTTTATTAATCCTTCCCCCAAATTTTGGAATTACCCTGCAACGTAGTATATACATCCCCATTATGCAACCCCAAGTATTTCAGGCCTTTTGAGTGGCATCTCATTATCTGACTACCTACAGCACTATATGATTTCAGTAAAATGGTCAGTGGTGAAATTGCTGAAACCTAAAACTAGAATACAAGGTGATCTTTCCATGTACATCAGCAGAAATCTGTGGCCATATTTTCAACACAAATGCCAAAATTCTATACATGCTTTTGTTTGTACAGACTATTACAGTATATTATACAGAGTTGGGTGCAGCATTTTACTAGAATACAAGGTGATCTTTCCATGTACATAAGCAGAAATCTGTGGCCATATTTTCAACACAAATGCCAAAATTCTATACATGCTTTTGTTTGTACAGACTATTACAGTATATTATACAGAGTGGGAGGCTGAGGCGGGTGGACCACTTGAGGTCAGGAGTTCAAAACCAACCTGGCCTACATGGTGAAACCCCGTCTCTACTAAAAACACAAAAATTAGCCAGGCATGATGGTGCACGCCTATAATTCCAACTACTTGAGAGGCTGAGGCAGAAGAATCACTTGAACCTGGGAAGCTGAGGTTGCAGTGAGCCAAGATTGTGCCACTACACTCCAGTTTGGATGACAGAGCAAGATCCTGTTTCAAAAACTTTAAAATTAAAAAATATATATGTTTATTATTTATTTGTATATAAAATATGTATAACATATATTATGAAAAGTAAAAAGACTTCGCTAAGATTTTAAGCTGTTTCAATAGGATTTTTTGTATTAAAAATCAGTACTAATTTTCAAATGTAAGATACAAGAATTTAAATATCATAATGAGCAACTGTTTCAAGGAAAATTGAAAAGACATAACACAGAACCTGGTGAAATTTTTACAACGAATATATTTTTAAGATTTTGAACTTTAAATTACAACCAATTAAGTAAAACCAGTTCTATTTTAATACAAAATCATTATAAAATATGTGTTTGTTGAATTGTTTGATTATTTTTAGAATAATGCCAATTAAATGCTTCTTCCTCTTGTCTAACCTAGAAGGTTTGTTAATGGGGGAAGAAAACTTCTTTTGTCTGCTGAAGTCAACACAGTTTTTCCAAGATGTAGAATTTGACACATTCTGAAGTTAGTATTGGCTAAAAGAGTTACGATAATTGGCCTTTTTCTGATCATATTTGATTGAGTCTTCTGGAGTCACTAAATCATTGTTCTTAATTTTCATTATCTTAGAATATAAACTAGCTGACTTGGAGTCAGGGGTTTAATTCATTTTGAATAAGACTTAACACCCCCCCTTACATTAATAGACTCTTAAGGCTGTTACTGCTTAGGAAAGATTTGGGTAATGAATAGGCATATTGTCCCTGAAGTTAAACTTGCTTTTAAAGCAAGAAAAAGACTTTTTGCAATTTAAATGTTTGAATCTTTTTGAAACATCAAATAGCTACTTAAAGGAGTAAATATATGTATATTCATTAAATTCAAAAACAAATTTCCATCTACAAAATCAGAATTCTCTCATCAGTTCTTAAGGTAATTTCATTTATTACTTTGCTTTCATTTGAATTTTTTCTTCATGAATTGTCTTCCCTTTAAAGAAATGACTTTTTACAAAATACTAATAGTGCCTCACATTTGCATGGCATTTTCAAGTACTGAAATGACTTTAACTTAACGTTGTTTTAACTGAGGCTCAAAAAAAACTTTGTCAGACAATGATAATATCCTATTTTACTGAAGAAACTGAGGTCACGCTGCTAATAACTGGCAATATCTGCATTCAAATCCAGGTCTTCCAGCTCCAGGTTTAACAATGAGCCATTTGTCCCACAACTACTAACATTTCCAAAAAGAATTCTGTAAAAATCACCTCAAGCATTCCACAAAGTGAAATAGAAGCACAATTGTCACCAGTGGTATTCAAAGTCAAAAAGGGAGGTCTCTCCTTCATGGAATGAACATGAGCAGGTAGTTAACCAGAGAACACCAGCTCATCTAGAAGAGTCGGTGGTCACCTCCCAGGTTTTTGGACTCTAGGAAACACAATTTCATTGAGCCTGTAAGACAACTGCAGCAAACTGACAAAAATGATAGCTTTAAAGGATTCATTTTGATCTATCCAATCATTGATCCGTAAAGTAAAAAATCTGCCTTAGGTACAACTTGACACAATAGACTGTAAAAATTCTGTGGGACCTGTTGAAGTTTATCACATTAATGGCATTCTGCATTCATTTGATAGATAAGAGCAAATCTTAGAGACATGCTAATGCTCAGGAAAGAAGTGACCATTGATCAGTGACATGAGATGGTAGGGCATTAATCATATAATCCTAACCAAATGTCCCCTGTGGTTCCACCTGAATAATCCATGACCTGCTTCTGTGTGTTAATCTCAACTTTACTATGTGTATCAGAGTTCTCCAAAGAGATAGAACCAATAGGCAGGAGATAGATGATAGATAGATAGATGTTACTGGAAAAAGGGTCTCATCCCAGACCCCAGGAGTGGGTTCTTGGATCTCAGACAGGAAAGAATTCAGTGTGAGTAGCAGAGTACAGTGAAATTAAGATAGTTTGTTAGAGACTACTCTTATTACAGAGTAGGGCATCCTCAGAAAGCAAGAGAAGGAATGCCCCCATGTCAAACATAATGCTTGCTTATATACAATGTTAGGACTAAGAATAATGTGCTTTATTATTATACAAAGGCTTGTGATTAGCTTGTAACAGTCTATAAGTATCGTTCTTCTCTTGTTTACCTATTGATATCAGCAAGAATTTATGGTTGTACTATAATCTTTAAAGTGAAACCTATTCCTAAGCTAAGAATGCTTTTTATTCTGTTGCATAGGCTGGGGTGCAGTGGCACGATCATGGCTCACTGCAGCCTGGATGTCCCATACTCAGGTAATCCTCCCACCTCAACCTTCTGAGTAGCTGGGACCACCGTTGTGTGCCATCACCCTTGGCTAATGTTTGTATTTTTTGGAGAGATGGAGTTGCACTATGTTGCCCAGTCTGGTCAAGTGATCCACCTCCCTCAGTCTCCCAAAGTGTTGGGATTATAGGCGTGCACCACCCTGCCTGGTCTGTTCTTAAGATATCTGGACGTCAGAACATTTCCTTAAGTTCTGGGTCTTATTCAGTTGGCATAATTAACTTGTTCCCTCAATCATAAACATCTTGTGACCAGGAGTGCCTAACTTCCTGGAAGTGTAGAAGGTCTCACTTCATTCAGCCTTTATTCAAGAGGGAGTCACTCTGGTTTGGATGCCAATGACAGACAGATAGATAGATAGATAGATAGATAGATAGATAGATAGATAGATAGATAGATAGACAGGCAGATAGATAACAAGAAATATATTAGGGGAATTGGCTCACATGATCAGGGAAGCTAAGAAGTCCCACTATAGGGTGTCTGTAAGCTGGAGAATCAGGAGAGCTGGCAGCACCGGTCAGCCCAAGTCAGAAAGCCTCAGAACCAAAGAAGCTGACGGTGTAACTCTCAGTCTGAGGCTTATAGCCTGATTACACAGGGGGCTGCTTCTTGTATGAGTCCTGGAGCCCAAATGCTGGAAAATCTGGGATTCTGATGTCCAAGGCCAGGAGAAGAGGGTGTTCCAGCTCCAGAAAAGAGAGAAATCAAATTCACGTTTTCTCTGCCTTTTTGTTCTATCTGGGCCCCCAGCTGATTGGATGGTGCTCACCCGTGTTGAGGGTGGATCCTCCCCACTTAGTCCATCTACTGACATACCAATCTCCTGTAGTGTGCCGCACCCAGACATAATGCCTTACCGGTTATGTAGGTATCCATTAATCCAGTCAAGTTGACACCTAAAATAAACCATCACACTATGCTTCTGTCTTACTAGCAGTTATATTTTGAGGAAATGGATCCCTATCCTTCATATAAAATGTATGGTACTCTGTGACTTAGTAAAGCAACAAATGACTTAAAATAACACCTGTGGAAAATATTTACAAATATTAACATTGATGTTACAGTAAGGCAGCATCAAAAAGTCCAGGACTATTTCTCAGTAGCAAAGAAATAAAAAGGCACTATAAAAAGGCCGGGTATGGTGGCTCACACCTGTAATCCCAGCACTTCGGGAGGCCTAGGCAGGCGCATCACGAGGTCAGGAGATCAAGATCATCCTGGCTAACATGGTGAAACCCTGTCTCTACTCAAAATACAAAAAATTGGCTGGGCGTGGTGGCGGGCACCTGTAGTCTGTCCCAGTTACTTGGGAGGCTGAGGCTAGAGAATGGTGTGAACCTGGGAGGCGGACCTTGCAGTGAGCAGAGATTGTGCAACTGCACTCCAGCCTGGGCAACAGAGTGAGACTCCATCTCAAAAAAGAAAAAAAAGAAAGAAAGCATCTTCATGGAGGGATGGCCTGGCAGAGGCCAGCAGAGCCCAAGCAGAATGAGATAGCATCCATGGAGGGTGGAGAGCAGAGTGGCAATGGAAGCTTAGCCACATACCGTGGACTGTTGGAGGGAAACACGTGTGATAAAATAAATAAATACATTTGGTATAATTGGCAAATCAGGTTTCTTACTGTCAGAGAAGAAAGCTATAGATATTGAAATGAAAGAAAAACAGAATGAATTCAGTGGTGTTGAACTGAAATGGAAGGAATTGGTATGAATTTATAAATTTATATAAATGTAGACATATGAGTAACAGATATATGGATGCATGTCTGCATATTATTATATATTCCTTAGTTTTTGTCCTCTGAAACAGTCTGGAGGCAGTGACACCACAAGAATAATGAGTACATTTAGCACCCAAATCTTGGCTTCTAAATACTATTCTCATTAAAAAGAAACAGGACCCTTTAGCAAAGTGACCAATTCCCGGATGGGAAAGAAAAAATACAAAATGAGCCTAGAATATTTTCTGTACCAGAAAGTCAGGAAATACTTAAAGAATAGTAGTAAGAGAAATGTCAAAAGATAACAAAAGCAATCAAAGTGGCTCCCACGGCAACAATTTGAACTTTAAAATAAATAATCATAGTAGTGGATTTTAGTCCATTAAATAAGTAGACCACAAATCTATAAAGGTATAAAGAAAGAGGCCAGGTGTGGTGGCTCATGCCTGTAATCCCAGCACTTTCGGAGGCCAAGGCAGGTGGATCACCTGAGGTCAGGAGCTCGTGACCAGCCTGGCCAACCTGGTGAAATCCTGTCTCTACTAAAAGTACAAAAATTAGCTGGGTATGGTGGTGGGTGCCTGTAATCCCAGTTACTCGGGAGGCTGAGACATGAGAATCACTTGAACCCAGAAGGCAGAGGTTGCAGTGAGCCGTGATCATGCCATTGCACTCCAGCCTGAGTGACAAGAGTGAAACTCTGTCTCAAAAAAAAAAAAAAAAAAAAAAAAAAAAAAAAAAAAAAAGAAGGAAAGAAAGAAAAGATATAAAGAAAGAAATGAATAACATGAAAGTTTGAAGAGGAATGAAATTTTTGCAGAGTTTTAAAGTACTTCACCATGAAATACTTATTATTTCTTAAAGAGGAAAGAATAAACTACTGTGAAGAAACCTGGCAATCACCACCTTAACCCAGTTATCACAGAGACATCATCAGTAATTGAACAAGTCACAGTTGTGTACCACAGACAGCATGCAATGAGGGAGCAGCATTATTTCTGTGATATCCCTGCCAAAGATGCATGGATTTTATCATGAGACAAAATCAGCCAAATCCATATTGAGAGATAGTCCACAAAATACTTAGCCCATGAGTTTCAGAATTGTCAAATTTATGAAATTCAAGAAAAAATTTAAACTTTCCAAAGCCTACAAATGCTTAAGAAACAGGGCAGTAAAATGCAGCCCATGATTCTAAACTGGATCCTCTTTCTACACAGGACATAATTGGGCCAACTGGCAAGCTTGATGTTAATAATATCAAGGTTAATTTCCTGATTTCAATGGTTGTATTTTGTTGTATGAGAGTGTCTTCATTTGTAATCTACCAAGGCATTCTGGGGTCATAAGGCATCGTGTTGGCAATTTGCTTTCAAATGGATGAGGACAGGGAGCAAAAATTCTTTGTACTTTTCTTCTGACTTTCTTGTTATTTTATTCTTGTTTCAAAAAATGTCAAGCTTGATGAACTGTTATAAATATTTGGTATATATAATTAAATGTATAAGTGTATGACATTACATTTTCATAAAATAAAATGAATATATATAACCTGTAAGAGTTGCACTCCATACTTTAAATGATGTTCTTATTGTAAACCCTACACAGAGTGTAGATTAAAACAAACTGATTAATTTATCATATGATATAAATAAATCAAATGGAGAGTAAATGAACAAATTAAATTGAACTCAGCTATTATCCACCCCCAATCTACATTCAAGCAGAGGTAGAAGTAAGAGAAATCATTCAATAAACTACAGTTCTATTTAGCTTCATAGAAGAGCAAAATGACATCTGTTAAGCTCCTTGTTTTGCCCTCTCTGGGCATTTCCATACGAATTTGACTATGAAACAAGCTGGTCTCACATCAAATTAAAAGGAAGAAGGAAATGATTTTATGCCTGAAAACAATACAACCCCTTTTCTTTCCTTTGTACAATGTGATTTAAACATGTATACACATTTTTTTAAAGATTTGATTTAATAAATAAATTTTACTGGTAGCATTTGTTTCATTACACCAGTAAGTGATAACGGTTAAAAAATAAAGTTGTAGATTGTCATTCCGGCTTACTAAGGTTGAAATAGATGTTCTAGATTGGTGTTTCCTCCCCCAAATCGTCCTGATTATACTAATGTTATTTCAGCCCATATGTAATTACAATTCACCATTTTTTCAATTGCTTTTTCTTAAGCAATTACAATTAACTGGCACCACGTCCTGTTTATAAGAGGCAATGTCATGCAGTGAAAAGAAGACTCAACAGGAGAGAGAAGTCAGCTCTGCCACTGTCTAATGGTGACTTTGGATGAAAACTTAACCTCAGTATGTCTCCATTTCTGCCTATATAAATTACAGAACCAAGCAAGACAATTTCTAATGTTCCATTGAATTAGTCTTATGTCTTCATTTGCATTCAAACTATTGTCTTAATTAAATTGCAATGACCAACTTTAATTTCCTTTTACTTTTTTACAGTGCCTAGTTTTATGTTGTCTTTGCTTTTCATATGGCCTCATAACTTGTCAACAAGCTCGGTAACTTGTCTTAAATTTGCAGAAGTTTTCTATAAAATAGTACAAAACTTATCCACTATAAGCAAACATGTTATTTCTGCGTTGTTTCAATTCATGCTTCCAATTTTGAACCTGCTTTTAAAAAAAGCATTTTTAGTGAGCTAAAAGCCTGCTGTATGTCAACCATCACTGTGTTTGTCTTCTGATATGCACACCTGAGGACCAATTCTAGCAGTACAAATTATACTAAAAATCCAGACTATTTATAGGATACCAGTGAATCAGTAAATATAAAAATGTATATACTACAGAGGCAGTGATAGAATCTATAAAATGTAGAATTTCTATAAAACATACATTTGCTAATTCAGGATACTCCTAGGTTATTTTGCTTATTAAGGTTTTTCTTAGAAATTAACAATAAAGATGTAAATATCAATTTAGAACAAATAAGCAATGAATTTGGTTATAATTGTTTAAAAGTGTAATGTTTCTTGGTATATATAATTTAATTATGTATATATTAATTAAATGTATAACTTAATCTATGCCCATTGTTTCATTATGTGAATTATTTGCAGAATGTAGGCTTTTAACAATGTGGTAAGATGGATGGAGGTTGCTAGGTAATATAATTCATTCCTCAGAAGTTAACTTACTCAGGGATGGAATGTTGAAAAGAAGAACCCTTTGGTAACATCAGATAAAATATTATTATTTTAGTTGGTATTTACTCTTTTATAAAATGTCTACTTAATACAAATGAATTTTTAAAAATTCAACATCCTATAAATTCCAAGGGTCTCTATAGGCATTAAACTGACACCAGCACAAACACACTGGTCAAGTTTCTTTTTCTTTTTCTTTTTCTTTTTCTTTTTTTTTTTTTTGAGGCAGGATCTCACTCTCTTACCCAGGCTGGAAGGCAATGGTGCCATCTCAGCTCACTGCAGCCTCAACCTCCCAGGCTCAAGCAATCCTTCTGTTTCAGCCTCCTGAATAGCTGTGTTCTAGCCGCTATGGTTATTGGATGGGTTAGAGATTAACAAGAGGAAATATATCAAGATAGTGAACTCTATAATGTATAACAGAAGATAGTTTAATCTCTCCATGGGGGAGTTCTTGTTCCCCAGAATCTCAAAGAATTTTACACCTTGGATACTAATATTCACCAAAGTACTCTCAGGGGCATAAGTAACATTTTCATTTTTCAGGGGAAAAAAATAAGATACAGAATAGTTAATGAAGAATATTCACACATTAATTTACCAGAACTATAGGCTTGTGGGGTTTTTTTCCTGGGAGAAAGAAGAGATCCATTTTTCCCTGTGCCAATTCTGGAATATGAATTAACTGAAGAGTTTAAGGCAATGGGAAGGGGCTTGGATATTTTTAAATATTTGAAATATGTAGGAAACCACACAAATGTAGACACAGCCTATAAACCCCCAGACATGATTAGCAAAAAGCATGGAATGAGAAATGACACAATCCTGCATACTTGGCTTGGGAGCTTTCCTGCCTCTTCATCTCTGTAACTGCAGCAACAACCACAGGATCCAGCACGTAAGAGAAGCTCTCTAAATACTGGTTGAATCAATAAATTAATGAACCTTAATCTCAACTGTACAGTCTTTTCATTTGAAAAATCAGAAAAGAACTTCCTGTCCAGTGTCTGACTCAGTGCCTGGTGTTTAGCTTTATGCTCATCCTCAAGCTTCGTACTTCTCTGGATTTTCCTAAACTCCTCTGGCCCAACTGACCACAGGAGCATAACATGACTGAGAAGAAGTACATTCCACCTTTCCATCATTTAGGGTGGAAAGTGACTGTTTAATTGTCCTTGCCCTTTGGGAACCCAATTTGAAACATTTGTAATCTTTGTCCTCCCCAAACAATGTATTTTAGTTCACACTTAACAAAATGTGCTAAAGATTCCATTTATGAATGATTCATAATGCTAATGAATTCATCAATCCCATTATCACACATCATTCTGTAAATGTCAAACAGGATGTAGCTGACAAGTTCATTGCCATTAAATATAAGGGCATAGATGCACACATTTGCCCTTGATGAGGGTCATCCATGGCCAACCTTTGACTTTCTATGTTTCTGCTATTTGAATGTCAATAATTGTATATAATTTTCACATTATTCTGTGACTACATGTCAAAATTTCCAAACATCTATGCATATTTTTATATAATTAAATGTGTATCCTTTACTACTTTGTAAATGAGTGCCCTCTATTTGAAAGCGGTTAAATCCTTTTATTTTAACATTTTTTAATCTTTATTGCCATTTGGGACTAGTGGATGCTTTCACAGAGTCCTGGAGGCAGAACCTGAGATAGAGGTTCTAATGCAAGTGGTTTATTGAGGGACTGTTTAGGAAGAAACTAGCAAGAAGGTGAGCGAAGCAGAAAAGGGCAGGAGGAGAAGCAAATGCCAGTTATGGTTACAGCGGAAGTCTGGCTTCAGCCTGAGGTCATAAGAAGTTTAGGAACAGGAATGACACCAGGAAAATTGTTCCAACTTAAGGCAAAAAAGCAGGATTTTCACACCAATCAATTAACTGGGTGTGTGCTCCCCATGGTTGGGTGGATACATACCACCCAAGGCAACTTACAGTGAGGCAGCCCAAGTCTACGGAGGACAATTCTCCATCCAATGGGGTAGTTGTGGGCTTTTCGCAGCCAACACTCAGAACACAGGAAGGTGGGCACACAGGCCTACTAGTAGGGTTGTTTTCTGGTGTTTTATTTTACCAAAAGAAAAACAGAACGCTCTATGGATTGGTGGTCTAGTTTTATTGTCTTAGTAATATATGTATTCATCATTTTTAAAATATGTAAACATATTACTTAAAACAATAAAACTGTAGTAATTTGGTAACCCATGACTGGAGAAGTAAAGAATTCTGATGCAGATGAAAACAGAATACAGTTGGCCCTTGAACAGCATGGGTTTGAACAGCACAGATCACTTATAGGGGATTTTTCTCAAGAAAAGTTACACCAAGTGTGCCTGCCTCTCCTGACTTCCCTTCTACCTCCTCCATTTCTTCTGTCTCTGCCACCCCTGAGAGAGCGAGACCAACGTCTCCTTCTCCTTCTCTTCCTCAGCCTATACAACCTGCAGATGATGAGGATGAAGACTTTTGTGATCCATTTCCATTTAATGAACAGTAAATATATTTTCTTTCTTATGATTTTCTTAATAACATTTTTTCATTAGCATATTTTATTGCAAGAATACAGTATATAATACATATAGCATGCAAAATATGTGTTAGCTCTTCATGCTATTGGTAAGGCTTCCAGTTAACAGTCAGCTATTAGTAGTTAAGATTTGGGGGAGTCAAAAGTTACATGCAAAGTCTCAGTGCCTCTAACCCCCTCATTGTTCAAGGATCAACTGTACTTAACCAATGCTCATAATAAAAATTTAAATTCCAAACACAGGCTTATCCTATGAATTCAATTTGGGAAATGGCATTCCCTCAATGATAGCCACTGTGCAAACTTTAGTAGATATTACAACTTTCAAATTTTTATGTCACAAATAGTGATAATTTAGGCAACCTCTGTACCACATAAGTCAACAGTAGATATACCAGCACAGGTGAAAGTTTCACTCCCCTTCATTAACAGCTATGGACTGGTGTTAGCATAAGCCCTTCTCAGGGAGCATTGCGATGGAGAATCCACTGTTGTATAATCTTAGAGCAATTTTGGAACATAGACTTTCAGTTACTTAATTTAAACCTGTGCTTTGATATCACAGTGAGCCTCTGTCTTTACTTTCTGTGCCCCTTACATTTAAGGTCTTACAGATCCCACCATGCCTTGTTCCCTGCTCATTTCCATGTTCTTGTTGCTCTTTCATGGGGATGACTGTTAAAGAACCAAGACAACCTTGCAGGTGAATCAAATGGATGCAAGAATCAGAAATGCCCTGTCTCTTTGCTCCTTGTATTTACATATGTTTATGCCTGAGTCCACTATTTAGGAATAGTTGTGTGTAGGCATCAAGGCAACCTCTTGGTCTTCCTTATTGCTCTATGTGAAATTGTAAATGAGAGCAAAGGCTCTGGAGGCTGGCATATGTTGGCTGGCATTTGCCCAACTTAAAGGGTTGCTGTGGTACTGGGAGTGCTCCTTCAATTTGCTT
Organism: Chlorocebus sabaeus; assembly: GCF_047675955.1. Classification (NCBI taxonomy): domain Eukaryota; kingdom Metazoa; phylum Chordata; class Mammalia; order Primates; family Cercopithecidae; genus Chlorocebus; species Chlorocebus sabaeus. Next base: position 76,102,998 of record NC_132905.1, read on the forward strand.
GTGTATGGCTGCCATGAGGTAGAGGCAGTAAACACAGATCAAAGATAAAGATGTACAGCCTTCAAATAGGAAGAGAGGAACTTGTGACTACTGTTGGTGTACATCTCAGAATAAAATGTGATGTGGCTCCCGATGGAGCATCCTCTAAGATCTTAAAGACCTGGAAACAGCCAAATGTTACAGAAGTTCATAGTAACCATATGATCTGTGAAGAAATTGGTACTACCGGATGGCTGGATGGGCTCAGAACATTATGAACAATCCATGATGTTCACAGACACACCAAATGTTCCAAAACAACTATTACAGGAGGATTTACGGTTAGATAGAAGGTGTGCCCTTTCCATGAGTCATGAAGGGTGTTGTTGGAGAAGGATAAGTGCAGACTTGAGCTTGGGGTTTGGGAAATGTTTTCTCCAGGTCATGGCATGAGTGGCATAGCATCCTTGAGGCATCAGTTGCCAGTCAGTTAGAAAGTCCTTCACTTCTTAAAGGGTTTTTTAACTTTAATCTGTTTAATCTAGAGTCTAATCTATGACACATCTCCTCTATATCATTTTATCTGCACAAGACTTGGCTACATATAGGACAATATTAGAAAGTTCTTAGGCCGGGTGTGGTGGCTCATGCCTGTAATCCCAGCACCCCAGCACTTTGGGAGGACGAGGCGGACGGATCATGAGGGCAGGAGATCGAGACCATCCTGGCTAACACGATGAAACCCCGTTTCCACTAAAAATACAAAAAATCAGCCGGGCGTGGTGGTGGGCGCCTGTAGTCCCAGCTACTTGGGAGGCTGAGGCAGGAGAATCCCTTGAACCTGGGAGGCGGAGCTTGCAGTGAGCCGAGATCGTGCCACTGCACTCTAGCCTGGGGGACAGCCTGGGCGAGACTCTGTCTCAAAAAAAGAAAGAAAGAAAGAAAGAAAGTTCTTTAGAACTTAATTTTTCTTTTTTCAGCAATTCATGTGTCACTTTAGAAAGGAGATAATTCATGACATTTTATTCCCACGCAGCATTTGATGACAAATGAGGCACAGAGATGTTAATGGCTTATCTGATGTCACACAGCTATCTGGGGGACAGTTATAAATCATGGCATAATCCCATTGGTGAGCCGTATATTAAGCAATTATATCTCTCCTTCTTTGAAGATTCTTTATCCCAGAAGCCCTTATGATACAGCAACACTAGACTACTTGTACTGCGCTTATTTCTCACATAAGCTATGTCTTAGTTTACACTTTTCTCCATGCCTGGAAAGCCTCCTTGCCCCACCCCAGCACCTGTATACTTCCACTTCCTACTCATATCTACTTGTCAGGTAGCATCGTTCAGTTACTCCAAGATGAGTTGGGAGCATCTCATCAATACCATATGGTATTAACCAAGTTGTTATAATACAACCACCAGCTTGTTCACATTTTATTCTTAGATGTATGCCAGTAGTGCCCATGAGTTCCTCTCTTCATTTTTAAAAGTTGTACGTCTGCACCGGGTGTGGAGGCTCATGCCTGCAATCCCAGCACTTTGGGAGGTCAAAGCGGAAGGATCGCTTGAAGCCAGGAGTTTATGACCAGCCTGAGCAACACAGCAAGGCCCTGTCTCTAAAAAATAAAAATAAAAATAAAAAAATTCGCCAGCCATGATGGTGTGCACCTGTTGTCCCAGTTGTCTGGGAGGCTGAGGCAAGATGATCTCTTCAGCCCAGGAGTTCAAGGCTGCAGTGAGCTAGGATCGTGCCACAGCACTCCAGCCTGGACTACAGAGTGAAATCCTGTCTCAAAACAACAACAACAACAACAACAAAGAAAGTCATACATCTTTATCTTTATTTTTAAATTTTATTTATTTATTTATTTTGAGACAGAGTCTCCCTCTATCACCCAGGCTGGAGTGCAGTGGTGCGATCTTGGCTCATTACAACCTCTGCCTCCCAGGTTCAAGCGATTCTCCTGTCTTAGCCGCCCAAGTAGCTGGGATTACAGGCATGCACCACCACGCCTGGCTAATTTTTGTATTTTCAGTAGAGACAGGGTTTCACTATGTTGACCAGGCTGGTCTTGAACTCCTGACCTCAAGTGATCTGCCCGCCTCGGCCTCCCAAAGCGTTGGGATTACAGGCATGAGCCACCGTGCCCCCGGCCCTACATCTTTATTTTTGATCCACATTTACAGCCTCTAGCTAAAGGCAGACGTACACAAGCAAATAGAAAAAGCATGATACTCAAAGTATCAAAGCAATCCTATAAGTTGGGCATACCAGACGTTCCCATAAGGTAGCTTACAATTATGCCTGTTGTGAATAAAAGTTGTCACTAGTGTCAGGCTCCATCTTGACCCGGGAGAGATGTGCCTAGCAAAGCGGTCCAGTGCCTAGAATAGTAGCCGGTATGTAGTAGGTGCTCAGTCATTATTAACTTAGGATTCTTACAGGAAAGTTTTTAGGGGGATAAGGGTAGAGTCCTTAACTCTTGATCTTCCCTGTAACAGGAAAACCAAGAGAAGGCTGAAACCCAGCAATTCTACTCCTAGGCACATACTCAAGGGAATTTATTTATTTATTTATTTATTGACACGGAGTCTCGCTCTGTCGCCCAGGCTGGAGTGCAGTGGTGCGATCTTGGTTCACTGCAAGCTCCGCCTCCCGGGTTCACGCCATTCTCCTGCCTCAGCCTCCTGAGTAGCTGGAACTACAGGTGCCTGCCACCGTGCCCGGCTAATTGTTTGTATTTTTAGTAGAGACAGGGTTGCACTGTGTTAGTCAGGATGGTCTCGATCTCCTGACCTCGTGATCCACCCACCTCGGCCTCCCAAAGTGCTGGGATTACAGGTGTGGGCCACCGTGCCCGGCCAAAATTTTTTATTTTTAATGCCCACACAAATACTTATGCACTTTCTTTTATTTTTATTTTTGAGATGGAGTCTTGCTCTGTCACCCAGGCTGGAGTGCAGTGGCGCCATCTCTGCTCACTGCAAGCTCCACCTCCCAGGTTCACGCCATTCTCCTGCCTCAGCCTCCCAAGTAGCTGGGACTACAGGCTCCAGCCACCACTCCCGGCTAATTTTTTTGTATTTTTAGTAGAGATGGGGTTTCACCATGTTAGCCAGGATGGTCTCGATCTCCTGACCTCATGATATGCCTGTCTCGGCCTCCCTTAGTGCTGGGATTACAGGCTGGAGCCACCATGCCCAGCTAATTTTTTGTATTTTTAGTAGAGACGGGTTTTCACCGTGTTAGCCAGGATAGTCTCCATCTTCTGACCTCATGATCCTCCGGCATCGTCCTCCCGAAGTGCTGGGATTACAGGCCTGAGCCACCGCACCCGGCCTTATGCACATATGTTTACAGCAACAACATTCATAATGGCCAAAAGGTGGAGACAACCCAAATGTCCATCGACTGATGAATAGACAAACGAAATAAGGTATACCATCCAATGGAATAGTATTTGGTCATAAGAAGAAATGAAGTACTGATACGTGATACAGCATGGATGAACTTTGAAGACATTATGTTAAGTGAAAGAAACCAGTCACAAAAGACCACATAATGTATGATTCCATTTGTATAAAATACCCAGAACGAGAAAATCTACAGAGAAAGGATGTAGATTAGTGGTTGCCTAGGGCTGGGGGAGGGAGAAGCAGAGAAGTTTCTTTTTGAAGTGATGAAAATGCCCTCAAATTGCCTGTGGTGATGGTGGCACTCCTCTGTGAATACACTAAAAACTATTAAATTGTACAGTTTAAATGAGTGAATTGTATGGTATGTGAATTATAGTTCAATAAGATGATGAGAAAGAGAGTCGAGGCTGAAATATGTCAGACTAAAGGCCACCCATCAGAATCCTCCCAACACTTTAACAAGAATCATGGCAAGCTTTTGTTGAAGATGTCCCAGCCTGGCTCTCACTTTTCCTTTGTCTATTTCTAAGGCCCCGACCAGAATTCACTTAAGTATGACTCAGACTGTTTTAGCCAACTATCACATTGTGATCTCTTCTGTTTTGTTGTATATAGTAACCAGCTAAATCACATGAAAAATCCTTGTCTAAATTGAGTCCATAGTCTCAATACCCAAGTAGCATTCATTGAATGCCCATTGGTGCCAAGCCCCTCGCAGATGTCATCCCTAAGCCTCATAATAGCCCCAGGAGCCTCATAATAGCCCCAGGAGCCTCATAAGAGCCCCAGGGAGTACGTTGCATTACCGTCATTTCGTAGAGGAGGATAGAGACTAAGCTTAGCTAATAGGCATGATGTCACCATGTGGGAAATGATGGACCCAGATTTAACATGGATGTGCCTGATTCACAAAATCTGTGCTCTATTGACAAATTATGTATTCAAAGTCTAGCACAGAAATGCATAAAACCAGAACAAGAGAGGGAATAGAGTGTAGACCGTGTGATAAAGATAATCTGATTCAGTGTTCCAACGTACAGCCGTGATGTGAGAATCCTGTTTTAAAATCCTGTCCTAATGGCCTGGACGCTGACAAAGAGTTCGCCTGGGTCTGGGGCTACTGAAGCTGCCTGTTTGAAGAGGGAGCTTTTAAATGTTTTTCCAGCTGAGCAAGCAAAAGAGCATACTCCCAGGTCAGTTTCTTTTGAAAAAGAACTACATTCTCATTCCTTAACTCCAGTTATCAGTTTTATTCTACCACCACTTGGTGTCATCTATGAAGCCATGTCTATTTGCCTGTAGTAAAATATCAGATTGCTTCTTTCCCGCTCTGAGCAACAGGACGTAGACAGAGAAGGCATCTACACAAACTTTTTTTTCCCCAATTGACTTCCTGATTTTCTTCTGTGAGCATGTCTGAGGGCACTCTTCTCTGTTGCTTCTCTCTCCTTAACATCCTTTCCTTCATCTTTGTTGGTGCCCTTTTATCTAGACACTGCCCTCCAACTACCCCCTCTTTGGCAACTTAGTTTCGAGTCATTTCCACGGTAGAGTGGCCAATCCCTTGTCACGTGATCCTCCACAAAGAATACAAGCCCTTTCTTGCTTACAATAATCTGGAATCCTAATATCAGGTCTAATAAATCAAATCCAGCTTTGCTACCACTTACATGGCAAGTGGTTGCTGGCTTTCCCATCGTCCTTTCTCCCCCAGAGTGAGTAACTTCAACTGTCAGAAAATAAGAAAAGATCACCTCCACACAGATGAAAGCAAGGAGGCAGACTGGAGTGTTAAAAGACTGGCACGAGAATACACAGAAAAAAGAAACAGACACCTCTGGAAGCTGATGCTCACACAGGTTCACCCGGAAATTCATGCCAGACCAATCTCTATTAGATCAGTGTGGCCAACATGGAATTTTTGGACTTTAGCAGAGCATGGGACTAAGACTTTCATGATACTTTTCTGGAAAAGCTATATTGGGTTAAATAAGAACATATTTCTATATAATCATATACAGCTGCCTTAAGATTGAATATATTATAGTACGTTTGTATTCTGAAAGGAATGTTCTGTAGAAATCATCCAACTTTTGCAACCTCATCACCACCACCTAGACCAGCATAGTCCACTACACATATGGTTACCGAGCGCTTGAAATGTGTCTGCTCTGAACTGGGATGTGCTTGAAGTGTAAAATGCACACCAAACTTGGAAGACTAACTATAAAAAAATAAGGATGTCAAATATCTCAGGAATGTTTATACTGATTGTATGTTGAAATGATATTTGGAGCCAGGTGTGGTGGCTCATTTGTGTAGTCCCAACACTTTGGGAGGCTGAGGTGGGAGGATTGCTTGAGGCCAGGAGTTTGAGACCAGCCTGGTCCACATAGCAAGACCCTGTCTCTATTATTTTTTTTTAAAGAAATTTGCAAAAACAACAACAACAAAAGAAATAATATTTTGCATACATTGGATAACAAAACATACTATTAAACTAAGTTTACTTGTTTCTTTTCTAGTAAGGTCAATAAAAGATTTAAAATTATCTGTATGGTTTTTACTACATTTATGTTGATTGTGCTGATTTAGACCAGCAGGGCAGATCTCCATGTGCCCTCTACCAAATTTGTATTTGTCACCCAAGAAGCCCTAAATTCCCAGCCCATCTCTCATCACTCATCAGCCTTGAACACTTCTCAATCTGATCCTGTCCCCCATCCCTGCACAAACCCCACGTGCCTTTCTTTGCACCTGTGGAACCCACCTCCATCAGTAACACAGTTCCCCATCCTTCATCTCTTCTCCGCCCATTTCCTCCACATTCTTACTCTAACTCACTGGTTCTTAAACACATATCTGGCCTGTAATCCCAGCACTTTGGGAGGTCGAGGCGGGTGGATCATTTGAGGTCAGGAATTCAAGACCAGCCTGGCCAACACTGTGAAACCCCATCTCTACTAAAAATACAAAAAAAAAAAAAAAAAACTAGCCAGGTGGTAGTGGCATGCGCCTGTAATCCCAGCCACTTGGGAGACTGAGGCAGGAAAATCGCTCGAGCCTGGGAGGCAGAGGTTGTGGTGAGCCAAGATGGCGCCACTGCACTCCAGTCTGAGCAACAGAGTGAAGCCCTGTCTCAAAAAAAAAAAAAAAAAAAAGCTGTGTTAGAATCACCTTGGGAGCTTTAAATGAGTGTTTGTTGCTCAGGCCCCATTTTCAGAATGTTCAATCAGATCCTTTGGCTATAAGGATAAGGCTTCTGATTTTTTTTTTTTTTTTTTTTTTTAAATAACTCACCCAGGTGATTCTAACATGCAGCCAGGACAGAGAACCACTCATTGGACGAGCCCCAGCTTTCTGTCTACACTAACAGTGCAGTCATGCCAGTGAACGTAAGTTGGAAAAAACTCCACAGCATGCTGACTGGTCTCCCTAAATTAGAGATCACTAACCTAAAGTGGATATTTTAAAAATTATTTTTAGAGACAGGGGCTGGCTCTGGAGTGCAGTGATCCACCATAGCTCACTGCAACCTCAAATTCCTGGGTTCCAGGGCTCCTCTGGCCTCAGACCCCCAAGTAGGTAGCACTACAGGTGAGCACCACAGATCTGGGTTGGCTCTGTGTCCCCACCCAAATCTCATCTTGCAGCTTCCATAATTCACACACGTTGTGGAGGGACCCAGAGGGAGATGATTGAATTATGGGGGTGGATCTTTCCCATGCTGTTCTCATGATAATGAGTAAGTCTCATGAGCTCTGATAGCTTAAAAATAAAAATGGGAGTTTCTCTGCACAAGCTCTCTCTTTGCCTGCTGCCATCCACGTAAGATGTGACTTGCTCCTCCTTGCCTTCCGCCAGGATTGTAAGGCCTCCCCAGGCACATGGAACTGTACGTTAATTAAACCTCTTTATTCGTAAATTGCCCAGTCTTGGGTATGTCTTTTAAAAACAGCATGAAAACAGACTAATACAACTACCATATGTGACTAACTTTTTTTTTTTTGAGACAGAGTCTCGCTCTGTTGCTCAGGCTGCAGTGCAGTGGCGCGATCTCTGCTTACTGCAAGCTCCGCCTCCTGGGTTCACGTCATTCTCCTGCCTCACCGTCCTGAGTAGCTGGGATTACAGGCGCCCGCCACCACGTCCGGTTAATTTTTTGTATTTTCAGTAGAGATGGGGATTCACCATGTTAGCCAGGATGGTCTCAATCTCCTGACCTTGTGATCTGCCCGTGTCAGCCTCCCAGAGTGCTGGGATTACAGGCATGAGCCACCACACCTGGCCACACCTAACTTTTAAAATTCTTTTTTGTTGAGATGGGGTCTCACTACGTTGTCCAGGATGATCTTGAAGTGGCCTCAAGCAATTCCCACATCTCAGTCTCCCAAAGTGTTGGGATTACAGGTGTGGCCAGGTGTGGTGGCTTATGCCCAGCACTTTGGGAGGCCAAGGCTGGCAGATTGCTTAAGTCTAGGAGTTTGAGACCAGTCTGGGCAACATGGTGAAACCTTGTCTCTACAAAATATACAAAAATTAGTCGGGTGTAGTGGAGGCTGATATGGGAGGATCACTTGAGTCAAGGAGGTTGAGGCTGCAGCGAGCCGAGATTGCTCCACCACACTCCAGGCTGGGTTATAGCACAAGACCCTGTCTCAAAGTTTTTAAAAAAGGGATGACAGGTCTGAGCCACTGTGCTGGCCTGAAGTGGATCTTAAAAGTTGTCCTGCAATCCTGCCGTTTTCCCCATGTCCCCTCACTCTCTTTATCTCCTAGAGATATAGTCCGTACCTTTTCCTCAAAGCTCCAGGTACTTCTCCTGAGTAGCCTTAAGTGAGACACAGAAGAAATCAGGAAAGACTTTCCACAAGCTCCCCCCACCACATCTACTCACCTCTCTGCATAGGTGCTCACACATATGTCTGTCTTCCCTCATTTCTCAGCTCAGGCCTGCCCAGCAGATCTTTCTGTAATGTCCAAAATATTATTTGTTGGTGCTGTCTAGTACTATAGTCACTAGCCATACATGGCAATTGAACACTTGAAATATGGCTAGCACAACTTATTATTATTATTTTTTTGAGATGGAGTCTTGCTCTGCCATCCAGGCTGGCGTGCAGTGGCACAATCTCAGCTCACTGCAACCTCTGACTCCCGGGTTCAAGTGATTCTCCTGCCTCAGCCTCCTGAGTAGCTGGGACTACAGGCGTGTGTCACCACACCCAGGTAATTTTTGTATCTTTTTTTTTTTTTGAGATGGAGTCTCGCTCTGTCGCCCAGGCTGGAGTGCAGTGACTGGATCTCAGCTCACTGCAAGCTCCGCCTCCCGGGTTTGTGCCATTCTCCTGCCTCAGCCTCCCGAGTAGCTGGGACTACAGGCACCCGCCACCTTGTCCGGCTAGTTTTTTGTATTTTTTAGTAGAGACGGGGTTTCACTGTGTTAGCCAGGATGGTCTCGATCTCCTGACCTCGTGATCCGCCTATCTTGGCCTCCCAGAGTGCTGGGATTACAGGCGTGAGCCACCGCGCCCAGCCTAATTTTTGTATTTTTAGTAGAGATGGGGTTTTGCCATGTTGGCCAAGCTGATCTCAACCTCCTGACATCAGGTGATCTACCCACCTCGACCTTCCAAAGTACTGGGATTACAGGCATGGGCCACCTAGCATGCCCAGAAAAAATTTTGATTGTCTTCATTTTAAATTAATTCACACTTAAATAGCTACGTGTGGCTGTCTACAAGGCAACATAGCTAGAGATGTTAGTCCCATCTAAGACCAACTCCTGCACTTGTATTCTGTGTGCCATTCTCTCTTACACTCTAGGACATTGTTCCAACAATTGTTCCCTCTCCCGCTTTGTTCATTTTCCTTTGTTACAGAATCATTCTCCTCTGCATACAAATATATTGTCACATATTCAATTTTTTAAAAAGCCTCTTTGCTAGGTATGGCGGCTCATACCTGTAATCCAAGCACTTTGGGAGGCTGAGGCAGGAGGATCGCTTGAGCCCAGAGATTCAAGACCAGCATGGGCGATACTCCATTCCCAAGCTGGAGTGCAGTGGTGCAATCACGGCTCACTGAAACCTCAATCTCCCAGGTTCAGGTGATTCTCCCATCTCAGCCTCCCAAGTAGCTGGGACCACAGGCACACGCCACCACATCTGGCTAATTTTTGGTGTTTTTTTTCTATGTACTTCTACAAATATATGAAACGTTTTATGAATGTGCGTGTCATCCTTGCACAGGGGCTGTGCTAAACTTCTCTGTGTTGTTCCAATTTTAGTATAGGTGCTGCTGAAGCGAGCACTAATTTTTGTATTTTTTTGTACAGATGGTGTTTCACTATGTTGCCCAGACTGGTATCAAACTCCTGGGCTCAAGCTTATAAAAAAATTAGCTGGGTGTGGTGCATGTGCCTGTAGTTCCAGCTACTCGGAAGGCTGAAATAGAAGGATCCCTTGAGTGAAGGAGGTTGAGCCTGCAGTGAGCTGTGATCCCACCACTGCACTCCAACCTGGGTGACAGAGTAAGCTCTGTCTCAAAAAATAATAATAAAATTACCTTCTCTTCGTATTTCCCTTTAGCTACCTTCAGGTTTTTGTTCCCTTCACAGCAAAAGTCCTCCAAAAGAATATTTTAATCATTGCTGACTCAAAGTTCTTTTCCCTACTCTCTCTTGAGCCCACTCAAATCATACTTCTGTCCCCACCATTCTGATCTGGCTCTTGTCAATGTCATCAGTGATGTCTCTATCACTAAATACAATGCAGTCCTTATCTTACTAAACACACAGTATCTGCAGCATTAACCCAGTAGTCATTCTGTCCTCATGAAACACATTCTCGACTTGGCTTCTTGGAAACCACCCTCCTTCTCTTCCTACTCCACTTGCTGCCCCTCCTCTGCTCGCTTCTCTGGTTCCTGCTCATCTTAACAACCTCAACATTTCCAAGTACAGTAGGGCTTAATCCCAAATCCTTTACTTGTGGGGACTTCAGGGGGACTGGGTCTCATTCTGTGGCCCAGACAGGAGTGTAGTGGCACCATCTCAGCTCACTGCACCCTCTGTCTCCCAGGTTCAAGCCATTCTCATGCCTCAACCTCCTGAGTAGCTGAGATTATAGCACCTGCCACCACGCCTGGCAAATTTTTCTATTTTTGGTAGAAACAGGGTTTTGCCATACTGGCCAGGCTGGTCTTGAACTCCTGGCCTCAAGTGATCCACTCACCTCAGCTTCCCAAAGTGCTGGAATTGCAGGCATGAGCCACCATCCCCAGCTTCCAAATCCTTCTTTTTGTCCTCATTTCACCCTAAGTGATCTCACTCAGTACCATCTGTATCTTTACCCTGACCACTCCTCTGAATTCTAAATTCATACATCCAACAGCCTAGCTGGCACTTCAAACTCAAAGATGAGTAGGCATCTTAATCTTAATGTGTCCATACTGAACTCTTGGTCCTCCCCCTTAAAACCCATTGCTCCATCAGGAAGAATAGCTAATGGACGCAGGGCTTAATACCTATGTAATGGGATGATCTGTGCAGCAAACCACCATGGCACACGTTTACCTATGTAACAAACCTGCACATTCTGCACACGTACCCCTCAACTTAAAAGCTGAAGAAGAAAAAAAAAAGCCCACTGCTCCGACAGTCCTTTCCATCTCGATGAATGTTAACTCCATTCTCCAAGTTGCTGTGGCCAAAAGCCTTGGGTCATCTTTGACTCCTTTCTTTCTCTCACATCACAATTCCAGTTCATCAGAAAATCCTTTTGGCTCTAACTTCAGAATATATTCCAAAATTTCCCTCTCCTCACCGCCTTCCACCCTCATGTACATTTCTGCAACAGCCTCCTCCTGGTTTTCTTCCTTCTGTCCTTGCCTCCCCATAGACTGCTTTCAGTACAGTAGCTAGAGTGATGCTTTTAAAATATGAGCCAAATCATCACCTTCATCTGCTCAGAAACCCTCGCTGGCTCCCCTTCTGCTCAAAGAACTGAAAATGGTTTTCAAGGTCTTACACTATCTGGCCCTTTTCCCCTCTGTGTTAGCTTTCTAGGGCAGCCATAATAAAGTACCACAGATTGGGTGACTTAACCAACAGAAATTTATTTTCTCACAATTCTGGAGGCTGGAAGCCTGAGATGAAGGTGTCAACAGGATTGGCTTCTCTGGGGGCTTCTCTGCTTGGCTTATAGCTATAGATGGCTCTCTTCTCCCTGTGTCATCACATGGTCTTCCCTCTGTGCCCATCTGTGTCCTAATTTCCTCTTCTTGTGAGAAAATCAGTCATATTGGATTATGGCCCACCCTAATGACCTCATTTTAGGTCTTTAAAGACATTATGTCGAAACACTGTCATGTGCTGAAGTTCTGGGGCTTATGGCTTCAACATATGAATTCCAGGGAGACACCACTTAGCCTGTAACAACCTCCCTGACCTCACCTCCTCCCACTCTCCCACTCACGCCCTCCACTGGAGCCTCAAGGGCCACCTTGCTGTTCTCCAAACCCATTAGACTTATTTCTGCCTCAGGAGCTATTCTCTATGCCCAAATCCTCTCTCCCCAGACAGTGGCAAGTCTTCCTCCTTCATTTCCTTTACATGTTTGCTCAAAGCTCACTACATCAGTGAGGCCTTTCCTGATCACTGTGAGTATTAACAGAATAGCAAGGCACCAAGCTCCTAACCATACACAAATTTTCCACCTCCCCTTGCTCTGCTTAACTTTTCTTCACAGCCTGTATTGTTATATACTACTTTGTATATTTTCTTATTCACATGCTTGTATTTTTAAAATCTCCGTCAACTTAGTAGGTGCTTATTAAATATCTGTCGAATTAGTGGATAAATAGGATACAGTCATTTGCCAAAAGGAATACATCCAAAGATCAGCATCACAAGGGATCCAGCAACTGTAACCTGTAAGGCACAGTTTACACAACTCAGATATTTAGCTTTGAGGAAAAAAAAAGAAGCTTGAGGAAATACTGGGTAAGTATTTTAACACTTCTAAAGGAGTGTCCTGTGGCCAAAAGCACAGTTTGTCTTTGCATTTGGTGTTACTCCATGGGGCAGTGTTGGGATATAAGGACGGAAATGAAGAGAAGATAAATTTTAGCTAAACGTAACAACATAAAAATTCTAGTGAAATGTTATATTTCCTGAAGCTGGCTCCTGATAATAGGAAGTAAGGAGGCAGAAACCAGATGATTGTCTCAAGAATATTGCAAGAGAGACACTTGCCTTGGTGGGAGGATCAAACAGTTGATTTCTGATTTGGGTTCCAACTCTAAGATTCTAGAAAGATAACCCAACTTTAGATGAGGAAACTGTCACCACTTCATATAGTATGGCTGGTCTTAGCGCCCCATTGCTTTTATGACTCAGGTCTAGCCAAGTGGCCATATCCTGGAAGCACCACAAGATGAAATGAGAAGTCAGGGGGACAAAGGACAAGCTTTGCCAATAAATATTCAAATGACCGTATGCAAAGGACTTCATTTATCTGGCTCTCCAGTAAATCCTCATCAAATTAAAGACTTGGCCTAAATGACTACTTCATCCCTTTCAGTTGTAAACACTGTAATTCCAGATGTTTTTTCCTCAACTAACAGGAGCTGTGAAAAACAGGAGTTGTGATAAAGAGACTTCAGATAGTCACAGAGGCCAGACACAGTGACTCACTCCTGCAATCCCTGCACTTTGGCAGACTTGAGCCCAGGAGTTTGAGATCAGCCTGGGCAACAAAGTAAGACCCAATCTCTACGAAAAATTTGAAGAAATTAGCTGGGCATGGTGGTACCCACCTGTAGTCCCAGCTACTCAGGAGACTAAGGTAAGAGGATTGCTTGAGCCCTGGAGGTTGAGGTTGCAGTGAACCATGATTATGCCACTGTACTCCAGCCTGAGCAACAGAGTGAGACCAGAGTGTCTCAAAAAACAAACAACAACTACAACAACAAAAACAGGCACAGAGTATATATTAAATGGGATGGGAAAGAAGGTACACTGGCATGTTCAGATTGAAGGAGAATCATGTTAAGTCACATCCTTCCTTCCTTACCAGAAGATTACATAAATGACAGGAAAAAAATCCTCTGGGCCAATTGTTCAACATCTTGTCTTCAAGCATGTGAAAGTGTAGAGAGCTCTGAGCTTGAAAAATGAGGATGAAACTGTTACTTAATCACAGACACCTTACAGAACTGCTTCTCACTCCCAACGGTCCAGTAAAGCTTCAAGTTGTGCTGTGCTTCAGTTTATGGAGACTAAATCTTACACTGAATGAGTATCACTGAAAACTAATTTCAAAAACAAGTCTACCTTTAGTGAGCACACATCGCTGTGCTTGCCCGAGCTTCTTTGTTTTGATTGATAAAATGTCTTCTGTGGATGTTTCCTAGGTGTTGAATTGTTGAGACTAGTAAGACAGCATTAAAGACTTGAGTTACTTAAGCTTGGTTTCTAATACCTTTGTCTGCCTTTTTCTAGCTATAGTCTGTTTATGGCTTTTGGAGTTATTTTGGCCAAAAAGCACCAAACAGGACTGGGCGCAGTGACTCACACCTGTAATCCCAGCACTTTGGGAGGCCAAGGCGGGTGGATCACAAGGGCAGGAGATTAAGACCATCCTGGCTAACATGGTGAAACTCCGTCTCTACTAAAAACACAAAAAATTAGTCGGGCATGGTGGCAGGCGCCTGTAGTCCCAGCTACTCAGGAGGCTGAGGTGGGAGAATGGCATGAACCCAGGAGGTGGAGTTTGCAGTGAGCAGAGATCATGCCACTGCACTCCAGCCTGGGTAACAGAGCAAGACTCTGTCTCAAACAAAAAGAAAAAAGAAAAAAGAAAAAGCACCAAACAATCTTGATACAACCTGATTTTAAAAATAGAAATTCCCAGTAGCTCCCAAGTAGTTAAGGCAGAAATGGTACAATCGACTAAGCAAATCTTTGACCTGTTTTCTTATGTTGGTCAAAAACTAGCATAAATTTGATATCTTTCAGGATTTAAGCCAGGGTAGAGCTAGTGCTCTGGAATGACCTGAAAACTAAGTGGTATAATTTGGATATTTGACCCTGTCGAAATCTCATGTTGAGGTGTAATCGCAGTGTTAGAGGTGGAAGCTGGTGGGAGGTGTCTGAATCATGCAGGTGGATCCCTCATGAATGGCTTGGGCCACTCCCTTGGTGATAAGTGAGATCTCCCTCTGAGTTCACATGAGATCTGGTCTCAATAAAAGTGTGGGGCAACACCCCCAACTGCTCTCTCTCTCCTCATCACATGCGTTCACCATGTGCCGTGCCTGCTTCCCCTTTGCATTCTACCATGATTGAAGGCTCCCTAAAGCTTCACCAGAAGCCAAACAGATGCCAGCACTGTGCTTCATGTAAAGCTTGCAGAAGTGTGAGGGAAATAGTCCTCTTTACTTTACCAATTACCCATCTCAGGTATTTCTTTATAGCAATGCAAGAACGACCTAACACAGAAAATTGGTACTGAGAAATGGGGGCATTACTATAAAGCTATCTGAAAATATGGAAGTGATTTTGGAACTGGACAGAGGTTGGAAGAATTTGGAGAGCTCAGAAGACAGGAAGATGAGGGAAAGTGTGGAATTTCTTAGAGACTGGTTAAATGGTTGTCACCAAAAGCTGACAGAAATATGCATAGTGAAGTCCAGGCATGCCACCGTCTCAGATGGAAATGAGAGACTTCTTGGGAACTGGAGCAAAGGTCACATGTGCTATGCCTTAGCAAAGAACTTGGCTGCATTGTCTTCAGGCCCCAGGAATCTGTGGAAGTTTGAACTTGTGAGTGATGGGTATCCGGCAAAAGAAATTTCTAAGCAGCAAAGCATTCAAGAATTGATCTGGCTGCTTCTAGCAGCCCAACTCAGATATGGGAGCAAAGAAGTGACTTAAAGCTGGAACTCATAAGGGAAGGACAGCATACAAGTTTGGAAAATTTGCAGCCTGGCCATGTGTTCGAAAAGATAAGCCCATTTTCATGGGAAGAATCCAATCAGGTTGCAGAGCAAACCACTTGCTAGAGGTATTTGCCTAACTAAAAAGAATCCAGATAGTAATATCCAAGAAAATGGGGAAAAGGCCTTGAAGGTATTTAAGAGACCTTTGCAGCAGCCCCTTCCCTCACAGACCCAGAGGCCTAGGAAGAAAGAATGGTTTTGTGGGCTAGGCCCAAGGCCCCACTGCCCTGCACAGCCTTGGAACACTGCTCTCCATATCCCAGCCACTCGAGCTCCAGCTGCGGTTCAAAGGGACCCAGGTACAGCTTGGGCTGCCGCTTTGGAGAATGCAAGCCATAAGACTTGGAGGCTTCCACACAGTGTTATGTATGTAGGTGCACAGTATATAAGATTGAAGAACGCTTGGCAGCCTCAACTTAGATTTCAGAGGCTGTACAAGAAAGCCTGGGTGCCCAGGCAGAAAACTGTTGCAGGTGCAGAGCCTCCAAAGACAACCTCTACTAGGGCAGTGACAAGGGGAAGTATGGTGTTGGAACCCCACACAGAGTCCCCAGTGGGGCATGGCCTAGCAGAGCTGTGAGAAGGGGGCCCCTGCCTTCTAGGCCTGAGGATGGTAGATCTACCAGCAGCTTACACCTTGTGCCTAGAAAAGTCATAGCACTCAACAATCTGTGAGAGCAGCCATGAGGGCTGTACCCAGCTGCAAAGCCACAGAGGCAGAGCTGCCCATAGCCTTGGGAGCCCACCCCTTGCTCCAGTGTGCCCTGGATGTGGGACATGGAGTCAAAGGAGATTATTTTGGAGCTTTAAGGTTTAATGACTGCCCTACTGGGTTTTGAAATTACATGAAGACTATAGTCCCTTTCTTTTGGTTTCTCTGATTTCTCCCTTTTGGAATGGGAATATTTACCCAATGCTGGTTCTCCCATTATATCTTGGAAGTAAATAACTTGTTTTGATTTTACAGGCTCATAGATGGAAAGAGATGAGTCTCAGATGAGACTTTGGACTTGGACTTTGGACTTTTGAGTTAATGCTGGAACAAGTCAAGATTTTTGGGGACTGTTGGGAAGGCATGATTATATTTTGAAATGAGAGAAGGACATGAGATTTGAGAGAGGCCAGGGGCAGAATGATATAGTTTGTATATTTATATCCACCCAAATCTCATGTTGAATTGTAATCCCCCGTATTGGAGGTGGGACTGGTAGGAGGTGATAGGATCACGGGGGTGGATTTCTCATGAATGGTTTAGCACCATCTGTTTGTTGCTGTCCTTGTGATGAGTGACTTCTCATGAGATCTGGCTGTTTAAAAGTGTGTGGCACCATGCTCTGTCTTGTTGCGCTCTGGTCATGTGACATCCCTACTCCCCCTTCACCTTCCATCATGATTGTAAGCTTCCTGAGGCCTCACCAGAAGCCAAGCAGATGCCAGCATCAGGTTTCCTGCAAAGCCTGCAGAATCATAAGCTGATTAAATCTCTCTCTTTTTTCTTGAGATGGAGTCTTATCCTGTGGCCCAGGCTGCAGTGCAGTGGCAGTATCTCTGATCCCAGGCTCAAGTGATTCTCCTGCCTCAGCCTCCTGAGTAGCTAGGATTACAGGTGTGTGCCACCAGACCCAGCTAATTTTTGTGTTTTTGGTAGAGATGAGGTTTTGCCATGTTGGCCAGGCTGGTCTCGAACTCCTGACCTAAGGTTGTCCATCCACCTCAACCTTCCAAAGTGCTGGGATTACAGGCGTGAGCCACTGCACCCAGCCTGTTTTCTTTATAAATTACCTAGTCTCAGATATTTATTTTTAGCAATGCAAGAGTGCCCTAATATACCAACATTTGTGTTTTCACCATTTTTTTTCTGTTTATAGCCATGTTATTTTACTGTTTATCTGAGAAAAGAACCTGGCCTGTCAGTATCTTTTATTAGACGGACAAACTCGCCAGAATAAAGTGAGTATTAGGACCCTTGGTTCTGCAAGGTTTAGGTAACAGAATCTGTTTTTACTGATTGTTGGGAAACATAAATGATATTCCTTTTAGACTTGGCTCCCTAAACCTTTTCCTTGTTTTGCTTTTTGGTACAATAATGAGAGTTGGCAGGGCCACTTGACACCATTAGCAGTAACGAATTTTTCAATAAGGACTAACAGAGGAAAACTATGGAAATTCTGATTTATTGTTTGGCCCAGAGAGTTCTCTATCTCCTCGTGCCCTTGCTCTCCATGTATACTTTATGAGACATTTCAGTAAAGGCATCTCTCAAAATTAATCCCATAGCTGTCTCCTTCAATTCTCCTCCTTGCAACTCTTCACCAATCTTCATACGGTCCTGGCCACTTCTTGAGGGCCCTCCCACCAGATGATTAAAGGCAATACAGTGAAGGAGAGTCCTATTCTGAGACTTGTCTTTGTAAACTTAGTGATCTTCTTCCTTTCCACTTATGAAAATTTAAAGAGAAGCACTCTCAAATGTGAACTGAATGCCGTCCCATTTCTCCCCCAAACTGGGAAGAAGCTGGTCATATACCTGCACATTTATATAATAAATATTCAAAGACTCTAATCTGGTATCTTCCATATAACACACACTTTAACTCCTATTTTAAACTTTCAAAAGGCTTTTTATGGCATCTTATGCCCTACTTTAAAATGTCTGTCAGCCTAATATTTCTACCTTTTTTCTTTATTAATTTATTTTCAAGGTCATGTGTGAAAACAACTTTCAGTGAAAAGAACCCATCTGCCTTGACAAAAATGTACACTATAAACCTTCACTTCTACAAGGGTCTAAAAAAATCCAAGGGTTCAATTCGAATGCTTCCAAACCACGTTCCCTAAAGCATGCTTTGTGCAACACTAGGAGTCGATGCAGCAAACAAAAACAAAAAATGGGGAGAGGAACCAGGCAGGCACGGTGGCTCATGCCTATAATCCCAGCACTTTGGGAGACCCAGGCGCGTGGAACACTTGAGGCCAGGAGTTCGAGATCAGTCAGCATAGTGAAACCCCGTCTCTTCTAAAATACAAAAATTAGCTAGGTGTGGTCGTGTGTGCGTGTAATTCCAGCACTTTGGGAGACTAAGGTGGGTGGATCACTTGAGGTCAGGAGTTCAAGACCAGCCTGGCCAACATGGTGAAACCGCGTCTCTACTAAAAACACACACACACACACAAAAAGTAGCTGGGTATGGTGGCACACACCTGTAATCCCAGCTACTCGGGAGGCTGAGGCATGAGAATCATTTGAACCCTCGAGGCAGAGCCTGCAGTGAGCAGAGATCTTGCCACTGCACTCCAGCCTGGGGAACAGAGTGAGACTATGTCTAAAAAAAAAGGAAAAAGAAAAAAGAAATGGGGAGAGGGAATGATGCTACATACTGAAGCTACCTACCTTCTATAAAATTCAAAATGCAGATTATCATCTTAAAAAACTGTGTGCATCTTAAAGTGAAAATATTTGTTTAATTTGACTTAACCTCCTATTTCTCAAAGTTACTTGATTACAGACCTCTTTTCGGGTATGCATGCAACACTGAGCAACATACGACCAAGCTAGGGTTCCATGGTACACAGTTTGGAACTTGTGCTAGAAAATGTTATTCATTATTTTATAAGAAGTGTTATTCCAAGGCATCTATGCATTGGAGAATAATCTTGGTATGAAATATGACTCGATCCCTTCTCATAACGTATTTACAGGGTATGGTGGTTAATTTTATGTGTCCACTTGTCCCTTAGCCCATCCTGGGTTAAGGGATGTCCAGATAGCTGGTAAAATACTGTTTCTGGGCGAGTCTGTGAGAGTATTTCTGGAAGAGATTAGCATTTGAATCAATAGACTGGGTACCAAAACCCATCCTCACTGATGTGAGTGGGCATCATTCAATTAACAGAGCATAGGAATCATAAAAAAGGTGGAGGAAGGCAAATTTGCTCTCTCTTCTGAAGCTGGGACATCCATCATCTGCTCTTGCCCTTGACTTCAGAGCTCCAGGTTCTTGAGCCTTCAATACCAGTAGCTACTCTTCAGCCCTTCAGCCTCAGATGCAAGAATTACACTGGCTTTCCTGGTTCTTCAGCTTGCAGGGGGCACATGTTGGGACTTCTTGGCCTTTATAATCTCCTGAGCCAATTACTGTAAGAAGTGTCTTTGTATATCTATATATATATCCCATTGGTTCTGTTGGTTTGGAAAACCCTAATACACAGGGCTATCTATAGCTCATCCCTCAAGTACTAAGTAAGTCTCCAAATGACTATCAAGTTCTTACAGACACAAAACATATATGCTTATTTTGTAATATCAAGTTGTTAACTTCATCTGAGTAGTTTTCAGTACATATGATGGGGATAAGTCATCGGTTATGACAGACAACTTCTAGAGTTACATCACCAATGTTCATTCATCTATCACTCACCTTTCCTTCAAACTTTATACATCATATTCAAGTTAATTCCTATTGCACGTACCTGATTTCTACATACGAAATGAAAATTAAACTTATTATTTCCCTCATTAAAAGAAAAGATTCCAGGCTGGGTGCAGTGGCTCATGTCTGCAATCACAGCATTTTGGGAGGCTGTGGCAGGTGGATCACCTGAGGCCAGGAGTTCAAGACCAGCCTAGGCAATGGTGAAACCCCTATCTACTAAAAATACAAAAAAAAAAAAAAAAAAAAAAAAAAACACACACACAAAAAAACCTAGCCAGGCATATGTGCGCCTGCAATCCCACCCCTACTCAGGAGGCTGAGGCAGGAGGATAGCTTGAGTTCTGGAGGCAGAGGTTGCAGTGAGCCAAGATCACACCACTGCACTCCAACCTAGGCAAGACAGTGAGATTGAGACTCTGTCTCAAAAAAAAAAAGTTTTCAAATCACTTTTTCTCCTTTGCAGTTCAGCATTGTCATTAAAGGTGTCCAGGTAAGACAGAACTGGGTATAAACCCTCCCTTCTCTTCCCCTTACTCTTTCACCTCTTCATTTGTGACATGCAGTGTTAACCCAATATAACTCACGAGTGTTCAGAGATCCCGTCTGTCCTCAGCTTGACACACTGTAATCTTTAGGCATCCTTATTAGTAATAAGGTGTCCTTGTGTGATTTTTTCACAAACTTTTCACAGACCCTATCTGTGGTCATTCCTGGAACCCCTGGCACATTCTTCTTCCTTCTCTTCCTGATCTCAACATTTTCATCCTCCAAATCTCCCTCTGCTTTGCCCGTGGACAAACCTCTAGAAATGTTAAAATGTCAGATCATGATCGGGAAATCTGTAGTGAGTAGTTGGCCACTGCTGCCCATTCCATCTGACCTAAATTCCTCAGCTCTTCTAACATTAAGACCTCTTCCTGGCCGGGCGTGGTGCCTCACACCTGTAATTCCAACACTTTGGGAGGCTGAGGCAGGCGGATCACTTGAGGTCAGGAGCTCGAGACCAGCCTGGCCAGCATGATGAAACTCTGTCTCTAACTAAAAAATACAAAAATTAGCTGGACATGGTGGTGCATGCCTGTAATCCCAGCTACTTGGGAGGCTGAGGCAGGAGAACCACTTGAACCTGGGGGGCGGAGGTTGCAGTGAGCTGAGATCCCACCACCGCACTCCAGCCTAGGTGACAGAGCAAGATTCAGTCTCAAAAACAAAACAAAACAAAATCTCTTCCTATAGCTAACTCCCATTTACCACCCCCAGCATGAACATTCTTGATGTATTTACATGGTTTCTCCTTGGAACTTCCTCTTTTTCTTCTTTCTTAACGGTTGCTATCAAATACCCTGAAAAAAGAAACAAAAACAAAAAACCTCCTCTGAATGTCCCTTATTCACCCTTCCAATGCTACAAGTCTGTAACTCTCATTTTCTTGTTAAAAATTTTTTTTAAATTATTATTATTTTTTCCAGACAAAGTCTTGCTCTCTTGCCAGGCTGGAGTGCAGTGGCATGATCTTGGCTCACTGCAACCTCTGCTTCCTGGGTTCAAGTGATTCTCCTGCCTCAGCCTCCTGAGTAGCTGAGATTACAGGTGCCTGCCACCATGCCCAGCTAATTTTTATACTTTTAGTAGAGGCAGGGTTTCACCATGTTGGCCAGGCTGGTCTCAAATTCCTGACCTCAAGTAACCCACCTGCCTCGACCTCCCAAAGTGCTGAGATTACAGGTGTGAGCCATCATGCCGGGCCAAAATTTTTAAATTTTAAAAAATATATTTTATTTTTTGTAGAGACAGGGTCTCACTTTGTTGCCTAAACTGGTCTTGAACTCCTGGGCTCAAGTGATCCTCCTGCCTCAGCCTCCCAAAATGCTAGGATTACAGGCACAAGCCACCACGCCCGATGCTTAATTTTCTTCTGATGAATTCACATATATATGCGCAAATACTTTATGCTAAATTGTACTTACTGATGTACTTTTTTTCACTGTGTTTTTTTTTCCTTTTGCCCAGATATTTTTCTCATACAAACATTAGCTCTTTAATGGGAGCAAATGTACCAGTCTTTTTTTTTATTCCCACCTATAGTGAGAATATAAACATTTTTTGCTGATCTACCAATACTGAACCCTTTTGTTCCTAATAGTTATATTTACTTTAACTGAATAAATTACACATGGGACAAAAATGTTATTTGAGGGATGAAGTTGGGTGTTTGCTCAGGGACAAAGTTGATGGTGCCTTTGTGAATTTATCAAAAAGACCATCGCGATGGCTAAATAATAGAGGGCTAAATAATAGAAATTGCTTTATTGGCAATATCAGTTTGCAAACCCGGAAGATATAGTCTTCAGCATATGCTGAATGTGCTCTCTCTTCAAAGAGGGGAAGGACAAGTTGGGTTTCATGCCTCACAGGGCCCATGTCACACAATGGAGTCATACATATTCAGCAGGTTTGGAGGAAAAGATATACATATTTATGAGGGGAGCTGAGTGCATGGGCAATGGGTAAACGCGTATGTGACATACATCCTATATACACTTTGGGGCAGGGTTTTCATGTTAAAATGAGGTAGAATTTGGCTCTTTACATCAAAAAGTGGACTACAGGACCCAAAGGCAATTTGTGGACAGCCTCTATAAACTGGCTGAAACTGGCTTCAGGTCTGCAATTGCTTATCAGAAAAGAATGTTTGTAAGGGTGATCCTCAGTCCAATCAGAGTTGCAGTGGTCTGGGTTGTAAATCAGAGGATGGGTCTGATAGTTCCTATCATTAGGGAGTTTAGAGCCATAGAAATTGAGTAATTGGTCATGCCAGCCAGTCCCCGAACCCTAACCCTGTAGATAACTTTGTTTCCTTAACCTTACAGTCCATCTTAGGTGATAAAGGGGTGTCTGTTTTGGTATCTCAGATCACAAATTGTTGGTTGGTTTGTGTGTGTGTTTCATCATTCAGGATGTTGTTTCACTAGGCGATGTGAACCTGAATTCTCAAGGCTTGTCAGACTGCAATGTTCCCATTCATTTTAGGTTCAGGTCATGCTTCTCTGGCCATAGCCTTCACTTGGATTTTAAAAGTCGAGTTACTCATCAAAGTCTCCAGGACATGAAAGACAATCCCCAAGTATGATTTGACTAGTAAAAAAAGAGGTCCAGCTGCCTTGAAGCATATATCCCCTCAGCTCCAATGTCTATCACTAGTATTCAGTGTTGGCAAGGATCCCAGGCCACAGAGCTGTGACTTCCTGCAGCCGCTCTGGGGAGTGACTCTCTCGGAGCATGTGATGTGGCCTTCCATTGTGTAGGACCAGCCCAGTGGCATCCTTTCAACACCTCTGGCAAGCAGCCTTTCCAAGCACTGTGCCATCTGAAAACAGGAGGCATATCTTTCACATCCTAGGCACACGCCCTAGGGAGTGGTCAGGCTTTTGTCTAGTTCTCAGCAAACTAGCTGCAGCTCCATTCCTTACTCCCACACTCAAGAGAGATACTAGAAGTGAGAGTAGCCTGATATGATGCTAACCCTGAGTTGCTTTTATTTAAATTAAAATAAGAGTAAATCAATCAGGCATGGTGGCTCATGCCTAAAATCCCCAAATCTTAGGAGATCAGGGAGGGTGGATCACGAGTTCAGGAGTTCAAGACCAGCCTGGATAACATGGCAAGACCCCATCTCTACAAAAAGTACACAGATTAGCTGGACATGGTGGTGTGCACCTGTAGCCCCAGCTACTCTGGAGGCTGAGGTGGAGGATCACTTGAGTCCAGGAGGTAGAGGTTGCAGTGAGCGAAGACTGTGCCACCGCTAATAATTAATTAAATTAATAAATCATGCCCCTTTGATTTATTTATTAAATAAATAAAATAAGGGCAAATCACTCACAAATTTAGAGCTTGTATTAGCAAAACATTACTTAGGGAACCCAAATAAATAACATGGGGTTCACAGCCATTGTGCTAACTGGCACCCCTGGCAAAGTCAGTACAAGCTCAAAGCCAGGATTATGCTGGTCACTTAAGTGACAGCTCTTGTGAATTGCTGTTCTCTCAAGAAAAAAGAACTGATTTCTGTGGTAAACCAGGCACTGTGCTGGGTGCCTTTACAATTCATCACCACACTACCTAAAGAAAGGAGCATTTTTCAGAAACTGTAGTGGTCAGGCTTTCTCAAGGCCTGAGTTCTTTTCCACCAGAGCATATTGTTGCCCTGTTATCCAAAGTTCTCTCAGGAAAAGAACTGACATGTAAGACCCACATGGCTCCATTAAATCTTCTGGCTACTTGATGGATTTTCATACTCCCTACGTCTGGGGTTGGTAGGTACTATCTTCTTTCTCCTCTCTTATTCTTCCTTTTTATTCCATAAAATACAGGAATATTCTTGTACATTAGTCCTTGCAGCAACCTTGGAATTACTACATTCCTCAAACAAGTTATGGAAGCCAGCTGCCAATATTGGTCCCTGCTTAAACAGTGAATTTTGTTGTTCCATAGAGTTACTACTGAAATACCTAAGCCCATTTGTAAAATATAATTTAGTTGACCTGAAGGCTGTCTCTAAAGCAGTTTTATGTAGTTATTACAGAGAAGGACTAATTTTAAGACTATTTTATTGTTTAAAAAATATGTAAACATTTTATGGATGCACTAGTGAAGTAAAGACCAATAAATGAAGCAGTAACTTTAATAAAAGGGTAAGTAAAATGTCACATCCTCTGCCTATATTCAGGTCTGTTAGGTACGTGTAGTTAAATGTAGGCATGTTAGTTGATATTTATTTAAGCATTTCTTTATGTCTACTCATTAAAAAGAAAGAAAAGATTAAAAGAATCTTACTATGTGAAAAACTGCCCACCACTGGGGGAAAGAATTTTATTATGCAAAGCTTCAATGTTATTTACAGTTTACACTTCTGTAGATATTGAAGATTGATGTTAAGATAAAGAAGTTAACCCTGTCCTGTCTTAGAGAAGGTAGAAAGAGATGAGAATGAATACAATTCAGGATCTAATTCTGGTCTTTGATGAGGAATCAGCATACAGTTTTGGGAGGAAAGACAGGTTAAGAGGCATGTGGAACTCTCAAACACATCACTGTGTTTGCCAACATAGATGATAGGCAGCAAGGTCACATCTTCATGGAAAGCATGGTAATTTCTAACACTACCGGAACTCTGGAGTGGCTAAATAATCCATATATTCAACTAGGAAGCAGCTAAAGAGATATCCTAGTTACCTAGGAAGCTTTCTGATTTCAAAAGGACATGAATACAAAGTAGAAGGAATCCACTCCCAAGGATGGACATGAGAGTAGCTTAAAATGTGAGAATAATTTTAGGAGTTTGGTTATAGACTTATGTTCCCTCAAAATTCATATGTTGAAGCCCTAACCCCCGGTACCTTAGAACATGACTGTATTTGGGTAGGGCCTCTGAAGAGCTAATTAAATTAAGGTCCACTGGAGTGGACCTTAATATAATCTGACTGGTATTCTTATAAGAGGAGGAGATTAGGACAAACAGAGACATCAGAGGTACTTGTGCAGAGGAAAGAACATGTGGGGACTTAGCAAGGGTGCAGCCATCTGCAAACCTCTGAGGATTCCAATCCTACCTGCACCTTGATCTCAGACTTTTCTGGAACTGTGAGAAAATAAATTTCTTGGTTTAAGCCACCCAGTCTGTGATATTTTGTTATGGCAGCTCTAGTAAACTAATACAGATTTTAAATGTCAACAAATGCCAGTGTTTAAGCTTTGACAAAACTTTCTAAAGGAAAGTATAAAAGGTCATTTTCTTTCTTTTCAGAGCCTGATGATTGCGGGAGGGGTAAGCTAGCTGCATGGGGATCACCACGCAATACTCACGCAGGACAGAGAAAGTTGATCTCTTCCATTTCTTTTCCTTTTTTTTTTTTTTTTTTCCCCTGTTGAGTTGAATGATCTTCAAACTGCAAATGAAAGAACCATTGCTCATTGGAAATAAAGGCCAAAGATGAGTGACAGGATTATAGAATAAGTCTTAGCTGTTCTAAATCCAAGTCCTTACTTGTTATGTACCCCCACCCCCAAATTCATATGTTCAAGTCCTAACCCGACACTACCTCAAAACGTGACCATATTTGGAGATAGGGTCAAATATGTAATTAAGGTTAAATGAGGTCATTAGCATGGATCCTAACCCAATATCTGATGTCCTTATAAGAAGAGGAGATTAGGACACAGTAAAACACAAAGGGAAGACCATGTGAGAATACAGGGAGAATACTTGCAGATGGCTATCTGCAAGCCAAGGAGAGAGGCCTCAGAAGTAACCAACCCAGCCAAAACCTTGATTTCAGACTTCCAGCCTCCTGAAATGTGAGGAAATACATTTCTGGTGTTTGATCCACCCAGTCTATGGTAAGTTCCGGCAGTCTAACATGCTCATCTGGCTCAGACTTAACGATTGCTTTTGGTGATATTTATGGGGCGCAGATAACAGCCTAAACACAAGACGACAGAAATGTGGCCCAGCAGACTATGCATAAAATAGAACTGGGATATCTGGACCAATTGGAGTCTGCAGTGGGATGCGGTTACTAAAACAGTCAAATGCAACATGAGGCTCCAGGCAGAGTGGTAGGCAGCATCTCCCATGCTGCAGTAGTCAGAGCATACGTGGAGTACTGTAAAAAGACACAGACAAACCAGAACACATCTAGAGAACGGCCAAGGTGTGGAGGGAACCAGAAAACATGCCAATATGTAACTGTTGAAGGAAGTGCCTGTTTTACCTTGTGAAGAGGAGACTCTAGAGGAAGGAGCATGAAAACCACTGGCAAATGTGTAAAGATCTGAAGTGTGGAAAAGAATTATTCTGCTTGGTCACTGGGGATACAAGGATATCTCAGTGGGAGTTTAAAGGCGGGGGATGTGAGCTTTAAATGGGGTAAGAACATTCGAATAACCAGAAATGCCTGAAGATAGAATGCACAGCCTGGAAAGCCGATGAATATCTCACAAATGGAGACACTGAAACCTAGGATGGGGATGCTGTTGTAGGAATTCCAGCAGACAAGTGGCTGTTGGTTCCTTCCCCAACTCAGCAGGATTCTAACTAGGGATGTTCCTGTATTTGGTGCTTAGAGGATCTGGAAGATACCTCAGGGCAGGAAATGGCATTAAATGCAGAACAGAGGTACTGACTGAGAAGCAAAAAGCCATCAGAATCTCTGAATAGTGAAGGAACTGGAGAACATGCAGGCAATGTCCACATCCTGACGCAATCAGCAGCAAATCCTCTTCCCCCAGGAACATCTTGACCAGGGAATGTGTCAGTGTGGTGAATTTCAACAGTGGAAAGAGAAACTGCTAAATCTAAGAACTTTAATTTTTATAGATTATGATCTCATCTCTACAATTTTGAATTTCATGCTCAATAAAAGTCTCTTACTCTTAAACTAAAACTGCCTCCTCCTTCCCAGGGCTGGCTTCACAGGCATGCAACCCTGGGAAGTCTTACAGGCCCTGTGGTGGGAGGAGCCCCATGCTTGGTTTAATGCTCTGCCATCGACATCTTAAAATTTTTTTTTTTTTTTTTTTTGAGACAGAGTCTCGCTCTATCGCCCAGGCTGAAGTGCAATGGCATGACCTTGGCTCACTGCAACCTCCGCCTCCCAGGTTCAAGCGATTCTCCTGCCTCAGCCTCCGGAGTAGCTGGGATTACAGGCATGAGTAACCATGCTCGGCTAATTTTTGCATTTTTAGTAGAGATGGGGGTTTCACTCTGTCGGCCAGGCTGGTCTAGAACTCCTGACCTCAGGTGATCCGCTCACCTGGGCCTCCCAAAGTGCTGGGATTACAGGCATGAGACACCAGGCCCGGCCTTAAAATTCTTAATTTTGAAACAAAAGGTCTCACATTTGCATTTTGCAATGGACTCTGCAAAATTTGTAGCTTTGGGCCACCTTTCTCTTTGCATTCAGATGCCTTCTTTTTTGCCTTATTTGCTCATGCAGACCTGGAACAAATAGGGAATTGCGGTGGCTTTATGTGGTGTAGAAAGTGAACAACTGGGTCTGTCCTGTCACTGTAGGCTTTTCCCTGCTGTCCCAACTTCACGTCATTTACTTGCTGTTAGATTTGGGAGTTCATTAGTTTCACTTTCCCGATGTATAAATAGATAAATAGGAATCATAATAGTAACAGCCTCTTTGGCTTTCGTAGGAAGTGAAGGACATGAAGCATACAAACAAATACTGCATGACAACAAATATTTGCCCTTTTTTGTTGAGGACGTTCAAAGGACATTCAGGTGCAAAAGTAATCCAAGGGTCAAGATCGAATGCCGAGTGCACGGAAAGCCATGAGACAACATTTAGGGGCGCTGGTACAGAAATGACGTCCCAGGAAGGAAATCTATACCACACCGGCTGAGCCATCCTACCCGGGCCTAGGCACCCTTGTCAGCGGAATGGGCAGGGGAGAGAACGCAGGCTGCAGTGCAGCCCTCGGAAGGGCCAGAGCACTCCCTGGCTTCAGTCCTTCCCTACAAGCCCTGTGTGGCTTGGTGACTAATGCTACTTTAGGTCAAGAGCAGGGGATACATATGGGCAGTTCTAGAATATTCTAAACTAGACACTAACTGGACAGTGGACAGTTTGTGTTTAATCCAGGAGAAAGTGGCGTGGCAGAAGGTTCATTTCTATAATTTAGGACAGACACAACGAAGAACAAGGGCAGAGTGTGAGGTCAGAAGTCCTCATTTACGGGGGTCGAATACGAATAATCTCTCCTAATTTTTCCTTC
This sequence comes from Chlorocebus sabaeus, assembly GCF_047675955.1. Classification (NCBI taxonomy): domain Eukaryota; kingdom Metazoa; phylum Chordata; class Mammalia; order Primates; family Cercopithecidae; genus Chlorocebus; species Chlorocebus sabaeus. The sequence goes on from NC_132905.1 coordinate 76,131,628, forward strand.
GTCCCCAACTCAGGCGGATGTTACATCCCTGCTTAACAACAACAAAAACAGACCCCTGCCCCCCGCAAAATCCACACTGACCGCCCCTTTTAACAAAACAAAACCAAAACAAACAAAAACATAAGAAAGAAACAAAACCCAAGCCCAGAACCCTCTGCTTTCAAGAAGAAGTAAATGGGTTGCCCGCTTTTTTGCCAGGTCCTGCGCCTTTCTCCTTTGGTTCGTTCTAAAGATAGAAATTCCAGGTTGCTCGTGGCTGCTTTTCACGTTGCGGGTTAAAAAACGAGGCTTTTGCTGTCTCAACAAGCAAAGAAAATCCTATTTCCTTTAAGCTTCACTCGTTCTCATTCTTTTCCAGAAACGCCTGCCCCACCTCTCCAAACCGAGAGAAAAAACGAAATGCGGATAAAAACGCACCCTAGCAGCAGTCCTTTATACCACACCCCCGGGAGGCCTGCGGGGTCGGATGATTCAAGCTCACGGGGACGAGCGGGAGCGCTCCCGACTTTTCTAGAGCCCCAGCGTCCTAGGACTCACCTTTCCCTGATCCTGCACCGTCCCTCTCCTGGCCCCAGACTCTCCCTCCCACTGTTCCCGAAGCCCAGGTGGGCCGTCGGCCGGGGAGCTGAGGAGGGCGCGTGTGGTGCAGGCGGCGCCTAGGGCGCTGCACCTGTGGGCGCGGGGCGCGCGGGCCCCTCCCGGCGCAAGCGGGCGCAGCTCCCCGGCGGCGCCGCTAGGGGTCTCTCTCGAGTGCCGAGCGGGGTGGGCCGGATCAGCTGACTCGCCTGGCTCCGAGCCTCGCCGCCGCGCTCCTGCTCCGTCAGTTTCCTCGGCAGCGGTAGGCGAGAGCACCCGGAGCAGCGCGCGCGGGGGCTCCCGGAGACGGCGGCGGTGGCGCGGGCAGAGGAAGGACGCGGCGGATCCCACTCGCACAGCAGCGCACTCGGTGCCCCGCGCAGGGTCGCGATGCTGCCCGGTTTGGCACTGCTCCTGCTGGCCGCCTGGACGTCTCGGGCACTGGAGGTGGGTGCCGCGCCTCGGAAGGCGGGGGGAGGCGGGCATGGCGGGGACCCAATCCCCCCAAAGACCTTAATGCAAGTCTTTAATGCAGAGAAGCCGAGGGTCCGTCAAGGGGACCCCTCTCCTCTCCGCCCCCGCTTGCGGACGTCCAGCGCATCCTCGCTTTCGGCCCAGCCCTGCCCCAGGGACGCGCGCTCCGGCCCGCGGAGAGGGAGCAGGAGAGGCGCTGGGCTCCCTGGTTCCGCGCCAGCCAGGGGCGAGAAGGGGAGGGGACGACCCTGAGCCCAGACCCCGACTCAGTCCCTGCCTTGGAAGCGCGGTCCGGGGGAGGCGAGAGACATTCAGATGGGAGGAAGGGGGAAGGAGCACGTGGAAAAACCGAAAACGCAGCGTCCTGAAGCCAGTCCTCTGCTCTTGAATCGTTGCCCTTTCCTTTCTCTTGGGCCCTGGGGAGGAGGAGGAGTCGGGACAGCCCGGGAAGCTAGGGGCCCCTCGCTTTTCCCTGCGTTCTCCGCCTCGTTTCACCTTCCCCTCTCACCCCCACTCCCCTTCCTTGTTCGAACCTCCTCTTTCGCGGTTGCTGGCGGCGGCCGCCTGAGTGCGACCCTAGCCCGAGCCCGAGCCGGCGCCGGGGTCGCGCACCGTCTTCCGCAGGCAAACTTTGTGCATTTCCGCGTCTCCCTTTTGTGTAAGTTGCGAGAAATGGGAGGGGTCGGAGAACCATAGCCACCCCGCACCTTCGCCAAGCCTGGACGTCCCGGGAGTTTGCTGGCACCCTAAGCTTCTGCCTCAGAGGCAGAAGGTCCCCGGGAACAAAAGCCGCGACACCCCGCCCTCACCGGCCCGGGCGCTCTGGGCCGAGCCGCGTTAGTCTCGGTGCGCCACCGAGACTCCGGCCCGGCTCCCCGGCTGTGCGTCCGCCCTGGAGGGGGCAGAGACGCTGCCGGGGCCTCTGGCGGAGCCTTGGGGCCCCTCTGCTTCCCACCCTCGGATCACCTCTGAGGCTTAATTCTCTGCTGGGCTGTAAAGTCCTTGGCGGAGAGGAAATAAGGCGGAGAGTAGGGTGTGCGTCTGGAAAGGGCAGTGGCGGATGGTGGGGAGGCACGGGCTCTGTCCTGTGCATCCAAGGAGGCGTTTGTCTTATTAAGGCGCGGCCTCTTCCCTAGCACCTCTGGGGACTCTGAGTTAGTTCTCCTGGGGGCACAGGATGCTGGGGAGGGTCCGAAGGGTCTTTTTTTTAGGGTACAGATAAAAGGATTGAATTGAGTGAAGATTAAGACGGAGAAGATGGCGCCTCTGCAGTGCAGCAAAGAAAAGCTGTGTGGAGGCTGCAGCCTAGTGAAATCCACCCACCACTAGGTGTATAACAAGTCTTCCCCATTCATCCAACTCTCGAACATTCAGCTAACGCCTGTGCACAATGACTGTTTTTCTTTACATCTGAAGATGCTTAGAAGTTGTTTGCATGACAGTTGGGCCAGAGAAGGTTGTATTTCACTTCGGTTGGATTCCTGTTTGGCATCTTAACCATTTGCAACCTTCCCTCCCCGTTTTTTCCCCTCTTTTCCCCCAACCTCCTAGTAATTTTCCAAAAGAAAAAAAGCAGTTTCCGGACGGATGTTTTCCTGAGGCTGTATAGACTATCACACCATTACAGTTTTTTAGTTCGTAATTTGCAAGGTCATTGAACTTTTTTCCCTTCTGATTTTTACCCACAAGTGGCTCAGGAATCACCTTAGGGCTAGTTAAGACAGGTTGTTTTAAGAGTTAAAGAATTTCGTTTTCCATGTTTTAAAAAAATGCTCTTAACTAAGAGAATTCTGATTTCTCTCATGACTTACATTTATTTGTAGAATTATTCCCGTTTTCCTGAATGGTCGTAGTACAAATTAAAAACCGAATATTTAAGGAATTAAAAGCATATGATAACCTTATTTTTGAAGCTTTAGTCAAAACTTGAATATGTAACTTTGTTGAGCAATATTTCTGTATAAAAAGAGGAAGCGTGTAGGCAGATTCGAATTTAGTTTTTGGTCTGTTTAATTGCATTAATTTGCTCTTTCTGCCATCTTCTGGGAGCTTTTCACTAGCTATTGTTAACTCCTTTAAAGGGTGGAGGTGAGAGTCACATTATTCCATTTTGCAAAGTGTTGATACAAGGGTAGGTAATTCAGTCTACTGAGGTTTGAGAGTGGTTTATCTGGCCCTCTCTGTGTCCACTGAAAAGATGTAATTACGAGTTGACTGTCTTTTATAGAGCTTAGAAAATAGGTCTGCTGCAGGTGGCTGTAAAAAAGAAATGAATAAGGGCAGTGATAATGGGGCCTTGGCTTGCAGGGGAAACATGGTTATTATCTGGGTGGATGATTTTGGCTGGTATGTTGATAGAGGTGTGAGTTTAACAAACCCTAGTCTATATGATGTTTCACTACCCTGATATTTATTTATTTTTAAATCTAGCTTCCTCTTAAGTTTTATTTCCCTCTCTTGAGGGTTTAACCTAGTCACAATCATCTTACCTTTGTGGTAGTGCTAATTCAGTTTATGGAAACCTACTGGTACTGACTAGTACCTCCCTAAAGGTAGAAGCCCACACACAGAATAGTAAAGCTCAGGTTTAATGGTGATCTGTAAGGAGTCATGGTTCTTGCTAATCGGTGAGAAACCATGATAACTGGCAGACTGCAGAAGCTTTTCTCTTGTCACTGTAACCAGCAGAGGCTCCTGAACGACACTCGCAAGGCTATTAGTACTGCGGAGAAGTTGCTAAATGGAATAATACTGGTCCTGACTGAGGAAATGAAAAGGAACATGCAAGTTCTCAAGGTTAAATGAGGAATGATTGATTCAAAAAATTAAAAAAAAAAAAATGTGATCAACTGAATATTGGCTTGAAGAAATGGGAGAGGTTATCTTTATGTTAAGTCTTGTTGCTAGAGGATCTCTATTTTATGTTACTGTTTTTTGCATACTAGAGTCTTCTACAGATATTTGTATGCATGTAGTCAGTCATTCTGGAAATAAGCATAGCTATTACTTGCGTTTCACGTGGCCACTAAACTATCATTGAGAAATGCATTAAATTCAGTAGAAATGTACGTTGTTTCTGCAAATTGTATTACCTTGAGAATCTTACGAAGCATCTTTCGTTAATACATTTCTTTTAAAATCTCTATCAATCACAAATGTAAAGATCAACCTGTGCAGATGCATTTTAAATGTAAAGCTTCCAGAATGTAAGGTGTAGTTTGACTGCATACCTTATTACCTCCCCTTCCCTCCTCCCTCCCCTTACTGCCAGGAAGTTTGCAGGGTAAATAAAACACGCACATGATAACAAAACAAAGTGGAATGTACTAAAATACCAAAAGGAAAATACAGATTAAGTATACTGAGTAAATATGTTACAGAGAAAACTTCCTGTATTTAAAAACTATAGGAATAATGGGATGAGCTAATAGATAATCCTGGAGCATTTCCTGGTAGTAAATTTCCAGCCAGGTTTGTATCCCAGGTTTGGGGATTTGAGGTTAAGTTTTTGCATATACAATATGTGTTTACATTCCTCTCTGCCTCTCCCAGACAGACACACACACACACACACATACACATTTGTCTGACTGTCTGTGTCTCTCTCTCTCACTTGAGTGACAGATGCTGGTGCAGGGTACTCTCAAGAGGAGTAGGGAATTCGAAATAAGGAGTTGAGAGGTCAAAGGTAAGGGTCTGAATGCAGGACCAGAGAGCTTCAGTAGCATCACAGAGTGATTCCCTGAGTGGCAGCGAGGAGGATAGGGAAGAAATCATATTTTCTGTTTGTGTTTTTTGTCTGGTGGTTTTCAATCTCTCTCTGTTTCACTTGACTATGCTTGATTATGAAATCTTTTTTTTTTCTTTTTTAATTTAAAGATCTCAACTGGCTTTGTCGTGATTCTACATTTAGGCAACACTATTCCATAAAATAGTATAAATGTTTCTATGAGTTGAACAGAGGAGATCGGCTTTGTAGACAGAAAAGGGCTGAAGAAAACAGAAACAGAAAAATCTTTTCCTTTTCATCGTGAGAGCTCAGATGCAAATGTATGGAGTGGGGATGGATGGGAAATGCTGTCACCCCGTGGGTCTCACAGCCGGTGTACAGATACACCCTCATGAGTGGGTGGGGGAAGACAGAAGGTGGCAGGGGAAAGAATGAGCACACCCTAGAATGAGTAGCAAGTTTAATCAATAAAATACGTCTTTCTTTTTTTTTATTGTTGTGTAAGAAGAAAAGCAGACAGAACTCAAACCCTGAAGCTGATTTGGCAAGTGAAAACTTAGTAAAGGGGGAAATGTTACGTAACTATTTCTTCAGTTTAGTGTGGATAGCTTAAGAAATAACCGTTAGTGTGAGGACACTTGTTTTCTTGGAAAACAGGTTTGGCACATTTTCCTTTTTAATCTTGGATAATAGATACGCTTGACCGGTATCTCTTTAGAAGTAGAAATCTAGCAAAGACTGGAGTGCAATGATTGCTCTAGGAATAAATTCACATATTTAAATTTAACAGCCTGGATATGTTCATCCATTAATAACTTCATGAAAAAGGGATGCTGAATAGATTAGATAGCTGACTATTCAAAGAGGGCCACATGAAGTCTCAGGTTCACATGTATGAAATCTGCTGAAATAGAAACCTAAGCTATTTTATTTAGGTTTATTTTGTGCGGCTGCATGTTGAAGAAACATGCAATGCAGAATTAGCTTGAACCTTGCAAGAGTGATAGTGTCTCACCAAAGAAGATAGTTAAAATGTGGAAGATGAGAGGTTTTTTAAAAATCTCACCTCTATAGAAAGAACCAGAGTTATTCTCAATTTATAATGTTGATTTTGATGCCAGTCGTGATGTTAGGCCAATAACACTGAGTCATTGAGTGTTCTCAGGTGTGTAGAGAAGGTGGCATTGCACACTAATCAAGAGAGTTTGGACCAGGGCAGGAACGCATGGGTATACATTCTGTCTTTGTCTCTTTTGAGCTAGTGTCCATGGGCAAGTTTCTGTGCCTCAGTTTTTTCCTTTGTGAAATGGGATGAGTATTTCTAGTTATTGAGGATTGAACTAATATCTATGTTAAATGCTTGAAACGGTGTGTGAGTTAATATGTATGTAACCTGATGGCATTGCATAAGCACTGTGTGTTTGTTACTGATAGTATGTATGGTGATGATGATGATGTATAATGAGTATATGTAAGTCTCCCGCATAGTTGAAAGTTAAAATCTATATGATGTTTCACTTACTGACAAATTAATTTACTTATTGGCCAATTAAGACTATTGCAGGAAATTGGCAGATTGTTGTCTATGAGTTTGATCTAAATTTAAAAAGCACATGGTGTCTCAGATACAATTTTTAGAATACATGTTATAAAATTTCGTTTGTTAAATATGTATTGTGTATTTTGATTGGTTTTTTGAAAAATGAAAATAATTCATGCTCATTGAAAAATTTGAAACAGTACAGAAATGTGCAAAACGCATAAGCATTTTTTACACAAATGGGAAATACCTAGTTTGTTTGTTTTTTTTTCTTTTTTCCCACATAACATGGATGTAGACCATTTTAATTTTTTAATTTTTTATTTTTTTTGAGACAGAATCTCGCTGTGTCACTCAGGCTGGAGTGCAGTGGCGCAATCTCTGCTCACTGCAATCTCCGCCTCCCGGGTTCAAGTGATACTCCTGCCTCAGCCTCCTGAGTTGCTGGGATTACAGGCCCTCACCACCATGCCGAGCTAATTTTTGTATTTTTTTAAGTAGGGATGGGGCTTCACCACGTTGGCCAGGCTGATCTCAAACTCCTGACCTCAAGTGATCCGCCCACCTCGGCCTCCCAGAGACCTATTTTTAATGTTGTACACACTGACAGCTTGCCACAGATCTCTAATATTGAGCAAGATTATACACTGGCTTGATTATTAACTATTAGTTGGCTATCAGCTATTTCCAAGGAACTGTGAACAAGCTTGGTTTAGTTTTTAGCAGAATCTTTGCTAGCAAAATGAATGAACAGGCTTTGCCAATTGGTAGAAATGGAAGATACCAAATGCCGGCAAAAGAATTTTGGTCCTACTATGGATCCTTGAAGTTATGCTCACCCAAGGACAGGGAAACCAAAAAGCAGATTGCTTGAGAATGCTGCATTTCTCTAAGAAGTCACTTTCAAAATAAAATGAATTTGTATAATCAGCCATGTTATGGCTGTTACATCTTTAAAACTTTATAGTGATCTGCTGTTTAATTGAAATTATATATGTATTTTTAAAATCAGTGTATGTTGCTCATAAAATAAAAGGTTTTTAGCTTCAAAAGCAGGCTAAGGATATTTGAAAGCTTTGAGTGTAGGAAACTGGTGATACTGATTTTAAATTATGATTAACACAGTGAAAAATCAAGAAGCAGAGTCCCAAATAATTTACACGGGTTTTTGTTAACCAGCTCACGTAATTATAATTGTCCTGTCCAACCAAAGACAAGAAGACAAGAAATGGGTTCAAGTATGAGAATGTGTAATGACAGAAGCCATTTTTGTAATAAACATCCTGTTTAAAGTAGATACAGTGAGGAGTGAATAAGATGGTTTCAGAAGCAGGAGTGGAGAGTCCATGAGCAGAGATGAGGAATAAATAGGACAAACATTTTGGAAAAGGGAAAAGATGAATAAGCCTGTTTTGTAAATGAGTGGATCCTGATTAGTGAAGTGCAGATTCCTTAAGGTCTTATTAATGATGGACCAAAAACAGTGTTTGAATCTCCTAGTTTCCAGATGTTTCCTCTCTTTTTCCTTCACAAATTCAGAAGGTTTTCTTATGAGAAATTGATTCAACAAGAATAATTGTCATTCTTTTGTTTTTGGTGATTTTTTTTTTCTTGAAACCGAGTCTCACTGTGTCACCCAGGCTGGAGTGCAGTGGCGTGATCTTGGCTCACTGCAACCTCTGCCTCCCGGGCTCAAGCAATTCTTGGGCCTCAGCCTCCCGAATAGCCGGGTTTACAGGCATGTGCCACCACGCCTGGCTAATTTTTGTATTTTTTTAGGAGAGACAGGGTTTCACCACATTGGCCAGGGTGGTCTTGAACTCCTGACTTCAAAGTGATCCGCCCACCTAGGCCTCCCAAAGTGCTGGGATAACAGGCGTGAGCCACTGCACCTGGCCAATTTTTTGGTGATTTTGCTAGGAATTTTTTTTTTTTTTCCTGATTCTTTTTTTGAATCTAATAATTTGTCTCTTATCTAATAATTTGGCTTTCATTAGCTTCCGGAAAGCCACATACTATCTTCATTGAAAAATGTAAGGCATCCTAGATGATAGAGATTGATAAATTACTTTTCAGCCATGAAGGATACTTATGAGAATAAGAGATCTGTTGCATAAAGAAAAGTCATTTGTATTAAGTGAAGAAATGCATCATTACTTTTGTTGCTTTGCTAAATTTCAAACCTTTAATGACTAATAAATTTTGACCCCATGTAGATATTTTACGGAAGAAAATTGAGAGGTTTAATCCTACCATTGAGATAGACTTATGTGTTTTAGACCTGCTCCTCACCTCAAGTTACTACAAACTCATTTGTTTAGTTTTTCCTTGTCTGTGTGTGCTTGTTACTTCACAGTAAAATTAGTGAGGCAACATAAATTTTATTTTTAAGAGAAAGTAAAGAAAATGGCATTATCCATTAAAGGCTGATTCATCTTAAAAAAAGGACTTGTTATATCTACTCCTACTATTGGATGAATTTTCAAAAGCACAATGATATTGTGTTTGGTTTTGTTTGTTTGTTTTCAGGACAGGGCCTCACTCTGTCACGTAGGCTGAAGTGCAGTGGTGTGATCTGTAGCTGTGGCCTCCTGGGCTCAAACCATCTTTCTGCCCCCGCTTCCAGAGTAGCTGGGACTACAGGCACCTGCCGCCACATCTAATTTCTTAAATGTTTTGTAGAGATGGGGTCCCCACTATGTTGCCCAGGCTGATCTTGAACTCCTGGGCTCAAGTGATCCACCTACCTCGGCCTTCCAAAGAGATAGATTACAGATGTGAGCTACTGTGCCTGGCCAACGTTGTTTTTATAAATATCATTACTCAGTTATTTTGTTTATAATTGAGTTGATAGGCTCATAGAATAAAGATGGATAAGCACTGTTTCTTAACCATATTTATTGTTTTTTTTTCATCTTTTAAAAAATCCTCATCTACTTCAAAGATTAAGCCTTTAAAACTGATGCAAAGTTTTTGAAGTCTTAGCTTAAGTCTTCAGAGACTAACATTAAAACCCATCATATGAAAAGTCATGTGTAATAGCAAATATTCTCCATCCCAGTGTTCTCAATTGCTTATTATGGTTTAACACAAATATAATTTTGTCATTACAGTAAATTAGTTTGAGGATATAACTGAAGAGTACCTAAGAAACTCCCAAGGAAATGTGAAAATATGCAGACTAATTATTCTAAGAATAATTAATCATAGATACTTACATATTAAATTGATTAGTAATTTAAAATTAAACCCAAATTTCTTTAGAAATTAGCTTATTTTTATACACAAAGAAACCTAGATTCTTATGGGTACAACCAAGAAAGGTTCACTCCTTCATTTCACAGATATTTTCAAGGTCCTTGTCCCAAGCGGGTAGACAGAATAAAAAGGAGGAAGGAAGTGACTTGGGAAAAATTAAGTTGGATAAGGAATATAAGAGAATGCTACGTAGAAGGATGTGTGTTGTGAATGTGATAGTTACTGTAGTATTGTCAAAGTTCTCTGATCATTTCACTACATGAAGGTAAACTTAGATATCTGGGGGCAGGAACTATATATTTACTGTAATGTAAAAGAATAATTGTAGACAGGAGATCTACTTTGGGTGATTAAATGTTGCAAACAAGTGGTGGGGGAGAGAAGTTAGTATTGATTGTGATCACACACTTTTCTATACAGTAATTTGTTTGATCACTCATGATAATGCCTGACATTTTGTATGTACTAAATAACATCAGTGAGTGCTCTAGAAATTCTATGTTGGGGTGATAAAGAATTACGGTCAGAATAAAGATTCGAACAGCTGTGGGACCTTCTCTTACGTTTAAGAAATTGTGAACAAGCATAGAAAGAAGATTAAAGCCTTTTAAATAAGATTCATTTTTTTTTTTCAGCCTCTTTTTGGAACATTTTATTGTGAAAAACTTTCATAAATACTGTCAATAACTTCATCATGTTCAGTCATTTGCAACTGTATTTCAGAAATTCAGTTGGCCTGCAAAAAAAAAAAATGCCTCATTCTTGAAATATTTCATCCATGCCCTGATTGATTGGGACACTTTCAACAGAGGGTGCCTAGAAATAATTTTGTGTGAAGAAGATAGTAGAGTCTAGAAAGAAAATGTGTATTGGAATTAAATTGAGTGGCATCAAAAGGAAAATTTTCCTGTCATTGTCTTTTTTTTGGCTCCTTTTTTGGCCATTTTACAGCTAGTGTTTAGTGTTACGAGGATCAAAATTGGCCCTTTAAAAAAATATAGTGAATTCTATTACCTCTGTTATCTAGAAGAATTGTATTTTTCAATTTGAAGGGCTTGAAGCCAGTACCACTATCTACCATTAACTTGACAGGCATTGAAAATCTAATTGAGGTCATTATGATTAGCCTTGTATCTTGCTAGTGTTTTCTCAATCTTATTTTGAATGTTTTGTGTCAAGTGTTAAATCCTCTTATACCACAGAATCCAGAAAATTTAAATCCGACAAAAGTAAACCGAATATAAAAATTCTGTGATTGTCCGTTCTTGGCTAACCCATAGGATGTTTGAATGCAAAGGCAGCTTACAGCACTGCTGCTAGTTAAATTGTGGAGGGTTTCACTTTTAAGAGTACATCTGAGACAAAATTGCAATTTTGGAATCACTCTTTGCTGCTTGTTCAGTGAAATAGGAGAGGGGGGGATTCCTGAGGGAAGCTGGGAGATTTCCAGGTGATGATAGAGCAGCCATGTGAGTATTTGGCTGAAACAGAGTAGAAGCAAAGGCTCTTGGACAGAGGAGGCCTTAACACTGAGTATCAATCAGCATGGCCATTAGAACTGTCCAGGACAAACATAATGAATGTTGTGGTGGCAGAGAGGTTATACTTAAATGAACAAAATAGGAGACTGACTTTCCCTCTTTCTTGGTAGTTCCTTTTTTTGTATTTGCTATTTGGATATTTCACTTCACTTTTGTGAACTAGACTCAAAGGTTAAATTTATGTCATTGTGAATATTCTGGGTCATATTGTAGGGACACAGATGGGAAGCATCCGTTCAGTTTATTGGGAGTATTTATGTGCATATATTAATTGTATTTATTGATTTAGTAAATAGCCGATGAGATGAGAAAAAAATATTAGTGTCTTTTCGTTGCACAGAAAAAAACATTGGATGCTTTCTTAGAGTTTATTATCACATGTGAAGTTATTCAGATTTACAAAGCAGTCTGACATGTTAACTTCACTGCTTGTTTGCTCATTTCTATCAGAGGTTGGATACAAAGCCAGGCCAAGCCCATGATTCTTCTGCGAGCCCATGAGGGGGAAGGTTTAATGCACAATGTTTCACTGAGTATTTGGATTGTGCATTCACCTGTTATGTTTTCTCAGGCTATTTGTGATTGACTTCTGTGCTGTTGACACTGATTTGGAGTTAAGATGTTTAAAAAAGTATTAATTTATGGCCTGGCACAGTGGCTCACGCCTGTAATCCCAGCACTTTGGGAGGCCGATGCTGGTAGATCACGGGGTCAGGAGATTGAGACTATCCAGGCTAACATGGTGAAACCCCGTCTCCACTAAAAATACAACAAACTAGCCGGGCAAGGTGGCGGGCGCCTGTAGCCCCAGCTACTCGGGAGGCTGAGGCAGGAGAATGGCGTGAACCCGGGAGGCGGAGCTTGCAGTGAGCCGAGATCCGGCCACTGCACTCCAGCCTGGGCAACAGAGCTAGACTCCATCTCAAAAAAAAAAAAAAATTTGCTATCTCACTGTTTCTCTTACTTTGAATTTTTGAAATTGTCATTCATTTTATGGACATATACTGCAAGGATTCTGCGTTTCATTTATGACAGGAGATCTAGAATCTGGGTGGAGTTGTGAGTAAATGGAAAGGTAGTTCAGTCTGTGCCTTGAGGAATTCCGCAGTCCAGTGGGGGAAGAAAGAGGTGGAGAAATAATTAGGTGCAGTGTGCCAAAGGCTATAATAAAGGAGGTACAAAGTCTTCCCAGAGAAGGCAGGCAGCATTTGAACTAGGTTTCAAGGATGCGTGAAGGTGAACTGGGGTGTGGAGGGCTTCCCAGACAGAAAAAACAGCGAGGGTGTAGAGTTTCAAAGGAGGAAGCCCAGGGGTAAATAAGTGAGAGAGACAGTGGGAGATTATACATTTTGGATGCCCTTAATGAGTTTGAACTTCATTTACTTAGCAATGAAGCACTTTTAACTGTTTGTAAAATGGGGACGAGGCATTGATGACCATGGTTCAGTTATGTTTGTAGAAGTCCTTTTCAATGTCTGCTTAATCTCGTGGGCGAGTTAGTGACACCTCGACGCAAGGGAGCGTGTAAATGTGCTCTGTTAGCTGGGAGCACTGCCATCAGAAATAACATTTCCGGCTCTCTTCTTAAGGATAAAGGACAGGTAGGATATTGGGTGACAACTGGCATTCTGGGATGTAGAAGAAATACAGTACCATAAAGGGATAGAGGAACATGGGTCGACTTAACGTTCTGAACCAAAGCAAAGATTCTCCATGAGCGATTAGAGTAGGCTTTTGGGATTTGCTTACCTTCCCTTATCTGCTAGCCAGCCACGCAGGAAGCACATCTTTGTGGACTGATAGAGGAGGAGGTAGGAAATGCTTTCTCATTTTTATGGTAGAAACATCCAAGAGCTGAGCTTTCGTTCTGGCTGAGGGAGCTCAAGATGGTTCAGACTTGCATTCCTGGGAAAGCCTTCCAACCAGAGTGATGGAACAAAGGGATAATTTCTGTGGCCCTGTGTGGATAGCAGTGGCAGTCAGCTTACTCTCCCTGTTGGTTAACTATCTTTCATTTGATCTAGAGACTTCCTCAAAGCAATTTTGTTGTGCTTTTTCTTTGAAAGCAACAGCAGACAAAACAAGCTTTGAGGTTTTTAGAAAAGAGCTTGATACTGAGCACCTCTTTTGAGCTAGATCTGTCTGTCATGCTGAACCTCTTTTCTGTAGCTGCGTAGCTTTTCAGATCTGTTTATGCTTGCTGGTGTTATTGAAACAGAATGGGAAGATCTATGAAAAAAGAAACATTGATCTTAATAAATTTATGTCAGTAAGAATGGGACTGCCATTTTAAAATTTATTTTAATTCCTTACCTATTTTCTTGTTCATTTCAATTATTCTAGAAGTGATGAAATGAATATATATGTCACAGAAAGTATGTGATAAAATCAAGATGTGGGGAAAACTTGTAGTTCTGAGTAGGCCTGATAGAATCATCATTGTTAGGGAGTATTTGGAGGTTCTGTAGTAGGGATTTTGTCTTCACTGAAATATTTAATTGAAATATGTTCCAATAGTTTGACATATTACAGTATCTGTCTTAAAGAAATGTCTAAAATATGATTCCTCAGAAGCTGCTCTTGGTTTTGTTTTCTGCTGTTGGTTTTATTTTGTAACATTTCATTTTGATCTCGCAGTTTTAAAAGTAATCAAAAAGGCCGGGCGTGGTGGCTCACACCTGTAATCCCAACACTTCGGGAGACTGAGGTGGGTGGATCACTTGAGGTCAGGAGTTCAAGGCCAGTCTGGCCAACATGGTGAAACCCCGTCTCTACAAAAAATACAAAAATCAGCCGAACGTGGTGGTACATGCCTGTAGTCTCAGTTACTTGGGAGGTTGAGACAAGAGAATCGCTTTAACCCAGGAGGCAGAGGTTGCAGTAAGCTGAGATCATACCACTGCATTCCAGCCTGGGCAACAGAGCCAGACTCTGTCTCCAAAAAAAGAGTAATCAAAAAGTTAGATTATTTAAATCTTGGCCTGTCTTCTTTAAAAAATGTTAAACTGTCAGGAAAATTATCATTTCTGAATACCACCTTCAGAAAAACACATGAAAATTTGTGCATGTGTCAAATAGTTGATTTATGAAAATTAGAGTAGTTATCAGATGTGTTTGAATATATATTTCTGTCATATTACATTGGTCATATTTTAAATTATACTTTTTTTCACCCGTGAAGCCCATGTAGGTAAGTTTGAAAATTTTCTTTAATTATATTAGAATTTGAAAATTAAATAAATCTTCTTTAATTCATGCATAATTTTCTAATAGTCATATAATTTGTATTATATAATTTGAGAAACTTGGTTTTAAAAAATAGTCTGCCAAAGAATGTATATTTCTGAATTCTGTTCTGCTTTCATATATCTGAAAATATTTGAGCTATCATAACTGGCTATGCTTCAAACCCAGTCTGAAATGGGTGGCCTTTGCTGGCTTTGGATTGCAGAGCTGGGGGCTGTTGCTTGCTGTATCTAATTTAAAATAGTCAGTAGTTGATTTTGCAGGCAGTTAGATGTATACCTTTGCATAAAATCATTGAACAGAAAAACTTGGCACTGCAAGTGTATGGTGTGAGAAAAGAGAACTTGAGTACTCACTCTCATCTCACCTGAATCTTATTAATATTTTATTTATTCATATTTGTTGTATTTTTAAGTAAATAAGCTCTCTAGAAACTATCTCTACTTTGATCATTTAAAATACGTTAAGCAAACTAATACCGATTGCAAAAATTGGTTGCAATGTTCCTAGTTAGATATCGATGAAGTAAAAATGTGGTCTATTCATATGAGTTCATTTTAGTTATTCCTACTAATATCAGATGTGTTTTAAAAAAATGGGAGTATAATCTTTTATGAAGTAAGATAAGTTATTACTTTATATATTCAATTCATAGAAAACAAAATAGGCTACAAGTGCCTGCATAAAGGCACATCCACTTAGGATTATCGTTAAGGCCTACATGATAATTAGGATTCAGTCATAGCGTAAATGAAGTGATATCAAATTTTTTTTTTTTTTTTTTGAGACTGAGTCTCGCACTGTCACCTAGCCTGGAGTGCAGTGATGCGGTCTTGGCTCACTGCAAGCTCCGCCTTCTGGGTTCACACCATTCTCCTGCCTCAGCCTCCCAAGTAGCTGGGGCTACAGGCGCCCGGCACCACGCCTGGATAATTTTTTGTGTGTTTTTAGTAGAGACAAGGTTTCACCGTGTTAGCCAGGATGGTCTCGATCTCCTAACCTCGTGATCCGCCCGCCTAGGCCTCCCAAAGTGCTGGAATTACAAGCATGAGCCACCGCGCCCGGCCAGATATCAGTTATTTTTAGACCCAATGATATTTGCCGTCGACTTATTGTTGGTGCACAAAATAAGAAAACAAAAGCGTGGTTTTAAAACAGCCTTTTATACATTTAATATGGAAATGGTAACCTCCAGGTCTGTATTCCATAGAGGTTCCTGGGCTCATTTCATCTGCGAATTCCTCTGGACTTCACGCATGCCCAGGTCTGACTTTAAAGCAGAATTATCCAATAGAGGTATAATGGGACCATTAGATCTAATTTAAAGTTTTCAGGTAGCCACATAAAAAAATAAGCAGATGAAATTAATTTTAGTATGTCACTAAATTCAAAATGTTTTTTCAACAGGTGGTCAATATAAAAGCTATTTATGAAATACATTATTTTTTCATATTATGTCTTCAAAATTTTCACATTTCACATATTTATTTTTTATTTTATTATTATTATTATTTTTGAAATGGAGTCTCAGTCGGTCGCCCAAGTTAGAGTGCAGTGGCACCAGCTTGTCTTACTGCAACCTCCACCTCCCGGGTTCAAGCAATTTTCCTCCCTCAGCCTCCTGAGTAGCTGGGATTACAGGCGTGCACCGTCATACCCAGCTAATTTTTTTTTTTTAATTTTTGGTAGAGATGAGAGTTCACCATGTTGGCCAGGCTGGTCTTGAACTCCTGACCTCAAGTGACCTGCTCGCTTTGGCCTCCCAAAGTGCTGGGATGACAGTTGTGAGCCACCGCGCCTGGTCGCATATTTCACATTTTTTAACTCATACCAGCTGCATGTCAAGTACTTAGTAGCCACAAATGGCTAGTGGCTACTGTATTGGACAGTGTAGCTCTAGGAGAGTCTGCTCAACCTGCAGCTGTCTAGGAAGAGAATCATAGTTTCTGGAACAGGTAGACCTCCTTTTTAAGCTTCTCCACTTTACAGATAAAGAAAGTAGTATCTGGAGATGTTGAGTTGTTTAAAATCACCCACATTTTAAGAATCAAGAGCCCAATGCATGTTCTCTAAATTGTGGTCTCTTTCTTCATCACTTTTTCTGCTCCATGTTGCTGCATCCCATTTAATTACTAAGGTACTAATGTTAGGTTGTTACTATCAGTTAAATATTAAGCCAGGAGCTTTAAGACAATCTGGCCCACTTGAAGGCATGGCCTGATTTGGACAAAACTTGTAGGGTAGGATGAATAGCATTACCAGGCATATCTACAACCTCTCTGTGGACTAGTATTATTCATAGATCAGTTCATCTTTTTCTGTTGTGAGCGCTGTTGGAATAGGAATGGGGGAACTTTTGGAACCCAAGATATGTGATCCTGAACCCTGAAATGTCAGATGCCCACTAAAAGGAAGGGGGGAGATAGACATGCCATTACCTTACACATTTTATTGTCTGTATGGGTATGTAAACATGTACATATTATAAGGAATTGCACTTCATTTCTGGGCTTCTGGAAACATCGGTGTTAAGATTTCATTTACCTCCCCTTGTTTTGGAAGGCTTCTTGTGTGTGTACTGCCCATGGTTCTTACCCAGTTACACTTAAATTATGATAGATACTTTTTGACAACTTAAGCCTAGTGCATTCCTGGCACATAAAATAGTTACTTTCAGAATGTAAGCAAATGTAGAAAGCTTACTGCCTGACATGGAGGGTTGGAGAAGTGGGATTGGTGTTCTTTTGTTGTAAACTCATTTTTGTGAAATATTTGTTTTACAATGTGAAGCATGCATGATGGATGAACTTTTAGAATTGAAAGTTATTTTTCATTTCATTCCTGAAATATTTACCAGCATGGATGTTGACTGAGTGCTTTGAAGAGAGTTTGCTTAGTCATATAACTTAGGTTTAATGACTTCAGATTTAATTAAACTTGAAGTTTTCCTGTTTGATCCTCAGGACTTCTCATCTGTGGCAAGGCTTTACTCACAAAGGACATGTCAGCCTTGAAGTGAAGCATGCCCTGTGTTTTTTTACATTCAGATGAAAATGACTGAAGTTTGCCAATGCTGTGTCTGGGACAATGCTTAGAGGATTCATGGCTTGTAAGAATGAGTTAAAAGTACAAGGATATTGGCTGGGCATGGTGACTGTCACCTGTAATCCCAAAACTTTGAGAGTCTGAGGTCGGAGGATTGCTTGAGGTCAGGAGTTCGAGATAAGCCTGGGCAACATAAGGAGATCCCATCTCTATATTTTTTTAAAAATTAAAACAACAACAACAACAAGGTACAGGGGTATCTGCATTTCCTTAGGCAGTTATCTTACATACCTTTAAACTTAAAAAAAATCCACCATTTTTTTTTTGTTTGTTTGTTTGAGACAGAGTCTCGCTCTGTCACCCAGGCTGGAGTGCAGTGGCCAGATCTCAGCTCACTGCAAGCTCCGCCTCCCGGGTTTACACCATTCTCCTGCCTCAGCCTCCGAGTAGCTGGGATTACAGGCGCCCGCCACCTCGCCCAGCTAGTTTTTTGTATTTTTTAGTAGAGACGGGGTTTCACCGTGTTGGCCAGGATGGTCTCGATCGCCTGACCTTGTGATCCACCCGTCTCGGCCTCCCAAAGTGCTGGGATTACAGGCTTGAGCCACCGCGCCCAGCCACATCCACCATTTTTAAAACAGTGTTTTATGTTCTTTTCTTAGTAAATATAAACAATAGGAACTTGAGGTTTAGGGCTTAAACATTTTGAGAGAATAATTTTTATTTCAGTAGCTTTTGGGGTACCAGTGGTTTTTTGTTACTTGGTTGAATTACATCGTGGTGAATTCTGAGATTTTAGTGCACTCAAGTAGGGTACCTTGTACCTAATATATAGTTTTTTTTATCCCTAGCCCCTCCTACCACCCTCCCCCGTGTGAGTCTCTGAAGTCCATTATATCCCTCTGTATGCCTTTGCTTATTCCTAGCTTAACTCCCACTTCTAAGTGAGAACATACGATTTTTGGTTTTCTAATTCCTGAATTACTTTACTTAGGATAATGGCCTCCAGCTCTATCCAAGTTGTTGCAAAAGACATAATTTTGTTCCTTGCAATGGCTAAGTAGTAGTCTGTGGTATATATTTGCCACATCTTCTTTATCCTTTCATTGGTCGATGGGCACTTATGTTGGTTCTGCATCTTTGCATTTGTGAATTGTGGTCCTATAAACATATGTGTGCAAGTGTCTTTTTCATACAATGACTTCTTTCCCTCTGGGTAGATACCCAGTAGTAAGATTTTTAGATCAAATGGTGGATCTACTTTTAACTCTTTAGGAAATCTCCACAATGTTTTCCATAGAGGTGGTACTGGTTTACATTGTGAGAGAATAATTTTTTTAAAGCTATGTTTAAGCTAGATTTTGAATTGGGAAAGAATTACATTCATTATAGGAAGCTTTTGAAATATATATATTTAAAAATATATGAAAATATGCATAATCCTACCACCCACAAATGTCTGTATTATGATGTCATTTTCTAAACCAGTTTTGAGATTGTGCTATAGATTATATTTTATATCCTACATTTTATTTCTTAACGTTAAGTCTCATGCTATTTTAAATTCTTTGTACATGTAATGTTTATCGGATGGGTAAATCTGTTTAGGGAAACTGCAGCTATGCAGTTGTGGACTTGTGCTTTTTTATTTGACATTTCCAGCCTGAACACAGGCTGGAAGTAGTGACATAGAGAGGGATTGTTTGCCAAATATCAGGTAATATTTTAATTATTTATTATTTATTTTAATGCTCTCAATCAGGAGTCCTCAGCCCCTGGGCCATGGACTGGTACCAGTCTGTAGTGTGTTAGGAACTTTGCTGCACAGCAGGAGGTGAGCAATGGGTGAGTGAGTGTTACTGCCTGAACTCCGCCTCTTGTCACATCAGCAGGGCGTTAGATGCTTACAGGAGCGCAAACCCTATTGTGAACTGCATGTAAGAGAGCTGGGTTGCACACTCCTTATTAGAATCTAATACCTGATGATCTGAGGTGGAGCAGTTTTATCCCAGAACCAAACCACAAAATTGTCTTCCATGAAACCATTCCCTGGTGCCAGAAAGGTTGGGGACCACTGCTGTCAATTGCTGCTCTCAAGTAGTGTGACACATGGTGGTCTTTAACATAAAAAAAAAGTAATGAACGTACACCATACAGATTAGCAAAAGTAAGGAAAAGCTGATCTAGTAGTTCAAACAAGCAATCCTCTTATTTAATGGTTCTGTGATTGCTTGTGTAGGCAGAAGCTTAAATGTAAGTTGTTGCATTTGACAGGCAAATGTAGCTGGGGCTGGAATGTAGACATTAGTGAAATTGTGATTTCAGTTTACTGGAGCCATTCAGTGGGAGCATGAAGTGGGTTACATGATTACACAGATATAAATAAAGCGTCCTCCTTCCCACTTCACTGCTGTTAAAGTCTCTCCTGATGTTATGTGGTGGAAAAACAAGTCAAAAACATTAATTCTGTCAAGTTTCCAAAGATAGAAGAATCTTTGACCACAAAAGAGACAGTATTTATCTTCAAATTTAACAACATGTGATGAAATGCTGCTGTTGTACAACCTTGTGTGAGGTTGTGGAGTCCATTCACCCAGACACATGTAATTTTTGTTATTAACTGCTGTTTCTGCGATCAGTCGGCCAGGTTTATATTATTATACTTCACTATAGGTTTTTGGAGCAAAGACAGTGTTGTTTATTGTTTACTTTAAAAAAGAAATATAGTACTGTAACTACATAATGAATAAATGTTGGTACTGTTGAAAACTAATAAAAACAAATTCTTGTGCTATCAACACCACAGAAATTCTAATTGTGAGAAAATACTGATCTAATATGGAAATTCATTCATTTATTCGGTGCATTAATTGAACACCAACACTATGCCAAGCATTGAGACACAACCATAAAAGAGGCCAGCTTCCCGATCTCACAGAGCTTGTACTTTGTTGGGTGGGGTGGAGAGCAAATCTATGTATGTACATATGTATGTATGTATGTATGTATGTATGTATGTATGTGTGTCAATATATTCTATGCCACTTGGTGGTCAGTGCTCCAAAGAAAAATTAAGCCAGTGAGGAGCTGGATAGAGACACAGTCTGGAAGGATATGAAGGGGATCAGAATATGTTACCCCAAAATATGCCATTTTGGCATAAGTACTAATTTGAGCTGAAGACAATTGAGAAATAGCAGACACAGGACAAGCTTTACACCCTTTCTATAAAAATGTTGCTGTGTGAAGGTATCCTCCCTCCCCTCTCCATCCCTGGAGAGACCACTAGAGGTGGCACCATCGTCTGCAGAAACAAAACTTACTGAAATAACCCTTACCTTCTATTAGTTTCCCCCATATATTTACCTTCCCACACTTCCTCTGGAAGCCCTAATCCCCCTCTCCTTTGTCTTGTGACTTTTCCACAGTTTATTGCTCTTTGTTAAGATGGTACGTAGGCTCTCAGACCTAACTGCTTCTTTTGGGTTTTTGCTTTTCTGTGGTGCTTCCTCCTCTCCATTCCCTCATGTAAAATTATTAACATTAAATAAAATTTATGTGTAAATAAAATTTATGTGGTTTTTCCCCTGCGAATCTGTCTCGTCAGTTTAATTGGCAAGGCCTCAGGTGCTGAACTTGACAGGGTAGAGAAAAAAGTTTTTTCCCTTTTCTACAAGTATTAAAGCTGGAGAGAACACAGTGTAAAGCCTGTGAGGTGGGAGCATGCTGGGGTGTTGGAAGAAGCACATGAGCTTACAAACATTCCATCAGTTGTGTGTATGCAATTTTTCTGTGACGATTCCCACTGATTGATCATTTATAAAAACCAGTGGTGAGGGTCTTCCATACTCAGTTTACTCCTTTCTTGGAAAAGAATGCACATTTTAATCAAGAGGATTTCAGGAAAGACATTCTGTACTCCAAACGTCTAAAAGATCTTTTAGAGTATATAGCAATTCATCTTTTCTTGTGTATTTTAAAATTGAAGACAGGGAGAATTACTATTTTATGCTTAGTTCAGATTTGGTGGTGGTTTTGTTTTTTGGTTCCAGTGGAAAGAAGTTGCATTAGTCACCTGGCAGTCAACCATGCCATATTGTTTGTGATTTATTAGTGTGGAATAAATAACTGTATTTCTGGCATATGTAAAAATAGTTTGTTGAGAGGCTTCCTTGGTTGTGGCAGTAATAATACTAATTACCAGGTACTGTATATAGCTCATTCCATGAACCAGGCCTTGTTGTAAAGTGCTTTCACTTAATTTTTTCTTAACGGCAGCCTGTGAGGTACCTACTGTTATCCCCAGCTGGGAGGGACCTGGCCAGTGGACTGGATATAAACTGTGTCTTCATTGTCTGTACTCTTAACCGCTTATCTTCACTGCCTCTAGCAAAATAGATCAATGAGTTGAGCCGGTGTTTCCTCTTGAACTAAGCAGTTAGCCTCCTGAGTAAGCAAGCCTTGGAATGCAATTGATTAGTAAGATACTAATCAGGCCCTCAGTTCCTGGCTGCCAGTCTCTTTCACCCTCTCCTCCAGGAAGTTCTGAGTGCTGATATCTCTACTTGGTGTCTTCTCTGTCCCTCCCAATTCCATTATTTCCCTTTTTCTCAATCCCAAGTAAAGGAAGTTCTGAGTGTGGATGTTGGAGTCATTCAGACCTTGGATCTGAGTCACAACTCTTTCAATTTACTAGAAATATGACTGCAAGAAAATGATCTAAGCTTCCCTAAACCAATTTCCACATCTATAAAGTATCTGTAAATAGATTGGTTAGGAGAAAAATTGAATTAAATTGAATAAGGTATAAAGCACAGAACGTGGCCAGGAGTAGGCCCTGGATGAATGAGGGGAAAAATTGTTCTGATTCTTATTTTTGAGTCTCTTTGTAACATCTGTTGGGCCCTTCAGAACAGTCCTTAAAGTTCATATCAGCCACCCTTTATGCCCCCTGGGGCTAGGCCAGGGAAGAGGCCCAGTTGCCTGTGACACTGCTTAGTTTCACGTTTCACTGAGTGTAATACATGGAAGGCTTTAGCATCTTAACATTTCATTGATAACATTTTTGATGCCTGAAAACAGAATAACTTATTTGTAACTGCATACATTTTGTTTGCGGTCAGGTTGTTAGAATTGGAAATGAGCCTCATTTCCTTGAGTTTTGTCCCTCCCCATCTGACCTTCTTCTCAGTGAACCCTGAAGAAAAAACACTAGCAAAGGAATCTCAAGAATGTTAGTCCGGGACACAGCTCTCGGTCTACTCTCCTGCCCTAGTCCTGCCCCTCCTTGTGTTTTCAGCGGTGACCAGGCACTGGTGACAGCCTTGGCTGCTTGGATCAGTTGGAGATAGCTGCAACATGCCTGCCTGCTAGCTTTGAAAAATCTCTTCCAACCTCACTGAAATAATTGTTTACCACATATCAGAGGGGACAGGGAAGTGGGTAATTGAGAGATCTTTTTGAAGGGGTTTGTGGCTTCTCCACTCGCAGAGGCTTCTTGAAGTGGTGGGTAATGTTCATACCTCGGGGAGAATCAATATCCATCTCCTAAGACCTGCTCATACGTAGCTCTAAGCATTAGAGGTGCACTTTTGTTTACATTTTATCAGTGCATTTTTCTACCTGTGTCATTTGGACATTAGATTCCGGAGAAAATCACTGTGTACCTTTGGTGGTTTCACGTGACTCTTAAATTTCATTAATTCACAAAATCTGAATTGAATGGAATAGTCTGTTTCGGTTTTTTTTTTTTGTTTTTTTTTGTTTGTTTTTGGTTTTTTTTGGCGAGGGGTGGGGAGGGATTGGATTTTTCAGTCCTTCCAAGAGACTTCAGGTTTTTGTTTTGTTTTGTTTTGTTTTTAATGTTTTGATTAGCCTGGCGTGTGTAAGGCCCTATCAGGTGTTAGCCTCTTTGATCCTATCACACCCACATCCTGTAGCTGCATCCAAGTGCTTTGAGACCGACTTAATGGGGATTAACTTAACAGTTGCTCTGTGGAAACAGATGCTCTTTGCTGCTTATTTCTAATAAATTGATCGAGCCATTTAAAAGATTTTTTTTTTTTCTTTTAAGAAGTTACATCTTCCTAAGAAACTGTAGAGCAATAAAGCAAAACTAAAATACTTGGGTCTAAAATTAGTGTATTATATATAAAACACTGGGCTTCAGACTGATTATATCATGCTCTTTTACTGACTTTCTAGTCAGATGCTTATTTATAAAAATAAAGCTTATATAAAGGGCAGCATTCAAATGTTATACCAGTCGCTTTGAGCAGTTTGACCTTCCACAGTAGCTAAATATTTTTTACACTGAGAAAAGAATTATTTAACATTATATGCTATCAGAATGTCAAGTGAATTCTGAGCTTGCCTGCAACAGATGAGACCCTAGGTAGAAACATAAAAACATAGCAGTGTGAAAGAGAAAAGCAGGCTCTCTGTCTTTGGGAAGCAGTTCTGCAGGGAGGGGAGTTTATAAGTGTAGTAGATACTTAGGAAAATGAATACGATTATTATAAAAGTCATCTGGGAAAAACCATTAGGTAAGAATAGCCAATAAAAAAAAACAGAAGCGGCCGGGCACGGTGGCTCAGGCCTGTAATCCCAACACTTTGAGAGGCTGAGGCGTGCGGATCACGAGGTCAGGAGATCGAGACCATCCTGGCTAACACGGTGAAAACCCATCTCTACTAAAAATACAAAAAATTAGCCGGGCGTGGTGGCGGGCGCCTGTAGTCCCAGCTACTCGGGAGGCTGAGGCAGGAGAATGCTGTGAACCCGGGAGGCGGAGCTTGCAGTGAGCTGAGACCAAGCTACTGCACTCCAGCCTGGGCGACAGAGCAAGACTCCGTCTCAAAAAAAAAAAAAACAGAAAAACCAGAAGTGAAATGTAAAAATATGGAAATTAAAACTGCACATCGCATGCATAGATAGGTCAATGGGGCAAACTGAAAGTCTAGAAATAAAGTCGTATGCATAATGGAAATTAGTGCAAGATAAAGGTATCTTTTTACATCAGAAGGGGAGAGATAGATTATTTAGTTAATGGTGTTGGGATATGTAACTGTACATAGAAGGAAGGTGGGTAATTATTTACCCAGTAACAATACTGGATTACCTAGTATTATGTACCCAGTACAGTTTGTCAGTAACAAAAGGCAAACTTTTTTATTCCATGAAGTGTTACTACAAATCAATAAGAAATACTAAATATGAACATCTTCAGAGAAAAATGAACATTTTTGAAAACTTATTATGAAAAGAAACATATACAAGAGAGAATAGTGCACTGAACCCTCAGCGATGATCAACTCTCATTCAGTTTTGTTTTATCTGTCTCGCCCTTTCTCAACCTGCTCAATTCTCTTTTCCCTCACTGTGTTATTTTGAAATAATTTCAGTTATATAATTTTATGCATAAATATTTCAGCGTGAATGTCTAACAGAATCTCTATTAGATATGGACAGAAAAGGCAAATAGTTTTATAGTACACAGGAAAAAATACACATAGCCAATAAATCTATGAAGAGATGCTCAGTCTCACTAGTAGTCAGGGAAATGCAAGTTAAAACAGTGATATAACATTGTTTTTTAAAACCCTGATTGTCAAAGACTAAAAAGACTTGCCAGAATGGCATTTCGTCTACTGTCAATTGATAACAGATATTTTTTTGCTTGGAGTACAGTGGCACAGTCTGGGCTCACCGCAACCCCTGCTTCCCAGGTTCAACTGATTCTCCTGCCTCAGCCTCCCGAGTAGCTGGGATTTTACAGGTGTGCACCACCACGCCTGGCTAATTTTTTGTATTTTTTAGTAGAAGCGGAGTTTCATCATGTTGGCCAGGCTGGTCTGGAACTCCTGACCTCAAGTGATCTCCCCATTACAGGTGTGAGCCACTACACCCAGCTGATACAGAAATTTTTGAGATCAGTCATTTAAAATTTTATGTATGTATCCCTTGATCTAGGAATTCTAGGAACTAGTTAGTTCATAGTATATTGTATAAATGTGCACAGATGAGGACATTATGAGAGCATTATTTCTGTCAACTAAACAAGCCTTTTAAAAACTCTTATACAGGAGAATATTATGCTAATACATTAAAAGTGGGCATAACCACACTGATGTATAGAAATATCTAAAATCATACCAGTATAAGTGAAAACAAATTTTCAGAATGCAGGCATAATCACATATTAAACAATAATTTATATAAAAACCAGAAAAATTTTACGTGTATTATGTCAGTAACAGATTAAAGTAAATCTGACAAAATCTGACTCTGGGTAATGAGAACCTTGGAATGGAGAAGGTAGTACATTACTTTGTATGTTATCACCTTTTGTACTATACGAGTCTTTTTAACTGTACACAGATACTCTAGAGCAGGGGTCCCCAACACCCAGCCGCGGACAGGTACTGGTCCATGGCCTGCTGGGAACCGGGCCACACAGCAGAAGGTGAGTGGCAGGCAGGTGAGCCAGTGAGCATTACTGCCTGAGTGCTGCTTCCTGGCAGTAGGTTCTCACAGGAGCACAAACCCTATTGTGAACTGCACATGGGAGGGATCCAGGTTGCCTGGTCCGGTCCTTGTGAGAAACAAACTAATGCCGGATGATCTGAGGTGGAAGAGTTTCATCCCAAAACCATCCCATCCAGTCTCATTCTGTCCCACCCCCAACACCCCATGGATAAATGGTCTTCCACAAAACCAGTCTCTGGTGCCAAAAACATTAGAGATCACTGCCTTAGAGGTTGCCCCCTCCTGGCACATCTTGGACCTCCTTGGTTCCTCCACTCCTTGGTTCTGCCATTCCTGGTAGGTAGTCAACCAGCTTTTGACAGTTCTCCCCAGAGACTTCATCCCACAGGCAAGCCATCCCATTCCACGTAAAACATCTCTAATGTTAGGAAGGCACGTGTTTTGATGTGATATCTAGAATCCTCCCAGCTGTTCTTCAGAGGAACATTTCTTCTGTAAAGTTGAAAAGAACAAGTTTTATTGTGTTATAAAACTAGGTCATATCATTGAATTTCATCTCTTTATTTTCATGGGTAACTGATTCTTATATCAAAACTTGCTTTTGAAAGTATTGGAAGCATAAATTATTACTTCAGGCCCATTTGCTTTACTTTGTTCAGCACATTGAACATCAAGGAGCAGCTCCCTCAATCTAAAATTTCTAGTGTTGGTGCTTGTAATATCATTTTTCAAGTTGACACTAATGCTAACTGTGGAATTCTCATGGTTTAAGTCAGAAGAAAGCAGTTTAGTGGAACTGTTCTTTTTCCCACTGAGTTGTATACTGAGTTCTGTTATATTTTCTGCATTTTAACCCAGAAAGTGAATTGACCATGGTAAGACATCTGTAGCTTATTTTGTATTTTCTTTTAATGGAAGTTATAACTTGACTTTTAAATTTAAGGTTGAGTGTAGCCTTTCCTGAACCAGTAACTAATTTTTTTTTTAACTATTTAGTGTAGGAGATTATAATAAAATCCACATTGCTTAAGACATAAAATATTTGCGCAATAATAGGTTGAATAAAAACAGTAAATTGAGATTGTATCGGGAATAATGTATTATAAACCATATATGAAACCAGGTACTAACTTGGTATTCTTCATAGCTTTATCAGGAAGACAGAGCAAATACTATCTCAAAATGAAATATAAACAAAATGAGGTTCAGTGAGTGATGAGGTTTGGCTCTGTCCCCACCTGGATCTCATCTTGAATTACAGTTCCCATAATCCACATGTGTTGTGGGAGGGACCAGGTGGAGATAACTGAATCATAGAAGCAGTTTCCCCCATCCTGTTCTCGTAATAGTAAGTTAGTTCTCACGAGAACTGATGATTTTATAAGGGACTTTCCCTCCTTGTGCTTGGCACTTCTCCTTCCTGCCACCATGTGAAGAAGGATGGGTTTTCCTCCCCTTCTACCCTGATTGTAAGGTTCCTGAGGCCTCCCCAGCCATGATAAACTGTGAGTCAGTTCAGCCTGTTTCTTTTATAAATTACCCAGTCTTGGATATGTCTTCATTAGCAGTGTGAGATTGGATTAATACAGGGAGGCTACATAACTTTGACCCAAGTAGCAATAAACTATAGGGGTTAGGTTGGAATCCAGGCCCCTGGTACTTATGGCCTTAAGCTAAGTGAAATAAGCTAGACACAGAAAAACAAATACTGCATGATTCATTTATATGTAGAACCCAAAACACTCAAACTCATGGAAACAGAGTAGAAGGTGGTTACCACGGTTTGGATGTGGGGGAAGTGAGAAGATGTTGGTCAAAGGGTACAAACTTGCAGTTATGAGATTAATACCTAATGTACAGCATAGTGACTAGAGTTATTAATAGTGAATTGTATACTTGAAAATGGCTGCAAGAGTAAATGTTAAATATTCTTACCACACACAACAAAAAAAGTAACTCTGAGGTGATGGATTTGTTAATTACCTTGATTGTGATAATCATTTCACCATGTATATATACATCAAAACATCATGTTGTATATATTGAATATACATAATTTTTGTCAATTATACTTCAGTAAAGCTAGGGAAAAATAAAAGAAGTGACTTAACCAGGACACCTCTCTGTAGCTCTATGGTAAAGCCAAAAGGGATAATAACTTTTGATTATCAAAACTTCATCAACATCATTATTTTTTAAGACTGGGTCTTGCTATGTTACCCAGGCTGATCTCAAACTCCTAGGCTCAAGTGATCCTTCTGCCTTGGCCTCCCAACGTGTTAGGATTATAGGCATGAACCATCACACCTAGCCAGTTTTGAAGGTATCTTTATTACATTTTTTGTTTAAATATTTAATAGTAAGTGTTTAACTTGAAGCATTTTTTTCTGCCTTAAAATTGATTTTCCCACTCATTTTATGGATCAAAACTATTATCAGATTCTAATTCCCACTCCACCACCCTGTTTATAAAAGTTGACACTTATGGAAAGTAAAGTAATATTGAGTTTTTCTAATGGCTATCTTTGACATTGAATAAATAAAATTTCTTATAACTTGAATGAATTTTTACAAATTCGACATCTTTTAATAAAAATCTAGTATTGACCATTTCAACATAAGTTTTACTTATCTCTGAAATACAGGTAGGACCTATTTTTATTAAATTTCTTAAGTGATGCCGAGTGACACTATTTTTTTTTACACTTTTTCTTTACTTTTTTTTTTTTGAGACAGGATCTCAGTCTGTTTCCCAGCCCTAGAGTGCAGTGGTGTGATCTTAGCTTACTGCAGTCTCTGCCTCCTGGGCTCAAGCAGTGCTGCCACCTCAGCCTCCTGAGAAGCTGGAACTACAGGTTTGCACCACCAGGCCCAGCAATTTTAAAGATTTTTTTGTAGAGACGGGGGTCTTGCTGTGTTGCCCAGGCTGGTCTTGAAATCCTGGCCTCAGATGAGCCTCCGACCTCTATGTCCCAAAGTGCTGGAATTATAGACATCAACCACTGTGCCTGGCCCCAGTGACACAGTCTTAATTTTGAATAGGGAAGCATCTAATAGTATTAAAATAGCCTGGCAGAGAAGTGGATATGCGGCTTGGTGAAGATAAGCACAGGATGTACCATCTTAGAGTAGGTGTTAGTTTCTGCAGTAAGCCAGCAGCAACATTCTTAGCAGAGCCTAGAAAGATCAAGTGAGGGCTGTGTGGTGGTGCAGCCTCTTAAGTCTCTCTGGTTCTTCAACATGCTCAGGTTGGTGGCTTTGATATTTTCTTCGTCCGGGATGGGTTGTTCTAAGTGTAGGGAAGATCCAGTGGATATTTACCAAGCCTCTTGTACTGCCCAGCATGTTGCCATGAGACAGCAGCGTTACCACCTTAAATGATGCAAATACTCCTTGTGCATACCCTGCCCCTGAGATCTAACATCTGGATTCTGGAGACTACTGCTTATTCTTCCATCTTGCTGCATGGTCCTCAGGTTATGTACGTAGTGTGCCTAGGCACCGCACATGTCCCTGGCTCCTTGCAGCCATACAGAGGTGACCTAACTGGATGTAATTGGGTATCTACCAGGTGTTGGCTACCTGTGTAGGTTGAGGGCCTTCCACAGTTCTAGCAAAGCAATTCATTGCCTTTCTGAATTTTTTAATGCTTCATTTGTGAAACCCTTGATGTAATAACTGTTGATATTATTTCTTTTTGAAAACTCCCCTTACTCTTCCCAGTTTCTTCATTTGTGAACTGGAACCAATAGAAAAGTACCAAACTTAGGGTTGTTGTGAGGCTTAAAAGAAATAATACAGCCCAGAGAACATAGTATATACTCAGCAAATATTTATTCATACGACTACTAAGCCAGCAATGGTGATTGATTGGATCATAGTGTCTTCTGTTTGCCAGATGTTTTCAGAGGCTCTGTTCATGTTCATACCCATGTTTGTAAATGACAGAACGTAAATTTCTTAATCCTCTGTCTTCTCCTTCAGCATCAGCTCTTGTCCCCAAAGTAAAAGAACTCAGTCATCCAGAACCCTGTTTTGTAGATCTGTTTTTCAAAATTGGGCAGTTAATAGAAAATTAAAAGCAGTCTAGAGAAAAGCCTTTCCTTTGGGTTTGTTGCTTTCTTTTCTCTCATAATAAGGCTGTGCCCAAACTGTAAGGAAAAATCAAGAAACTGTAAAATATATCGTCAGGGTGTTTATAGTAAATGTAAAACATTAAGTAACATTTGAGTTAATTTGTGCTTGTACAAACCTCAGAGGCTTAAATAATGAGCCAATGGCATATAATTGCAGAAAGTTTTCGTTAGACTCTTTGCGTTGGTCTTTGCAGTGTCAGATTTGCATGTCATCAGTATTAGCATTCCTCTATTTTGAGTGTTGACTAGGTGCCAGGCATCATGTTGAGAAATGTATGTGCTTATTTAATTCTCATACTGACTCCATTTTACAGATGAGGACCCCAAATCATAACCTTTTGGCCAGAATTACAGTTAGTGTTAGAATTTAAACCTATGCAATCTTATTCCAAATCCTCTATCTTTACTCCTCCAGAATGCTCCATTAAATGAATTGTTGCTTATAATCCGGCTGTGTTAACACTGGAAAAGAACTTGAGAACATTTAGCCCAACCACCCCACGATGTTTGGCAGTACTTCTTGCCATTCTTTCAGTAGATAATTTATTTGAGTTTAAGGGAGAGTCTGTGAATTAATACCAGTACCAAAACTCCCATGAGAAAGTAATGGAGACGCCTTTTTTTAAAAAACCAGAATTTTTAAAGGTGTTCATTCCGTTATCTTCTTGCCTAACAAGTTCCTGTGTTGATTACTTAAACTATTCTAATCCTGATACAGATGTGATAGACTTGGAATTTGTTAAATATGAATTCGCCTCCTGATTCTAGCTGTTTTGCCAGAGGCCTGATTTAGAGAAGGGATTAAACCACTGTTCAACCTTGGATGGAATCTGGGCCAGCAGTTCCTTCTCCACAACCCCTGGCACTTGGCTTTGTGCCAAGAAAATCCTACAAAAGGAAATTGATTTACTCCACCCAAGACAGACTTCCGGAGGCTGTGGTTGTCCCTTGTTAGCTTAGAAGTTGGTGCGGTGTACGTGTGATCCACGTCTAAAGAGCACAACATTGCTGGGCCTAGTGGAAGTTGGGTTAGTGCTGACATGCTATTGACTCACCCTCCCAAGGATGGAAGCTCTGGCCTGGGTCAAGTTGTGGTCACTGCAGTTAACAGTTTGTTGATCTCAGGGAGCATTCCACAGTTGCTGCTGTAATTGACAATGATTGGAGCCAGCTCTTCCCCAGGTTCAAATGGACCGATTAGAGGACTTGTTGGTTCCGTTTATCAACCATGTAAGTGAGTGCTGTGAAATTGGCATTGTTTTTAGACTGTGTTTGGGTAAGATGAAACTCTGTTCTCAGGCATTAGTATCTTTCAAAAGTACAATGTTACTTATTATGACCAAAGTAGGGATGAAGTTTGCAAATTATTTGGTGTAACTATTTAATTTGGTTATCCATGCAGTGCAATTCTCTAACCGGTGTGATTGTTCTCTTTGTACAGTACTCTTACTTTGCCATAAAATTGTTTTCTTTGTTTTTTTTGTTTTTGAGACAGAGTCTCGCTCTGTTGCGAGGCTGGAGTGCAGTGGCACGATCTCGGCTCACTGCATTCTTCAAGCGATTCTACTGCCTCAGCCTCCCGAATAGCTGGGACTACAGGCGTGTGCCACCACGCCCAGCTAATTTCTGTATTTTTAGTAGAGACAAGGTTTCATCATGTTGGCCAGGAAGGTCTTGATCTCTTGACCTCGTGGATCCGCCTGCCTTGGCCTCCCAAAGTACTGGGATTACAGGTGTGAGCCACCGTGCCTGGCTGAAAATTCTTCTTAATAAGATATTTCCCGTAGGATGTGTACGGAGTTTGAAAAAATTGTGACTGGTTTCAAAATCAGATAATTTGCAAGAATTAGCCATAGTATAAATACATAGTTCTCAAACTGTTGTTTGGGAGTGGGTCCAGAGATCTGTTTAACAAAACTTTGAGTAGAGTCCGGTGCAAGTTAAAATTTGAGAACCACTAATGTAACCTTACCTTATCTGTGGACCACATTTTGGGCTTTGGAAGAAATAACCCTTTCTATCCTTCACAAGGTAACAGGTGATGTTTTTGCGCAATTATTTGATAATGAGCTTATATTTGAGATTAAGGTATGCACACAATAGTGTACATTCTCACTCTAGGTCTGGGGACCTTGACTCTTTGAGTCTTCTGTCCTTTTCTCTCCAGTTACTTGGTTTTGTGCATTAACAAACTTTTTAATTTACTTAATTTTTTTGCTTGTTTACTTATTTCTTATCCCTTAACATTGCATCATTGTTTTTTGTAGGCCCTGCAGTTCAAGATATTCATCAGCCCTTTCCACCATATTAAAATACACAGACTCCATCTAAAATCATGGATCAGAGTAACATGATAGATATGAAAGTGTAAGCAAGTCACAATCCCCCCCCGCCCCCAGTCTATGTAAAACTGCAAACACTTTATTGTTTGCCAAGAAAGTAGACAATAATATTAAAGAAAGTCCTCCTTTTCCTCTTCTTTGACCAACAATGGAGCAGTTCCTGACAAATGTCAGTTTGCTTTTTGAGTTCTTTAGGTTTATGTGTTGTGTTTGCAGTGGATAAATATTGAGTAACAGGTACTGACTGTGTTGTATACATTGAAAACTATCCACCAACAGAGTATTTGTGGGAGGGTAATGTTCTTTTTTTTTGCAGAGGAGGATGATGTTCTTTTTTTTTTTTTTTTTTTTTTTCTGAGACAGGCTGTCTGTCACCCAGGATTGAGTGCTGTGGGGTCATCATGGCTCACTGCAGCCTTCACCTCCTTGTCTCAAGCGATCTTCCCACCTCAGCTTCCTAAGTAGCTAGGACTACAGGAGAGGACCACCACCCCTGGCTATTTTTTTTTTTTTTTTTTTTTTTGTAGAGACAGAGTTTTGCTGTGTTGCCCAGGCTGGTGTTGAACTCCTGGGCTCAAGTAATCTCCTAAAGTGCTAGAATTATAGGCGTCAGCCACTGTGCCTGGCCTGAGAATGACAGTCTATAGTTTCAGTCCCTTAGTTTAATCCCATATTTTGATCCTATAACATGTACAATATTTGTGTATAGTATATGATCTGCCAACTCTCCAAGAAGATTTTACAACTTATTATGTTAAATTTCAAACATATACATCATCCAGCTTCAAAAATTAACCACATTTTGCTGTTCTTGTTTCAGCACCTCCACCTGCCCCATTTTCTTTTCCGAAGCATTTAAAAATAATTCTCGGGTATCATATCATTTTACTTGTAACTACTTCTGTTCATAGGTTTCTGAAAGGATTTGATGCAGAATGTTATAATTAAACCAGTATACAGAGAGAAAGGCCACTGGATATTAGTACATGTTTTGCTCAGTCCTTTTAAGAGTATATTAAATCACATAGGGATTTTCTGAGTACCCATTAGAACCACAAAAAATACCTGTGAGACCTTTTTCACTGTAGTAGAAGGTGAGTTTCCTAGGGTAGCCCTTTGTTGCTAGAACAAATAGGTATTTTGTTTCATCAGGAAAATCATTGGAACAGCCGTGACTCAGATCCACTAAATGAAGAAACAAAAATAGGATCTGCCTCACCTCCTGATTTTTTTTAAATCTCTAGGATGAGTAACCAGAATATTTTTATGTTGTGCTAAGTAGGTTGGTTGGTTTGTTCGTTGTTTACTCTGACTTATATGATTTGAATTTTAGAAATATATTGCTTTTTCCTTTTTTCTTTAAAATTCTGTCTGGAGTTTCCAAACGAGCGATTGTAGCTCCTAAAACCTTTCCTGGTGTTAGTGTCTTGCTTTCTGTTATTAGCGTCTGTGGCCATTTCTAACTCCCAGTGAGGAAAGAGCTCTCTGGTCTTGTTTCTTTGTTCAATGAAGGAGCAAACCTCCCTCTCCTTGATCCAGCCCCCACTGACTTGTTTTGTAACAACGAAAGTTATCTCGTACTTAAAAGACAACTTGAAATTATAACACACCTGTAACAAAGTAAAGTGTATGGGTTTTTACATAGGTTTAAAAAAAGGGCAGTAACCCTTTTTTTAAAAAAGCAAAATTTAGATGGGATAGAACCCCCATCTACAAAATAGATTTTAAAATCTCAGTTGCTGTCATTGAAATCTTAACCTCCCCTCAAATACTGGCGCACCTCTGAGGAACTTCAAATACTATTTGAAAACTAATGGTCTAAGGAGGGCCGGGCGCAGGGGTCATGCCTGTAACCCCAGCACTTTGGGAGGCCGAGGTGGGCGGATCTCTTGATGCTAGCCTGGGCAACATGGCAAAATGCTATCTCTACTAAAAATCGGAAAAATCAGCTGGGTGTGGTGGTTTATGCCTGTAGTCCCAGCTACTCGGGAGGCAGAGGCGGGAGGATCGCTTGAACCCAGGAGGCATAGGTGCAGTGAGCAGAGATCGCGCCACTGCACGCCAGCGTGGGCGACAGTGAGACCCTGTGTCAAAAAAAAAAAAAAAAAGACGAATGGTCTAAGGAAACTAGTTTGTGGTTTCTCAGCGGGGAATGCCATTCTAGTTTCTACAGATCTGGCAACAGAAGACAGGGACATAAACTGGCTTGCTTTGGAGTCAGGGCCAAGACTTAAATCCAGATTAAAACCCCCCCCCCCTTTTTTTTTTTCTTGTAAGTTGCTCAAAGCTCAGATACAAGGAAGTAATCAGCACACATTTTTATGATAACATTCCTGAAAAGAAAAAGATGAGGTGGACTAAGGTAAATACACTGCTCCTTAAAAATCCATATTTTTAGGTTATTTATGAATCAAATGGGCATGGTTACCAAAGATGAATTATAGAGGTGTAAAACTCCAGTCTTAGACCTCAAATTTCGGTTTTCCTTAGGGAGTAAAACACTTCCATAATCTTACTGAGGACCTAAACAAGCCTGTACATGGTTTAACACTCCCTAGATAGGGCCTGATGGCTCCAGGATACAGTACAATCATGAAATTGCCTATTTCTTTTTAAAAAATCTATTTTGTTGATCGTGTGTGTGTGTGTGTGTGTGTGTGGTATGTTCATTCTTTCAGAGAGGCAGTGGTGTGCAGAATAAGAGGATCACAGATGCGTATATGACAAAACTATTTCTTTTCTTTTTTTTTTTTTTTTTTTTTTGAGACAGAGTCTCGCTCTGTCGCCCAGGCTAGAGTGCAGTGGTGCAATCTTGGCTCACTGCAACCTCTGCCTCCTGGGTTCAAGCAATTTTCCTGTCTCAGCCTCCCGAGTAGCTGGGATTACAAGTGTGCACCATGCCTGGCTAATTTTTGTATTTTTAGTAGACGCAGGGTTTCACCATGTTGATCAGGCTGGTCTTGAACTCCTGACCTTGTGACTCACCCGCCTCAGCTTCCCAGCGGGCTAGGATTACAGGTGTGAGCCACCACGCCCGACTGACAAAACTATTTCTAAAACATAAGTCCAGATATTCCTACCAAGGGCTCTCTGGGGCTTCGTTTTGACTTATATGCAAAACACTCCTAATGTGGTGACGTTGGGGAGATGAAGATCTAGGATGAGAGAGAGAAAGGCAGGTAGAACACATGCCCTTCCAGTAACTTTCCAGCTAGGGCTTGCATTTAACCTCTGATGGAGGCCTCACCATCCAGGCAGATGTACTTACTTAGGAATGAGTTTGAGATAATAAGGCTAAATATGCTGCCTTCTGTATATAGTTTGCATTTGTCCTAATGTATGACTAAGGACATGAACAATGAAAATTTGAGTGACTAAAATAAAAGAGATCTGTGGAATAATGGGATTGAATTTGCACCAAGTCAAGGAGAAAACTCTTCTGTATTTTGTATGTTTTGTCATGGTTCTATGATTACTTGTTAGAAAGTGATATAAAATTCAATGACTTAGTTTGATATGGACTTGGCTATCTTTAAGTTACAGAATCCATACATATAATGTGGCTGTTTTCAACCCCCATACCCTGAGTGGTTGGGGATGTCTTGAATTTCTAAGTGAGAAGGTCTGGTGCTGTTACATAGATAATCATGTTAGCCAGCTTTACCTTCTGATAAGCTCTCAATTTAAGAAAGTACTTCTAATCCTGGCCTTTTCTTTGGCTTGCTATCTTATTATGCACAGAGCATAATGGTAAGAAGGGATAATATCTCTTGCTGTCTATTCCCTAGGAATAGTGTGAGTACAGGGCTCTTTTAAAAACATGAAGAGGTGGGCACTATTGCATAGAGACAGATTTGATGAAATGTTAAAATGTTGGATGATTTTAAATGAAAAGTGGAGTGGTGAAAAGTTTATTTTTAACCTATGTGGATACCTTAGATATTTAGAAACATTGAAGTTTTAAGGAAGAACAAATATCTTGACTCCAAGAAAATGGTCATATGATATTGTGGAATCTATTTGGTCTTCCTGATGTGTATGTTTCCTGACATTTAGCTCCTAAAATCCTTGGAATCTCCAGTGCTAAGAAGGTCTTATATGCTAATGAGATGACTGGGGGCTGGGTAATCTGCCATGTGATTAGAGGGTTAGGACTTTCAGATACCCTCCCCAACCTCCAAGAGCTGAAGTTTGAGTTGATAAACTAATGATCAATGGTCTGAAGTTTGAAGTTGATAAACTAATGATCAATGATACCTACATAATGAAGCTTTCTTAACAACCCTGAAGGACTGCATTCTGGAAACTTCCAGATAGATGAACCGCATGGAGGTTCCTGGAGGGTGGGATGCTAGGAAAGAGCATGGACTCTCCTTGTCTCTTCAACCACACCTGTGCACCTCTTCCATCTGGCTGTTCATCTGTGTGTCCTTTGTAATATCCTTTAAAATAAGTGGGTGAATGTAAGCAAGTATTTCCCTGAGTTCTCTGAAGGTGCTCCAGCAATGAATCAAAACAAAGGAAGGCGTGGTGGGAATGGTAGCCAGTTGGTCAGAAGCACAGGCTACAACCTGGGGCTTGTGATTGACATCTGAAGTTGGGGGAGTTTTGTGGTACTGAGCCCTCAACCTGTGGGATGTGTAATCTCCAAGTACAGTGTCAGAATCCAGTTGAATTAGAGGACACTCAGCTGGCATCCACTGGAGAATCATCTGCAGTATTTCTTGTCATGAGCTTGGGCAACATAGGGAGACCTTATCTCTACAAATATAGCTGGGAGTGGTGGTGTGCACCTGTGGTTCCAGCTGCTCAGGAGGCTGAGGTGGGAGGATCGCTTGAGTCCAGGAAGCAAACATTGCTTCTCCTCCAAATGCTTTACTTTAACATGTTTGGAAACTCCTGAAAGGAATTTCAACATGAGAGAAGTTAATGGGTTATAAAGGACTCAATGCCATTTTGTAAATGTCAGAAATCAAAGTCACAACCAAGTTAAGTTGGAGATTAGGGCCAGGAAGAGAAATGTAATATCTGGTCAACCATATCAAATCTGTATTTTGGTGGAAGAAAATTTTCTTACATTGGTTCTGATTGGTTTGATACGGACAGAGAACTGTTTTCCTTTATTCTAGTATTTTTTGTTGTTGTTGTTGTTGAGATGGAGTCTCACTCTGTTGCCCAGGCTGGAGTGCAGTGGCGCGATCTTGGCTCACTGCAACCTCCGCCCCCAGGTTCAAGCAATTTTCCTGCCTCAGCCTCCCGAGTAGCTGGGATTACAGGCGTGCTCTAATTTTTGTATTTTTAGTGGAGATGGGGTTCCACCATATTGGCCAGGCTGGTCTTGAACTCCTGACCTCGTGATCCACCCACCTCGGCCTCCCAAAGTGCTGGGATTGCAGACGTGAGCCACCGCCTGGCCTATTGTAGTTGTTAATCAGTAAACATAGCCAAAAGATAAGATTGTAGACTGAGTCCATAGTCTAATGATTTGTCTTCCTAGCAATTGTGAATAATTCAAACATTCAAAATTAGTCTGGCATCATACAAACATTAGCCTAGTCCTAAAATGAGGATATTGGCAAGTGTGTTAATAAAAATTGCATATGCAATATTAATAGGTTCCTTGTGTAGGCTGCTGATTACTCAGAAACTGTCAGATGTTTTGTTTTGTTTTGTCTTTGAGAGATGGGGCAGGGTCTTACTCTGCTGGAGTGCAGTGGCATGATGGTGGCTAACTGCAGCCTTGACCTGTCAGGCTCAAGCGATCCTCCCTCCCCAGCCTCCCAAGTAACTGGGACTACAGGCATGCGCCATCATGCCTAGCTAATTTTTGTATCTTTTTTTAGAGACAGGGTTTTTGCCATGTTGCCCAGACTGGTCTCCAACTCCTGAGCTAGAAATCTACCTACCCAGGCCTCACAAAGTGCTGTGATTACAGGCATAAGCCACTGTGCCCAGCGCCCAGATTTTTAATCTTCTCTTTGACATTGAGTTTCAGAAATGAAGTATAAATAGTGAATTTTTAGTGTAGAATATGATGCACCAGGAAGATCACTTATCCATTTATTCATTTTCCTTAGACCATGTCAACCCGATTCTTAATTTATTTTGACCCTTGAGGTCTTTGCACCAACAACTAGAATTTAACAGGCACTAAAGTAGGGTTCTGTTGTGATGGTGTTTTTAGAAGTGATTTTAATACTCAAAATACTATAGTCTGTAACATAATTTATTGATTTTTTTAATTTTTGCAAACTAAGTTGAAGTAATCAAGTGTTTATATATTCTTTGGATGAGGCCATCTGTCAAAGAATTCTAGGCTTAATGGAGATATATGTATGTTGTGAATACTAAACAGATATCCAGGTAATAAAGCAGAAATCATATGCTGTATAATGGAAATGTAAAGTTCTGAATTAGTTCACGAGTAGGAGAGAAACTTTTTTTAGATGTAGAGAACTACAATTAATTTCTTAAAGACTGCCTATTTTACATCTTGAATATTAAAAGTCGAATTCAGTGCATTGGGACCTTGTTCTTTTTGTAGATTTTGATTTGAATGAACTTCAGTTTGCTGAAATGTCTAATGGGCACAAAGTACAGATTTAATTATAAGGTTGAGCTAAAGTCAGAATTCAAGCATATGGCATATATAATATCAATTTAATCTTTCCCCGTTAAATTTAGTTATTTTTAGTGAGTCCCAAACACCATATTTGAGGCATAACTTTTTTCTTTTTTTTTTTTTTTTTGAGATGGAGTCTTGCTCTGTTGCCCAGGCTGGAGTACAGTGGGGTGATCTTGGCTCACTGCAAGCTCCACCTCCCGGGTTCCCGCCATTCTTCTGCCTCAGCCTCCCGAGTAGCTGGGACTACAGGCGCCTGCCACCTCGCCCGGCTAATTTTTTGTGTGTGTTTTTAGTAGAGATGGGGTTTCACCATGTTAGCCAGGATGGTCTCCATCTCGTGACCTTGTGATCCACCCGCCTCTGCCTCCCAAAGTGCTGGGTTTACGGGCATGAGCCACCGTGCCTGGGCCCTCAGGTTTTTTCTTTTTTAAAGAGGCAGAGTCTTACTATGTTGCCCAGGCTGGAGTGCAGTGGCTATTCACAGGCTCGATCATAGCAAATTACAGCCTTGAACTCCCGGCCTCAGTGAGTGTAACTTCTCACCATGCCGTAGTACTTTTATCTTAAATTGTTTATTTTTTTGTTTATGCTTTTTTAACTGCCTCTGTTTACAAAATTGACCCTGTATCTAGTGACAGCTAGATTGTATCACATTTGTCATCTAAAGATTCTATGGGCAACTTATGTTTAGTTGTTTAATATGGTAAGTTTATTGTTGTTTTTCCTTATTTAAGAAAACAGGATCTGGATGAAAAGAAAAAATCTTAATTTAACTATCACGATTCCAATAGGAAGTAGACAGACATTCATCTGTATACATTAGGTGTCAAAGTAGAGTTTTGTGGTTTTTCATTT
This sequence comes from Chlorocebus sabaeus, assembly GCF_047675955.1. Lineage (NCBI taxonomy): Eukaryota > Metazoa > Chordata > Mammalia > Primates > Cercopithecidae > Chlorocebus > Chlorocebus sabaeus. Next base: position 76,171,483 of record NC_132905.1, read on the forward strand.
TGAAGATTTGAGATTTAAGACTTGGCTATCTTTCAGTCATATTGTGCTATAGATAACATATTATATAATGTTTTTCACTGATGAGAACAATTGGTTGGATCTCTCAGATGACTTGAATTAGGTATTAGCTCAAGTCAGTGGTCAATAAATTTGTCTTTACAGTTCAGAAGAACTTGTTATGACTGGATGTTTCTCTCAAGTATTGCCGTATTGCTCATTTTGGCTACCAATGCTTAAATTATACTTAGTATAGTAGAAATTTTCTTATTTCCCTTATTAAGCATGCCTCCATTACACTGTTGTTGTCTCTAACAGGAGTTTAATAATCTTTGTTTTGGCTTAGTAAAAAGCGCCAACAAATATGAGAGTGACTGGCTGAGTGTACTGCTCTGTGCTCAGTTATCTTAAAGGAAAAACGTTTATAGGATCACTGTGAACTATAAGATGGTTACATTTTGCTGGAAAACCTTGGTGCTGCTTTGGTAAATAATGAAGTATTTTGTTTTATGGGCCTTTTCACTACTTCATTGACAACATATATATTTTTTAATTTTATTTTATTTTATTTTTTTTAAGATGGCGTTTCGCTCTTGTTGCCCAGGCTGGAGCGCAGTGGCGCGATCTCAACCTCTGTTTCCCAGGTTCAAGCGATTCTCCTGTTTCAGCCTTCTGAGGAGCTGGGGTTACAGGCATGCACCACCACGCCCGGCTAATTTTGTATTTTTAGTAGAGACAGGGTTTCTCCATGTTGGTCAGGCTAGTCTTGAACTCCCGACATCAGGTGTTCCACCTGCCTTGGCCTCCCAAAGTGCTGGGATTACAGGCAGGAGCCACCGCGTCTGGCCAACAACATACGTTTATATTACCCAGTAATAGGCATAGTCTAAGGAAGATAATAGAATTTATTCTTAGTAGTGAACTCTGGCTTTTTAAGCAAATTTTTTTTTCTTTGTTCTTTTCTGTGGTAGTGAGGAAGGAAGGAAGGGAAGGCTACTACTAAAAATACAAATTGCTAAATAGAAGTCAAGTCTCTGTTTGGGTGTTGAGGCTCACGTATGGTACTGTCCAGACTTGACACATTTAGAAACAGGAATTTGCCCTTAGCATAAGCTTAGCCGAATGGTTGAGTCATTTCTAGGTATTTTAACATTATACAATGCCTTAGGAAGTGTCGTGAATATCTAAAACTTGTTTTCTTGAGGATTTTATTAGTTTCTTAAAACATGGAGAGGAACTCGATTCTCAGTACTGGTACCTAAAATTCAAAGACATCAGTTGTGAGTTGCTGTGCTCCTCAGCTCTAAGCCGCAGTTGTTGTGGTCACGCATGTCCCCTTCTGGAGAGAGGCCTTGCTGTTTTCTGCAGAGCTTCTCTTGTGCCTGGAAGTCAATGTTTCACCACTTCAGAGAAACACTATAGAAGCTTGGTGATCTTCAAACAAGAATTTAAAACAAGGAAGTTTCCTTTCACAGATATCTTAAAACTTGGAGCTAAATAAAGCATGTGAATAACTGTGAGAGCCTAATTATAGCCATTTTTAAAAAAGCAGTGCACCTTTCGTTGTATCTTAAACACCGGAGAACGGTATTGTGTGTCCAGTTTTGTTGGTAAATGTAACCTTCGTGTGAATGACCATCTATTCCTTTCTTTTTGGAAGGTTAGCCAGTCAGCTGTTGTGTGATGTTCAACATTTTATATAATGACATTTTGCACAAGGTTTCAATGTAACATCTGAGGATACATTATTTAAGAAATAGTGCAGTTCTCTGGGTTTTGTATTAATCATATTAATTACCTGTTGCTTTTATCACCATGTCACCCTAGTATCACAAGGCATGTGTAATACTATTTTGTAAAGATTTTCTAAAGACCTTCCCTTTATAGAAAGGAAAATTGTATTCAGAAATTGGGCTGAACTCTCTTTCACTTGTGTGAAAAATGGTAAAATTAGAAGTAATTTGTTTTTTATTGTGAAATCAGTGTAGGAACCTGTGCTCATATCATGGAAACAAAAGCACTAATATTTTTCTCCCCTCGGGTGTGAGCTTTGCTTCAGATATCCACGTCTTCTACTTTTTCTGTTCTTAGTTCTTATTCACTTACTGTCTTTATTTCGTATCACTTTATTGAATTTCACAGATGCAATTTAGGAATCCAGGGATGTGATCAAGTTTGTGCATCTGCTTGTCATTGGCCATCTCACATTTATATCGCTAAATGAAAATTTAACTTACTTTGGAACAAACCACCATGATTTAGTTCACCTGTGTGGTTTAAACGACATAAGACCTGGATTTTTTTTTTTTTTTTTTTTTTTTTTTTTTGAAGTGGAGTCTCACTCTGTCACCTAGGCTGGAATACAGTGGTGTGATCTCGACTCACTGCAACCTCTGCAACTGCCTCCTGGGTTCAAGCAGTTCTCTGCTTCAGCCTCCTGAGTAGCTGGGATTACAGGCACCTGCCACCACGCCTGGCTAATTTTTGTATTTTTAGTAGAGACGGGGTTTCACCATCTTGGCCGGGCTGGTCTTGAACTCCTAACCTCATGATCCACCCGCCTCAGCCTCCCAAAGTGCTGGGATTATAGGCGTCAGCCACAGTGCCTGGCCAAGACCCGGAATTTTCCACTGCACATGGTGCCCGGCCAAGACCTGGAATTTTACACTGCCTTGGGACTTTATAAAATTCTTGACTTGTACTTTTTTGGCATGTTCTGAATGCTCATGATCTACTTCTGAAATATTTTAGGCCTTTGGAAACACCCCTTCATTCTAATCCTCTCTTTTCTTGCTCTGAATTCTACATGTCATGTAATTATTTTGCCTAGATCCAAATCTGATGTGTTATTATAATCATCATTTCTGCAGGAGCTTGGCAACACTCCTGCTTTTGTTCTCTTTGAGGCTTCTTTTGGTTTTATTTTGTTTCACTGAGAATGATCTGGTTAAGTTTTGCTTGATCATCCATTTCAGATCTCTTAGTACGTTTTTCAACTTCAGTTCCAAGTATGTTAAATGTGTTACAATGGAAGGGTCCCACCGTCAAATACATTTTGGGAAACCTCGGTTTTAAAAAAGTTAAACTGATTTCATTTTTATGGGATTTTTTTCAAAAGCCTCCCGTATGCATCTTGAATGATCCCATTTCCCATATGTGTTTTATGACAGAATTCTTCCCCCTCCCAGGTAATAACTCTTGACATTTTCTGAAAACTGTTTTTGAGAACACTGAATTAGGTGTGAAATGAGGCATTTATTCATACTTAGTAACGAATGTCTTAAACATCATTGGGCTATTTTGAGTATACATTGCTAGTGGTATATTTAATAACTTAGTGGTATAAGCATGCAATAAAAAATTTCTTACACATAAGAAGTTCTGTGTAGACACAAATTTAATACTGTGGCTGACGAAATGAACCAAAAATTTTATTATCTTGAAATTTGCTTCTTAGCGGTATTTAGAATCATTGTGATTCACAGATGGTAAATTGTCAGAGTGGACTTCATGGACCTTATATCAGACATTTTGAAAAGAGCTAAAATTGCCATTAAACTGCATGAATTAAAATCTCTTAGATAGTTTAAAAATACTGTGTAGACGTGGTGAGTCAGATCTGCCACACTGAGCGTGTAGCTGGGGGTGAGGACACACGTGCTGCAGTGTCGTTACCAGTTTGTCTCTTTTAGAGACAATTTGGCAGGCGGACGCCTTGCAGATAAACAAGGAAAGATTGTCTATTTCAAGTGGCATAAGACATTCTTTAAACCAATGTGTCATATCTGGTTATATAGTCAGCATTTTCTTTAGTGCTGAAAATCCTCTCTCAGGATTCCTGAATAAATAGCAGATATCTTTGTAGGGATAGCTCGCAGGAGATTTCAAATGCTGTGTATTCATCCGTTCAGTCTCCCCAGATGTCTTACGAACGTGCTCATATTCATTTTCTTTTCTTTTCCCTCTTCCTGCTAAATACAAGTTGAGGCAATATGATTAGGTCTTAAAGTGCTTATTCTCCCTTTTATGTATATTATTGCATTTTAATCCTCATAATATCCTGTGAGGTGGGATGTTACTATGTCCATTTGACAGATAAGAAACTCAAGAGATAAAGTTATCGGCTTCCTCCAAACAGCCGGTAAATACTAAATACAGAATTGACTTTTGCCTTTTGATTCCAAAGACCATATTGGTACTTTCATGTGTGGGTCCCTTCAGCCAGTTCCTACAGTGACCCTGACCCAGCTACGAGTCCCCTGAGGTCTCTAGAGATATAGACAGTGATGGATTAGACCCTGTTCATAGTTGGAGATACAAGACATAGAGAAGTTTCCAGCAATAATTTTTTTAGTTATATATTTTCATAGGGCTTTTGATTTATGTAACCTATTCATATATATTTGTTATTCCAGTAGAGTTAATGCATTATTCAAAGAGATTCCAGTTTTTAGCCTTTTCTCCATTTGTCTAAGTTGTTCATTATGAAATGATTGGCTAGAATTAGAAAGTCTTTACCTATGGAGCGATTCTGACTGGCTTCCTTGGTCTTAGAACCCTAGTTATGAGTGCATTGTCTTGCTTCTGCTGAGCTTTGCCCAGAAATAGTCACCACCTCATTTTTTTAAAATGAAAGCTGGATAATCAACCCTCAAGATTTCTTAATTAAAAGATTACTGTTACCGATTGACCCACAGGGAGTTAATACAATAAAATTATTTTTGATCGTTCTGTATGAAATAATTATGGGCCAATCTTCTGTAATCTTTAGTTGAAGGAGTTATCTTACTTAATGTTAATAACTTTTGATACACCAGCTACCTTTTAAAAATTAACGTAGTTTTTTTTTTTTTCTTTTTTTTTGCTTCTGTGGAAGGCAGGCTGTATTTTATAGGATTTATAGTTTACATAGTTATTGTTTTACGTCAGTTGGATTAATTATGTTTTGGGTAGAAACTCTGGTTCAACCAATATTTGAATGCCAGTTTTGTTCTGTGAACAAATAGAAATACAGAAATCAGTAACACATGACTCCAGAGATCAGTAACACATGACTCTTTCCCCCTAAGTAAAAACTGAGGTTGGAGTTTTCAACCTAGGCATTATTGACATTTTGGGCCAAATAATTCTTTATGTTGGGTGGAGGGGGCGCAGGCAGGGGAGGCCGCCTGTGCATTGTAGGATGTTTAGTAACATTCCTGGCTTCTACCTACTAGATAGATGCCAGTAGCACCACCCAAGTCGTGACAATCATCTTTGCCAAGAACTTTGAGCCTCTACCTAGAAACAGTTCGTAGGGCTCGAAAAGCAAGGTGGCCTAGGACCCATGTAGTTAGCAAGCTTTCCTTGGTGGAGAACCACTGCATAGCTGAACAACATGGGTGAGGCTAGTGTCAGGGTAAAGGAACTCTTGACTGAAGATTGGCCATGCACAGAAAACAAAGTGAGCGCATAAGGATCTTTGGGGATTTACCTTCATTAGGCTACTGTTGGTTAGCGTTAGGTGTACACCAACATTATTGCCTCTTTAGAAACAGCCATGCATGTAACATTTTAGCAAATCTGAAAAGACACTTCTATTCTAATTACCTAAAATTCTTATTACCTAGAATTACATGCTATGAACAACAGCAGTGAAGTCACAAGCCAGAATCTGTGTGATGTTATCTATTTTGTGATCACAGTTGTGTTCTTCTCTTAGTTTATTTGAACGAGTTTGTGAAAAAAGTTTTTGTGCTTATGTAAATACTCTTTGCTTAGATTTTTTTGGTAGAATGTAAATCTTTCCCACACAATGCTATACCCCTCCTGCCCAAGGGCAAGAAACAGATTGTACAGCTTGTTATTTCTGTGTTTTAGGGCTTATTCCTCTGTAGACATGTCAAAAAGACATCCATGGGGGGTCAGGAATGCATTAGCAATTCAAGCTGATAATCTGCATGGTGAGAGTCCAGATAATTTTTTCCCCAGGTCACACAGGCAGCTCTGCACAGATCTGTTAAACATCTGCTGGTTTTGAAAATTAAAATAAGTTCCCATCACTCAAGGCAATGAAATGTAGATGAATTGCTCTGCCAGATTGACTCTTAGAACTCCTGATGTGATGTGGGGCTAGACAGAGTGGGCTGTTTGCTAATAAATCAGGGAAGGAGTGATTGTTTTTCTTCTTTTTCTCTCCCACCCCCTTTAGGACAAACTCACATTCTCTAGCCTGGTGCACTCTAATAATGCCTGTTGTCTTTGGCCGTGAAAGCACTCCAGACTCACCCCCCAAACACTGCACCCAATGTGCTCATCCTTGAAATTTACAAGCCTTAGAATCTTTCCCACCTCCACTCCTGTTTTCTGCCTCCCTGCCATGCCTAGTGCTGTTGCTCCTGGTGCTTCCAGTCAGACCTTAGTCTTAGCTGTGCAGTACCTTTAGGAGCCCTCAAAAATGTTTAATTTCTTTTAAAATCAGAAGGAAAGATAAAGGACATGACAATAATCATGAATATACAATAACGAATCCAACTTGACTTAGAATTGTCTTTATACCAACAGAGCCCTAAAATATAGCTTTTCATGTTTTCTTAAGAGAGAAAGGGACCCACGAAAGTTGTCCTGGGCCCCCGCATCCTCCTCATACACAGGTGGGATGTTGCTCTTGCTTGCTTTGGAATGTGACAGCAGCTCCCAGTGACTTCACACATTTATTACAAATTCAAGGTCATTCGCACGCTAGCCCTGTGCTACCTTTCATGCCTCCTGTCCCCACACTCAGCCTGGACACGTTTTCTTCCCTGGTCTTTGGTCTGCCTTCCTTCTTCTCTTAAGTCAAACCAGTCACTCTTTCCTGAGAGCTTTTTGATACACCCTTGCCAGATCTCTGCATTAACACTCCAGCACCTTTGGTTAGCCAGCTTGGCCTTATTTGTGTCTCCACCATTAGATTTTCTGTCCATCAAGGTCAGGAATGTTTTTGGGTTACCACACTGTCCCCAACTTTGAATATATTCACTGCCTGGAAAATGTTTATCTGAATACAAGGCATCAAGCCAGAACTTGCCCAAAACTTAACCTAGGACTCAAACAACTGTGAAATCTTATCTGTGTAGAGTGGGAAGGGCATGTGTTTGATAACCATCAGCATTTGCTGTTTTGCTTAGCCATCAACAGTCCGTTTCTATCTCTTCCTCATAGTATTTTCAGGTGTATTTTTATACACCAGGCGTTCACTCCGGGTGTTAGGTTACGCTGAACTCTCTGACAATCAGTTCTGTGCTACTGAAGGCTTTTAGTTGCAGGATTAACAAAAAAAAATAGTTGATTGAACATTCGAAGTCTCGCTGCTCATACTGTTTGTGTAATTCTCGGAGTCTAGTTAATCTGATTTGTAAAGTGTTGCCTGCATTATGGAGGAATTCAGGAATGTGTTATCAAAGAATCAGGAAATTAACATTGAAATTTATTGAGCAACATAGCTAATAGGTTGTCTTGCTTTTTAAGCCTTCTTGTTTTCTAAGAGGAGCCTGAGGTCTGTGGACAAGTTGAACTGTAACTGGTATTTAGGAATTGGTAAAGACAGAGGTGTGGATGCTGTATTTTCTTTAATCTGTTAGGAAATTACTCTGCTGGTGCCACAAGAAAAAAATTCACAGATATCTAAGTTGGAATTTATTTTGTATTGTTCCACGCCTTTGTCAATAATTACGTTTTCTGCCTTCTAGTTTATTACTGTTATTGTTTTTCACGCCAGGTGTTTCTTACTTGTTGACCTAAGTATTTATTGAATGCTTATATGTGGGAGTGAGAGAGTGAGGCTAATGCTAAAGAGTAGGGAGTAAGCCCTAGACAGTGAAGTAACTTTTGTCTTGTTTGCACATTAAAAAAAAAAAAAAAAAGATTAGAAATCCTTGCTCTATATACTAGAAATATTTGATGTTCTCTTCTCTTCTAACAGAGAAAACTTAGATGAATACTTACAGGCTCTACTGTCAACTAACCGCACCCTCCTAATATTGGCATCTGCATATTTACCATTGTCAATATCAGATTGCCTCCAGTGTTGTGTCACTGAAACTGACGTTACCATTACATCCAAGCTAAGACTGCAGTGTGACATTGTGGCTCCTGGTCTTCTGTTCTTTCGGCAACAATCTTTTATAAATATAGTCAAGAACATAGAAATAGAGTCTTCACTGTTACCTTCCCTTCAGAATTATTTTCTCCTAGTATTGTGGTTCCTGATAGCCTTTATTCCTATAGAAATGGCAATTTGAAAAATTCCTTTTGTGAATCTGAGGGCTCTACAAAGGAAAGCTTCTTTGATAGTGCCTTGGTGTAAGTTATTTAAGAAGGACAATCTACCCATGCTTATCAAGCAAATAGCCTGAAATTTGGACCTGGAGTATTCTTTAGTGTTCCAAGTCTGCAGGAAAAGAAATAATCTTGGCTTAAACTAAGTAAGTTAACAGAATACAATTTGAACAATGAACAAGAATGCTGTTCGAAAATTATCTTGGGTTCTTTATGTCAAGTTAATGTTCTCACTGAATTTCTATTATGTTTGTAAAGCAGTTTTCTCCTAGACCAAAAGTCCTAGTAATAAAACCACAACAGTATGAGAGTTATAAGCACACAGCAAAGGCTGATGAGTAAATGTTATGACACTTTGAAAGGAAATAACCAAATGATATAATGTAAATATCCTTTGTGCTTATCAAAAATATGTCACTTCATGTTCTGTTCCTGCAATATTTCTGTAACTATGCTAAAAATAGAAAGGTAAAGGTCTAAGATTGTAAATTCTTTGATGCCCTTTCCTTAAAAGTAGGGAATTCTTATCTTGGATTCCTATGTAATATACTTACTTATAATCTCACTTGTTCCGACTGCAAGTGGCCTCTTACTATCTTTACATCCATGTGAATGTGTGTGCTTTGATGTGTACCTATGAGAGATAAGAACAAAAGCAAATGTTAAATATCTGAATTCCTGTTTCAGTGAGCTTTCATGGAGTAAATTCTTTTGTCTACTTGCCTGTGACCTCTTCTAATATGACTTGCATTAATGACCTTTAAGAAATCTTTTAATAAAATAAAAGTGTTTATTAAAATCTTTCAATAAAAAATTTTTATTAAAATCTTCTTCATACGTGTTGCTTGAAAAGAATCTACTCATGGCAAGGACCAGTTAGTACCATTTTATGAAATCACAAGCTCATGGGCTTGTGATAAAACATACAATTACCTTAAATTTGGCATTGGTAATGGCAGGCAGACTCACTTGAAAAATGCTCTGAACTGCTCTGCCTCATGCTGGTGGGAAGTCAGATGGAAATGACTTTCTAGAGAGTTTAGCTGGCCTCCGAGCTTAATGGGTATTCACTCTCCTTATCCTCCAATAGCTGCTCTGAGATTTTAATGCACATTGAAGGACAATATGATAACCTGGAAAATTAGCATTTTGGTAAGGGTCTTTAACTTCATTAGTATTTTCATACCACTTTGGTACTAGAAATTGTAAGATATTAAAGGGTATGGATAATGTGGAATGTATGTCCCAGACCCAGAAATGTGTACTGACTCCTCACTGTAGCCCAGAACCGAAAATCCCGCTAATTGCCTCTCCCCATCCTAGCCTGAATTGCCTCTCCACGTATATTGGTTTTACAATGGCCTGCAAAGCCTGAAAGCTGGTAGAAACTGTATAGGAAAATAGGGTTGGGATAAATTTCTGGGCTGACAAAAGGATAGAGGAATATGCTTCTTTTTCCCCTTGCCCTAGTATATCAGCCACTCTAAGATGCAGATGTATGAGTATGGCTCTACTGGGCAAGTTCTAGTTAAGTGGCAGACCCACTACCTCTTCTGGAAGCTTGTTTTCCTTTATATTCCCACCTGCAGCTTTTCAAAGACTTAATCTCTTCTCTAATGATCTCTTGGTGCTCTGTTTTGTCCGTGCTCCATGTTCCGAGTGGGTCAACATTGCAGTAGGTCAATGAGAAGAAACGGGAAAAATGTAAGAACCAGAAACCTGTTAAGGTTGCACTTACTTGTGCATTAAGCATGTTGGTGTAAGTCTTAAACTCTAGAAAACTCACTGTTGTGCTGTGAAGTACCACCGATAAAGTAAAAGTTCACTTTAACGCTGTATCCTTATTTAGTGATGAATATGATGTTGTGTAAAAGATGAGGATCTGTGTATACCCACTAGGTGGTGAGTGAGGTAACATGAATAACATGGCAATATCCTAACTGTTATGAGGAGTGACCCCCGGGAATATAATTGCAATTAAACTTGCAGATTATGTGGGGATACTCTTTCAGGGCAATAAAATAAATTATATCTAGGGCTCATAACTCTTACACATACTTGGCTAGGTCTATGCAGCAAAGCCCAGGTGATACTGAGGCTTTAACTTTGGGATTTGTTTGGTGCTGACTCTGCCACAGGGTGAAATGTGATATGATCTCAGTGCGAGTGTCACGTGATCAGTCTGCTTGACCCAACATGCCAGAATTCCATTTCTCACCCCACTCTCTCCTCTGCATACATACCTACCTTCCAGAGAGGGCTAGGTGGGAGCTACGTGTGGCAAGAGCCCTCATTGCTTTTGTTACACAGATTTCAACACATATGGCTTGATGGAGTGTGATTGCAGTAGCATGAGTGTTTGGTGATGAAATTTGCATGTCCTTTGCTGGGAGAAGTATAATTATAAGATTTTTGTACTCACATAGCCACATGTGAGGTATGAGCAGGAACGTGGTCTATTTAATGGCATTGGATTGCTCTCAGATTTGAAATATTTCCTTTTAGAAATACATTAAGTGTAAACAAAATACATTTAATTTTTTTTAAAAAAACCATGCCTTTGTACAAATTGTTTATCATTTACAGAGGTCTAAAAAAAATAGGAGAAAAGTTAAGAAGCCCACAAAATCAATCAGATCTAAAGATTGCAAAGATTGTTTACCATCTCCTTAAAAGCTTCAGTGCATGTGTTCACAATATCGTTCTGTTTGCCTCTGCTCAGATTCTTACTTTCCAGTTCTAGGACAACCCAAAGATCATAAGCCATGACTGATCCTACCTCATATAGTACATTAAATATAAAATATTTGTGGCCAGGCATGGTGACCAGTTCCTGTAATTCCAGCACTTTAGGACACCAAGGCAGGAGGAACACTTGAGGCCAGGAAGCTGAGACCAGCCTGGGCAACATACTGAGACCTTGTCTCTACAAAAAAAATTAGCCAGGTATGGTGATACAAGCCTGTACTCATAGCTGCTCAGGATCGCTTGAGCCCAGGAGTTTGAGGCTGCAGTGAGCTGTGATCACCACTGCACTCCAGTCGGGGCAATGGTATGAGATCCTGTCTCTTAAAAAAAATACAAAATGTTTATGAAGTTTCTGGCTAGGTATGTGCTAATCTATGCCAATTGAAGTAATTGAAGTCTTGATTTTCCATGAGCTTATAAAGAAACCTGAGAGGAGATGGCAGGTATGCAGTAAGATTAATAAAGGACAAATGTGTAATATGTTGTCATGTACATAACTTGTTATTGTATTGTATATTTTATACTGGTTTATTTCAGGCATGTTAAGGGCAGTGCTGTTCAACAGAAATATAATGCAAGCCACTTACAGAATTTAAAATTTTCTAGCAGTCATATTTTAAAAAGTAATTGGCATTAATTTTAGTCATGTATTTTATTTAACCCAATTACAATCATAGCATGTAGTCCCTATAAAAAATTTTTACAGATTTTTTATATCACAATTTTTGTACTATAAAATATTTATGGTCAAGCATGGTAACTGATGCCTGTAATGCCAGCACTTTAGGAGGCCAAGACAGGGGGAAGTGCTTGAAATCCAATGTATATTTTACACTTAAAATGTATCTGAATTGGAACAATAAATCTTCATCAAAAAATTTATTTTAAGTTCAGAAAATTTATAGTTAGAAAGTAGATTCACTTACCTGAGTTCTGGACATGCTTCAGTGTTTAATAATGGGATGATGTAACAGATTTTAAGTGTACATTTATATTAAGTATAAATAAATAACATGAAAAGCTTCTCCGTCTCACTAGCCTTGTTCCAAGTGCTCATACACCACAGGTGGCCAGTGCTTTTGCCCTGTTAGATAGTATAGTTTTAAGATATTCAATGGTATACGGTTGACCCTTGAACAGTAATGGATTGGAGTGCTAACCCCTGTGCAGTCAAAAATCCATGTATAACTTTTGACTCTCCCCCAATTTAACTATTATTAGTCTATTGTTGGCCAGAAGCCTTACTGATAACATAAACAATTAATACATATTTTGTATATGTGTAATATACTTATTTTTTTCTCTAGCTTTATTAGAATAGTTATTAAAGAAAAGCATAAGGAAGGGAAAATAGGCAATTCCTTAAGTGGAAGCAGACCAGCCTAAGGGTCTTCCTCCTCCTCCTCTTCATGTTGGATAGGCTGAGGAGGAAGAGGAGGGGCTGGTCCTGCTGTCGAAGAGGTGGCAGAGGTGGAAGAGATGGAAGCAGGAGAGTCAGGCCCGCCTGCTGTAACTTCTGTTGAAAAAGATCTGTGTATAAGTGGACTTGGTCCGTGCAGTTCAAACCTGTGTTGTTCAAGGGTTAATGCAGTATAACCACATAACAGAACTGCACTTGTACCCCTTAAATTAATATATATGTATAAAAAGAACTGTGTAAGGGAGGAGAGTTTCCAAGAACAGCAGCAGAAGGGAGTGAAGGTGCTTGTGGGTGTAGGGCAATAAGGCCTATAAGGCTACAATCGAAAAGTCTAGAGGTAAGCCCCTGAGCACAAGGGATTCAGCAAAAACAGTCAAATCAAATGCCACATGTTAATCATAGTATGATGACTTTAGAGCATGACTAAAAGCATCATAGCGTATGACTTTAGATCACCAGTGCTTTACATGCTATGTGGGGCAGGAATCCAGGTTTCAAGCAGGGAGGTGCCCAGCTATGAGGGTTTCCCACAGATTTTAAGTACAAGGTTCCACTGCTTAAAAACCGTGGAAAAGTGCGAATCTCTGACTTTCTACCAACTTTGATAATCTCTTCTGAAATGCTGCTGGTTGATTGTCCATCTAATTTAAGTGGCTTGTTGATGAGGTGCTCATCATCTTACGATGTTTCTTCCCAACCCCAAATATTTCTCCATCACTGTTGTTCATTTCATTGGGTACTTTCTTGTGATTTTCCTTCAGATGTCTTCTGCCCTCAGTTTTTTCGGATGAGCTAGTTCTGTTTTCTTCAAATTCTCCTGATAAAAGTTTCTTTCCCTCCAAGTTTATTTTTATTTTTATTTTACTATTATTATTATTATTATTGAGATGGAGTTTCACTCTGTCATCCAGGTTGGAGTACAGTGGCATGATCTCGTCTCACTGCAACCTCCGCCTCTCGGGTTCAAGAGATTCTCTTGCGTACTCCTCCTGAGTAGCTGGGACTGTGAGCATGTGCTACCACACCTGGCTAATTGTTTTGTATTTTTGGTAGAGAAGGGGTTTCACCATGTTGGTCAGGCTGGCCGTGAACTCCTGACCTCAAATGATCTGCCCGCCTCAGCCTCCCAAAATGCTGGGATTACAGACGTGAGCCACCACAGTGCCAACCCTATTTTTATTTTTATTTTTATTTTTTTACTGTTTATCTGAAAATGTGATTGCATCCTTCTAGATTTTATTTGATGCAGCAAGATTTCCTGTGGTCATCTGGGGCTGTATTGGTGAAGCTTACGAGTGTAGTAGCTGTTTTTTCATCTTCTTCTCTTTCCTGTCATCTAATACTTCAAATAATTATTTAACGCAATAAATAGGATCTTGCATATACTTTAAAAAAGGCAACTTGAAAAAGTTTCTGCCTTCTGAAATAATCTATGCCTTGATTCTATCACTTAGTATTTTAGTTATTCCTATCAAATACATGACTGTGTTAATTTCTGTTGCCACAAAAATGCAGCAAAGCCACAAACCCACTCCAAAATTTAGTGGGTTAGAACAATAACCATTTATTATAGCCCACAAGCTCAGGTTCAGCTGATCTTGGCTTAGCTTGGCTACATTTGATAGAAAACAGTGGAAAATTAGAATTGAATATATGTAGAATATCTCTTGTACCAAAAATGAAGAGGAATAATAGGTTTTGATTATTCTTTGTCATATTCTGTGCTGGGTGCTAATCTGTCCTAGCTGTCAGAACCAGTAGAAGTCATACTGGAAAATCATTTATTTGTTACTATCCAATTTCTTTCAGTGAATGCCGTTCAAACCGCTATCTCTGAGGAGCCCAGTTACCAAGTCCTCCGCCTTGTTAGCAACATGGACTTAAACGCACTAATTCTAGAATGAGATTTTAGCAAAGCACCAGCATTTGAGATTTGTGCAGACTGAGCTCTTAAACCATGTGTGTGTGTGTGTGCGCGCACGCGCGTGCGCGTGCATGTGTTTATTCTAGCACTACCACTACATACCATACAAGTAGCTGTATAGCAGGTATATATACAGATGTATATGTATATAGGTAGGTATATGTCAACTGTTGAAAAACTAGTAAATACAGACTAAATAATATAAGGGCTGAAAAACATTAATAGTTGGAACATTGGGAGATTTGGACTCCTAGTTTGCAGATGCAGTTGGCTGCATTTGATTTAAGGAAAGAACTGACTTTGGAGAAATTTGTGTTTGCATTTCAGGAGAGATTTCTTAAAGAGGAAACTACCAAAGATTAGTAGATATTAACATCTAGTGATTTAAATTTGAGAAATGCAAATTAGACCTTTAAGCTGTGGGTTTGCTTCCCATTTTACTTGCTCTAAAAGTATTTTTTTTTAAAGCCAGTAACAAAGACATGCAAAATAGCACTGCCATGGGGGAAAAAATTACTTGAAAATAATATTCAAGATTGAAAAATAAAAAAGCTTGAGATCTAGTACCAGGAATGCCAGCTGGCTTGTTATGGCAAAAAGCAAGCATGTGCTTTGGAATAACGCTCTTGATTAGACTCTAGGCGGGTTTTGAGCCCTTCTGATTATCTGACTAGATATGGAAGTGACTTATCTTGGTTTTTCTGCGTCAAATGAGATAATGAGTAAAGACCTTAGTAGATGTTGGATTTTTGCCTGTTAATAACCCTCTTTCTATCTCCATGTTCACAAGGTCAAGGCTGTTAAGATATGGCAATATTGAGAGAGTCAGAATAGGATAAAGATCTCAAATACTGTATATATATATGTTTATTTTATTTTATTTTTTTTTCCCTGTGGTGACTGTTTGAGACATGTCAGTAAAACTTTAAAGACAAGCCAGGCTTTGTGACTCATGCCTATAATCCCAGCACTTTGGGAGGCTGAGGCGGGCAGATCACTTGAGGTCAGGAGTGGCACCATGGCAAAAATGCATCTCTTCTAAAAAATACAAAAATTAGCCGGGCGTAGTGGTGTATGCCTGTAGTCCCAGCTACTCAAGGGGCTGAGGCACAAGAATCACTTGAACCTGGGAGGCAGAGGTTGCAGTGAGCCGAGATCACCCCACTACACTCCAGCCTGGGCAACTGAGCGAAACTGTCTCAGAAAACAAAACAAAACAAAAGACACACAGAAAAACCGGAAAGACAGAATGAAAGAGACGAACTGTTTTTACATCAAGGTGACCTTGAGAAGAATTAGTCTTACCAATGCAAGAGTACAACATTAGACACAAGTATACATGGTATAGTATGTGTATGGTTTCATATGTTTGTGTCTATGTATATCTATGAAGTTAAAAGAAAACATTTACCTTTTAGGACTAAATGGACATTGACTAGATTGTAAACTGTTTTTGAGGCTAAGAGTTTGGTTGCCATGGGTAAGGCTCTATTTTTTGTAATTCCAGTTTTATATCCATTTATATCAGTCCTAGCCGTAGATGCCAGTCTTTCTGGATACCGCCTAAATGCATGCTTCAGATGTTGGTTATTAATTTCAAGAGTGGTGAATAACAAAGGCTCCTATTGAGGCACCCCTTGATTTCCTACTGGGCACCAGCAGCAAGCATGATTTACTGGCCTGTTATGAGTGGGTAGGAGTTTTCGGTCAACTTCAGGACATCTACCCTTTGAGTAGGAAAAAAGCTTGGTATTAGGTTGGTGCAAAAGTAATTGCGATTTTTGCACCAACCTAATATCAACAGAGACCATGAAAAACATCAAGGGAGGATAGCTTGTAATTAGAAACCAGATCAACAGTGACCCAAAAAGAATTTCAGGTTTCCAGGAGTGAAACATGCAGATTACTCCGCTGAAAGGAATTGTTTTTCTCCCATTCACTTTTACGGCAAATCATTTTTAGGCTGAAACTCAAGCTCTGAAATAATTGTGCAGCAAATAGTGACTGTGAATAGATGTGGCAGCTCTCCACAAGGGTAAATAGAAACCACGTGCAGTTTCAGTCATCACATTTTATTTTTCTTTTTTACTAGCTTCTCTATTTTTGCCCACCACAGATACATGCGCACACACACACACACAGGGGCACAGCCTTGGAAAATTGCAATTTTCCATTTTAATTTGAGAGACAGCCCGGTCACATTAACAGAACCTTGACGGAATAAGTTGAATTCCCTTCTCTGTCTCTCTAACCCCATGGCTTTGGACACATCCTTACCCGGCGCGTTTTCCTCCCTCTTAGGGTCCACTTATGTGATTCTGATTTTAATTTCAGTTCTCAGTTAGTGATGAAATGAGCAACTGCAGATGTTCCGCTTCCACTGGAAATACTTTTCTTTGACATTTAAAAGAAAACCCTACAGATGAATTATTCCCTTAAAAGGGGTTCACTCAGATTTTCTAGATTATGATTCTAGAAAACAGTTCTTTACATTTGACAGTGGAGAATTTAAATGTTTTAACAGGAAAATGTAAAGCACTCCTGTGGGGTATAGTTGAATTATGCCCAGGTTAAGTGAATCTAGTATTTATGTCGGGAAACCATGGATGTGGTAGAAATAGTATCGCTGCAAAGCTGGGCACAGTGGCTCATGCCTGTAATCACAACATTTTGGGAGGCCAAGAGTTTGAGACCAGCCTGGCCAACATGGTGAAACCCCGTCTCTACTAAAAATTCAAAAATTATCTGGGCGTGGTAGCACAGGCCTGTAATCCCAGCTACTCAGGAGGCTGAGGCAGGAGAATAGCTTGAACCCAGGAGGTAGAGAGGTTGCAGTGAGCCGAGATCACGCCACTGCACTCCAGCCTGGGTGATGGAGTGAGACAGTGTATCCAAAAAAAAAAAAAAAAAAAAAAAATGAGATTATGCAAGAATCTGACTCTAAGAAGTTCGAACTGATTAAAAAGTACCACATACTTCATTATATGAGGCCAACTGTTTAGACTAGTGAGAGCAGTTAGTTCAAATGCAGAAAACAGATGGCTTTCATTAGCCAGAAACCTTAAAATTACATAAATCCACGGATGCAACTAAGCTATGGATCTGTGCCCTCTCCTTGCCAAGCAGGACCTTTCGGCTAGCAAAACAGAGAGCTCCTTGTTCACTCTTTCCTCCTAGATGGGACCCTGTTGGGGAGGAATGCTGCCAAGCCTGCTCATAAGGAATTTTGATCTCCTAGATGATAACAGAGAGAAACTTTTTGGAGAAAGGGAACACCCTGTTTGAAAGGACAATAAGAGAACTTGTTCAAAAAGGTGGCTTTGCATTTAATTGAAAATTGCAGCAACTGTAGCTATGCATAGGGTTTCCAGGTTCACCTCTGCAGGCTGGTCCAGATTAGGTAGATATGTTTATATTTGTTTATGTTATCCCCTTAAGGCTCTTTTAAAGCCGTTTCTAAAAATTCCTTTGGAAAGTCCATTTCACTTCAGTGTTCTTTATATTGTGGCTCAAAAATATTTTTTTTTCCAGTAACAAAAGTATTTTTTTTCTGTTTTTAAGAGTTGCAGCATTTTTAAGTTTGATATGTACGTCTCTGTAGTTCAGAACACTCGGTAAACAGCCTCTTGCTTTTGAGGCAATTTGTCAATGCTTCATTGTTTTTAGCTGGTTATTTTGTTCATTGTCAGGAACACTGCTTTCCCATGGGAAAGCATCTCCAGTTTTATGATGTCAGTGGAAAGTCATTCAGTTTACAAGAATTACCTTCATATTCAGTCTTAGAAATGCATAGACCACGAATGAGAAATGCATAGACCACAAATGGCCAGTTATATCACAGTTCTCATCTTTTAGATGTTGTCTTAGATTTTTGCAAAGTAACCTTAACTCACCTTAGAATAGTGTTAAGACATAAATAGAACTAAAATGTAGTAGTTAAGTGGTTATAGTTCCCATCTACTAAGGTATTTATATTTCTTTTCTTTTAGAAAAGAAAAATGTTTAAAAACATTAGGAATGATTATCTTTAGGATGACTTTGTAAGACGGTGCTTTTTTACTGGCAGCAAATATCTCAAAGATTTCAATTTTAAGAGTGTCCTTATTAACAGATTCTGAATAGGAACCTGTGTATGATTTATTAAGTCATTTCTTTGAGGCTTCATTCAGGAAAAGGGAGTTAACCCTTGGATGGCAATGGATTAATGTGGCCATATTTCCTTCTGGCTGAATGCCAGGGAGTGGCTGCACTTAGCAACCAGGCTTTGTTTCATAAATGGGTTATTTAATGCAGGTGAGGATGCCGTGGGTCGTTTGTCGTGTTTTAATTAAGGGGGACAGGAATATGTAGTGAAAGTATGGAATTGTTTGCAGATGGGCTTCAGTAAGAATAGGAAGGTGTCTGGTTCAATTTGTATCTCCAAGCTAATTGCTCTGATTTCCATATACACACCTGGTGTTGGTTCTAGAAAAAATTTTGCTTGAGAAACATGGCTTTTGTGAGTTGATATTTATTTGTGAAGGGCTCTTGTAATGTCAAATGTAAAAAGATCTATACATACAACCAATTTTACAATTTCTAATTCAGCAGCTTACCCTAATTATTGAGGATTCACAGTTTAAATTATTAAACGATCTCCACTCGAAGAAAATAGAGCATGTTAATCATCACTATTCTCCAAACATTTATTTTTAAAGTTAATATTAAATCTCATTTGGTGGAAAACCTGAAAGGAACTGAAGCATATATTTTCTAGTCTAAACTCTCATTATTAAATATTAAATATTAAAATGAAGACAATATGAGACAAATAATCAAGTTATTTGAAAAAAAGTTTTAAAAATTACCACTTTTTGGTAGTCAGCATACACACATATGCCAACAGATGACATTAAAATATCTGTAAAGTGAAGAAGCAGGGAGGATGACAAAAGGAAGAATAGAAGAAACCAAAGGAAGTTAAATCAAAAGAGGAAAACAAAAATGAAGAAGCATTTACTTGGTTTGTCAGGTAGGGTGACACATTGTATTTTGCCAAAAACTTCCCTGGTTTTAGCACCAGATGTCTCAGAGCATGGCAGCTGACCTCCCTCACAGTGAGTGATCCCAGAGAGCAGTGAAGAATTGTGATGCCTTTCATGACCTTGTTTTGGATGTTACACATCATCATGCCCTTCATGACCTTTCTGGTAGCAAAGGGTTTGTCTTTAAGAGTTGCAGCATCTTTAAGTCTGATATGTACGTGTTCGGAAGTTACACCGTCATCATTTCTACTGTACTCCATTTGTTGCACAGACAGACCCTGACACATTGTGGGATTGCCCAAGGTCCATGAATAGCAGGAGGCCGGGACTACTGGGGGCCTTCTTGGAGGCTGGCTACCCTGGGGAGAGAAATTGTCAATTAAATGCTCCCTGCGGGAAGGAAATGGAATCAAGGGCATTTGTATTGACAAGAAGGCAGAACGCTTTCCTTAGACGTTGTAACGAACAGATTGTGGATAAACAAAAGTACAGAGAGAGTTTGAGGCAGAGAGGAGGAGATTGATTCAACAGAATATTTACCAGCTATGGTAAAGGCTCATTAATGTCTCTGTACAGTTACCAACGTGCTGCAAAGACTGGAAATCTTCGGGACAGGAATGAATTCGGAAGGTGAACAGAATAAAGTACTGTAGGAACAATGGCGATTCCATTAGTGGATTGTACGTTCCTTAAGGTCAGGGCCCTCCATGGCATCTAATAGAGGGCCTTATCCACAGGTACCTGATTATTATTTGACTTTCTTTAACGTTTTTGCAGTGTTATTATCTGTACTACTTATTTCAGTAAGATTGGCAACATTTGCATTTTGATTTCTAAGATCAAGACAATGAATTTCCTCTTTATCCCTCAGAAAAGCTGTGAAATTTAAATTTATAGAGCATTCTACTTAACTTGCTGCTCTGCATCTGTCAGGGAATGAGACCCCCAGTTTCGTGGATGTCACAGAAAGTGGCATGGGGCTCAGATGGAGGAGTTGAGGGGTCCTAGCTATTTCTGCAATTGATCTGGATATTTTGGCATCGGCTGCTTTTACTTAACCATCTGGCAATGTCAAGGCAGAATTTCGTTAAATATTGGAAAAGTTACTTGAAAACATGGTTCTAGAGATTTTGCCAGCAGCTTTTGCACTCATGACTTGGTTCAGTCTAAGACCTGTTTTGTTTTTTTGTTGTGAGGACCTAAGTCCTCTGTTGGGTTTTGATGAAATATGTGTACAAATGACTAAAATGGCCAGATGTATCCTATTTTACATTTATGTGGGAAGAAATGTTTGGAAACTATTTCACGTCTTTAACCAGAAATTTCTCAGTGCAATTTTAGTTAGTGTTTTTCCTCCTGTGGACCGATTTTAGGAATGATACAAGTTATCATGGAATCACCCAGTTCTTAAGTGTGTGAACGAATGGCTTCTGCTGGAGGTTAATTCTTCTTGGCATGATGTCTCGTATTTCCCCATTTAACAGAGGAGGGCCTATCATGATTAATATGCCTTCTAATTGGTTTAAGTAACACCTTTACTCCTGTGGATATATTTTTCATTTCTTGCTGATTTTTTTTTTCTTTTTGAGATACCAGAACCTATTAAGTGACATAATACACATATTTCAGGACTTCCGTTTTTTCTTTTAAAAATATTTTTGTGAAGGTAATACCTGTACACAGAAGGGTTTGAAAATGCAGAAGGCACCCTTTTTCATGAAGTTTGTGAAGTGGTCTGTTGCCTGCAATGGTAATAGCTAGGACTGCTTACTTACTACCCAGCAGGCACTATGCAGAGCTCTGAATGAGAAAATGTTGGCTCCTTGCAGATGGTTGGGAGAGGAGACACCAGCACCCTTAACAGACTTTTTAAGAGCTGAGAGAGTGATAACCAGAGAATATTCTGGGGAAAATCAGGTGGAATCGCCAACATACTCAAGTTATTTTTGTGGATGGTGATTTCTACAGTGAATGTTTCTGTTCAAAATCATAATGCAGTCACTTGTTAACTACGAATGCCATGCTTGCTGTCAGTGCTGAGAGGTGGCATACAATATTACTTTCAGGCTTGGTCATCAGGCCGGACCTGGCAGGCATTGTGCTCTGTGTGAGTCAGTGGAGTTTGTTATGAGAATGCGGTAGCCTCCACAGTGATTATATTTATTATAGAAAAACATGTTATTTTGTTGTCAGAACCTTTCAGCAGGTACCACAAAATCTCATATGGGAAAATGTTTAAATTTTTCATGAATAAATTCCTTTCGGTATTGGTAATTTCTTTCTCTGTTTCAGTGTAAAAGAAAGCACTATCTTATAGGCGGCTAGAAATGTCTGTAGCATACGTAACACTTAATCTAAAGGAGTGTTGAAGACCGGACTGATTCCTAATTAAGAATGAGCAAGAATAGAGCTCTTTTGATCCCTGTTCTTCACTCCAGCCTCTGCCTTGGAGCTATGGATTCTATAACTAACTGAAGCTTCTTCTTTCAGGTACCCACTGATGGCAATGCTGGCCTGCTGGCTGAACCCCAGATTGCCATGTTCTGTGGCAGACTGAACATGCACATGAATGTCCAGAATGGGAAGTGGGATTCAGATCCATCAGGGACCAAAACCTGCATTGATACCAAGGAAGGCATCCTGCAGTATTGCCAAGAAGTAAGTCCTGTCTGGTGGCTAGCAGTTCACGTTGGATCACATGCACTTGTTTTCAGAAAATTTAACTTCTTATGTTTTGCATCAGTATTTTAACCCTACGGTAAAAATCTTGGTTCCTAATGATTCGCCATACCATTTATATATTTATTTGCATTACCCTATGATATACATATAAATGTTTTTAAAATTATGATGTCATATTATGACCTTCACTAAGTAGTAAAGTTTAAGATGTCTCAGTATTTTTTTTTTTCCTCACTCTGTCACCCAGGTTGGAGTGCAGTGGCATGATTATGGCTCGCTGCAGCCTTGCTTGACCTCCTGGGCTCAAGCAATCCTCGCACCTCAGCCTCCGAGTAGCTGGACTATAGGCACATGCCACCAGGCCTGACTGATTTTTTTAATTTTTTTTTTTTTGAGACGGAGTCTGTCTCTGTCGCCCAGGCTGGAGTGCAGTGGCGCAGTCTCGACTCACTGCAAGCTCTGCCTCCCGGGTTCCCACCATTCTCCTGCCTCAGCCTCCCGAGTAGCTGGGACTACAGGCGCCCGCCACCACGCCTGGCTAATTTTTTTGTACTTTTAGTAGAGACGGGGTTTCACCGTGTTAGCCAGGATGGTCTCGATCTCCTGACCTCATGATCCGCTCGCCTTGGC
The DNA here is from genome assembly GCF_047675955.1 of Chlorocebus sabaeus. Classification (NCBI taxonomy): domain Eukaryota; kingdom Metazoa; phylum Chordata; class Mammalia; order Primates; family Cercopithecidae; genus Chlorocebus; species Chlorocebus sabaeus. Next base: position 76,194,206 of record NC_132905.1, read on the forward strand.
CTCCCAAAGTGCTGGGATTACAGACGTGAGCCACTGCGCCCAGCCGATTTTTTAAATTTTTAGTAGAGATGTGGTCTCCTTGTGTTGGCCAGGCTGTCTGAAACTCCTGGGCTCAAGCCATCCTCTGGCTGGACATCCCAAAGTGCTCAGATAACAGACATGAGCCACCATGCTCAGCCCTCCGCACTCCTTTCATCTTTAGTATATATATCTTACCACGGCTCTACAGTCAAGGTCTTTTGGTTAAAAGTGTTAGAATCAATTTTTTTCTGTTACCAGCTTGATATATATTTTAGTTCATTTATATCTGTTTGTATTCTATTTTAGTTTTTTCCTCCCTTACTAGTTTTACTTTTTGACTATCGTGTTAGTTCTATAAAATATACTCAGAAAGCTCACTTTTTACTCATTCTCTATCGATAAACATTTTCATTGTTCCTGATTTTTTTTTTTTTTTGGCAAAATAAAATACATATTTTTCCTTCTTGTACAAAAAAATAAATACAAAGTGCACTGTTCTGCACTTTGCTTTTTTTTTTTTTTTTAAACTTAACTTTATATCCTGGAAATCATGCCTCCTCATTGCGTGGAGATCTTCATTTTTGTTTAATTCTTTGTAGTCTTTTTGCTGTTACTGTACAGGGTGCTCCTTTCTTATTCAATTTAAAATAGCTGGAGTTCCAGGCATTTTATCTCACACTTCTTAGATAGTTATCTCTTCTAGGACATGTGTGTGCATCTTAAGAACATTGGAAGTAATTAGTCTTATGCTTGTTGGCAAAGCAAAATTCTTGACACTCATTATAAACAGCAGATAGCCTGGCAACAGTTTATTTTGTTGTAATCCTTTTTGTACTAGAAATTTTTCTTTAGCCTACTTGGATAATGAATGTTTGTTGTTTAATTAATATTATTATTCTATTGAGATCCTTTTATTTTAAATTATAAATACTAAAATTATTATTATTAAAAGGTTTAATTTGTTTTGATAGCACTCTGTTTAAGAAAGGATAATCTCTAATTACTAATTGGTGTTTTGAGAAGCAAAAATCATCTGCATTATCACAATATATTACATATTAAGTAATTTTTATCTTGAAAGGAGTATGAACCATGATGTGAAATGATGAATAGTGGAAATCACTAATGCTTAAGTTCATCATATGTTGTTGTTGTTGTTTGTTTTTTTTTTTTTTTTTTTTGAGATGACGTCTTGCTCTGTCGCCCAGGCTGGAGTGCAGTGGTGCAATCTCAGCTCACTGCACCCTCCATCTCCCAGGTATAAATGATTCTCCTGCCTCAGCCTCCTGAGTAGCTGGGACTATAGGCACCAGCCACTACACCTAGCTAAATTTTTTTGTATTTTTAGTAGAGACGGGGTTTCACCATATTGGCCAGGCTGGTCTCGAACTACTGACATTGTGATCCACCCACCTCGGCCTCCCAAAGTGCTGGGATTACAGACACGAACTACCGCATATGGCCCATGATATTTATTTTTACAAGAACATTCTGTGTGCTGATTTACTAACTATGGATTGATAATAAATCAACTTTTGCCTGGGTATGACTTTATTTATAAAGTATCAATTTTAGAAATAATATTCGCATTCTGCTGAAGAGTTCTTGTAGTACAATTATGTAGATAAGTTATAAATGTTATAAATCGGAACTCTGTGCGTACTTATATGTTTTTGATACCATTTTATTTTTTTGGATATATGTGTAAAGATTATGTATTCTGAGTGTTAAATAAACTTTTTTTAAAGGCTAGAATTAAAATTTAGTTTATGACATTGACCAGATTGTCCTTTTCTGGTGAATCGACCGTTTCGATACATGTGTCATAGTTTGCATGTAAGTTTTTCCTCCCTTAGTTTCACGTATGAATAACCAGATGTTTTCACATTTGTATGGTGGCCAAACAAAAATTACTCTTCTTGACCCCAGGAACACCCTTCTTTTCCCATTTCACTTAGAGATCCTACTAATGCCTGGGTAGTTTTACTTTCTGTCTTAGCCTGTTATTTATCCCAGGGTATATTAGTCTGCTTTCACATTGCTATAATAAACTACCTGAGACTGAGTAATTTCTAAATAAAAGAGGTTTAATTGGTTCACAGTTCTGAAGACTGTACAGGAAGCATGGCTAGCGAGGCCTCAGGAAACTTACAATCATGGCAGGCGGTGAAGGGGAAGCAGACCTATGTTCACATGGCTGGAGCAAGAAAGAGAAAGAGTGTGAAGGGAGAGGTGCTACACACTTTCAAACACCCAGATCTCATGAGAACACTGTCACGGGACAGCACTTGAGGGATGGTGCTTAACCATTAAAACCACCCCCATGATCCAGTCCCTTCCCACCAGACCCCACCTCCAACACTGGGAATTACAATTCGACATGAGATGTGGGTAGGGACACAGAGCCAAACTGTATCAAAGGGTTAAGCACAGAGTGGTTCTTCCCAGTTCTGGACTTTACCAGATTGTTGGTGGCCACCGTGAGTGGAGAGAATTAGCCCTTTGCTGTCGCCTTCCTCTTGCAATTCTGGTATTATCTATCCTCCGCCTACGACCCACCCACCCACGGAAGTCTTGTCGGATGATATACACCAGCCAGATTCTTCAACATTAGGTGCCATAAGTAAGAAAGGTCCAAAACATCATATTTTGTGAGCCATTTTAATGGATTTGGGCTTTATTTTGTAGCAACAGGAAGTCACTAGACTTTATTTATTTATTTATTTATTTATTTATTTATTTAATTTTATTTTTGAGATGGAGTCTTGCTCTGATTGCCCAGGCTGGAGTGCAGTGGCACAATCTCAGTTCACTGCAACCTCCGCCTCCTGGGTTCAAACGGTTCTCCTGCCTCAGCCTCCCAAGCAGCTGGGATTATAGGCACCCGCCACCACGCCCGGGATTTTTTTTATTTTTAGTAGAGGCAGGGTTTTGCCATGTTGGCCAGGCTGGTCTCGAACTCCTGACCTTGTGATCCACCCTCCTCGGCCTCCCAGAGTGCTGGGATTGCAGGCGTGAGCCACTGCACCCAGCCTAGACTTGCACTCATTTTACCCACTCAGTGACACCTGTGGACAAGAACCCAAGGAAAGCACCTTGGGGAATTGCAACATTGAAGGCAAACAAAGAGAGACGATTCCCCATGATTCCCCATGACGGAGATGAGCAGTGACCAGAGAGATATGGTAGGAAGTAGGAGGTGTAACATGCTGGAAGTCAAGCTATATAAATTTCTAAATGAGGGGAAAGGTAAGAGTGCAAGCATGATGCAAACAGAAAGCAGTTGAAGTGTAGTTTTTGACAAGGTAAAATCATGCCTGTCATGCAAACTGAACACATGTCAAATATTTTATTCAATTCATTAATGAGATGAACTGTAAGATGTGAAAACTGGTTCATTTTGACTTGGAGAGATTTAAAATTCCTTCCCCAGCATACTTGATTTGCATGGTTATGAACAGGAATCATCTGGAATTATCTGGAATATCGTCAAATTATTTGCATGGTACAGGAACACTTGCATTGCTATGAGTGTCTGCAGTATGCATCTTTACAAAGCTGTAAGGGTGCAAAATAGCTTGTAAGGATGTAAATAATAAGGGTGTAAGAGTTTTATGGGTGTAAGTTGTAAAATAGCTTCTTTAGTAGCAAGTCAACTGGAGGAACATGCTGTAGAATCAGATAATCCTTTCCCCACCACCCTCAGGGTCTGAAAGACAACACCTGCATTTCACTGCTAGGATACGCAGGAATCTCTTTTGCTCATATCTTGTTTTTGGGCATTTGTGTGTGTGTGTGACAAAACATTGTTAGGATCTGGCAAATAAAAGGTCATTGTTGACCCTGTGGAATAGCATGGGGAGAAGTTAAATTACAGTCCCTTGCAGGAAAAACAACGTGAGTCAGTGATGAAGTCAGCTGTGGACTCCTGGAGGAAAGACCTAGAGGCAAAAAGCTTGAGGTCATTCAAGACAAAAGGAAAGACTTTGTGATTTTGCTTTTTAAATGGAAGGAATTTGGGCCAAAGGAAGCTTAAACTAAACTGTGAGAAGGACTGATATCCATCCTAAGCACTAGCCGCAGGTATCTATAAGAACTAGGTTTTGGCCCAGCTCTGTGGCTCAAACCTGTAGTCCCAGCACTTTGAGTGAGAGGATCACTTGGGCCCGGGAGTACAAGGTCACAGTAAGCTATGACCGTAGTACTCAGTTCTGTAAGAACTAGGGAGAAAGGAGATCCAGTGGATATGTGATTGTCTGGGTCTTGGAAAGGGGAGGGAACATCTCCTTTTCTGAGAAAGACTGGGGAGATGGTAAGGGTGGGTTAATTAGGCAGTTTCTTTTGCCAGGTGATAAAAACCCCCTAAACAATTTGTTTTATATATGGAGAATATTTTCTCCCATTGATGGGAAGGATCATAGTGCAGGGGATGCTTACACAATTTCTTAAAAATGCACACAGAAGGCCGGGCGCGGTGACTCAAGCCTGTAATCCCAGCACTTTGGGAGGCCGAGGCGGGTGGCGAGGTCAGGAGATCGAGACCATCCTGGCTAACATGGTGAAACCCCGTCTCTACTAAAGATACAAAAAACTAGCCGGGCGTGGTGGCGGGCGCCTGTAGTCCCAGCTACTCGGAGGCTGAGGCAGGAGAATGGCGTAAACCCGGGGGGCGGAGCTTGCAGTGAGCCGAGATCGCGCCACTGCACTCCAGCCTGGGTGACACAGCGAGACTCCGTCTCAAAAAAAAAAGCACACAGAAATGAGATCCGCAGGTGCTGGAACCGAGAGTCAGTATTTCCCCATTAGGGTCTCTCTTGTTTCTGCTTACCTTCCTGCTGTGCAGTTGCTCCTTTTCTTCTGCTAAGATGGGCATCCTCCAGGAGACCAGGGACGTTGGTAGCCACTATCTCTGGTAGTGTTAGTCCCAGTTTGGCATCCCAATTTTGTTCTGCCCATGGGCATTATCAGGGAGTGCTTCTGGTTGGCACTGCTTTGAGTTACACATCCGCCCTTGCAGCCGCCACCATATCTGCAGGGACTCAGTATCAGGACTAGCCCATCTTGGTCTTGTGCGTGTGACCATGTGATGTGGGGAGAGGAGCTGTTACCAGAAGAGAGATGAAGAATGGCATGGGCAAAATAGAAGAATGACCCCAGTGCTGCAACACAGTGGGTATGGATTAGAAAAGGCTTGTAGGCTGGACAGGACGAGGTGAGAGAGTGCATCATGCATTAGGATTTTAAGTGGCTTTTTGGGGAGTATTGAGCAGGCGTCAGGGAGAGAAGTTCACTCAGAAGTTTTAGACAGTGTTGACATTTTCTATCAAATTGTGCATCTTGAATTCTCTAGAACATTCTTTATAGATATTTCACGATCTTCCTGCCACTTTCCCCCTTGTAGCTATTCTGGTGTTTTTCTTTTATAATTAGAAATAATGAATAGTTCTCATTTGAAGGCTTGGATTTTCGTGTGTGTGTTGGAGAGTGTTCATTTTGCCTTTCTTTTTTTAACTTCATGTTTTTAGTTTTTAAACAGTATTGATGGATTCATTGCGGGAAATGGCAAAGAAAAGAATACTCTCACAATGTTACCAAAATCATTCTTATTGTTGAACAGTGTTTTCTTATTATTGAAAATTACTGCATTAGGTATAGAATTCCTGGTTGATGGGTGTTTGATTCAGCACCATGAAAATTCACGGTATTCTGGTATCTGTCATTGGGCAAATTCTTCCTTTTTTTTTTTTTTTTTTTGAAAAAAATGTGTGGAAACCATTAGTTCATTAACAGAGCTACTCATTTAACAATTTTTTTTTCTCCCAGTAGTGGTGGATGAATTTTTTACTTTCTGTTCTCACTTTGTGTCTCTCATGACCAAAATATTTTAGAGATAGCTAGTTGGCTAAGTCTGAGGTGGCTGTTAGCAGTCTGGTCCTAGGATAGAACAAAACCAACAGAACTCATCACTGTCACGTCATTTTGACTGTCTGCTCACCAGTTTAACTCACTTGTTTAATTAGCTTTTCCGAAGGATTGCTTTGCATTATACATGTTGGTGCTTAGCTTAACATGATGATAAATACATTCTTCGACTGTGAATTATCTACTGTGCTCCTTTCATAATCTCATGCTTTTCTGAATTTGTATTTTGTGTTACTGGGTTGTTTTGTTGTTATTCATAGTGGGTTTTTTTGCCCTTGATTTATTTGATCCAGTTTTTGGTCAAGAGCAAGATTCAAGAGAAAAAGTAAAAACACAGTCTTTTATCTTTGCTCTTGGTTATAAACCCTTGTAAAGTTTGATTGAGAAGATAACTTGGATCTTATGGTTTAAATTGAGTCTTTGTTTAACCCCAAGTCTTCCAAATTCTTTGTGTTAGTGTATTCTTTCCTCTTTCCCAATCATAATAGTTTTGCTTCTGCCTAGTCATCGTTCAAATACCTGCCTTTCAATGCTTTTAAAAAATATTTTGTGTTAGCACCATTTGAGATTTTTCCCCTCTTTTTTTTCAAGTATGTTATGGGATGAATGTTTGTGTTCCCCCAAAATTTGGATATTGAAACCCTAACCCCAGGCATGATGGTATTTGGAGATGATACCTTTGGGAGGTGATAATTGTTAGATGAGGTCGTATGTGCCCTGGTGATAGAACTATTGCCCTTATAAGAAAAGATACCAAAGAGCTTGCCTTTTTCTCCCTGCTCAAACAAAGAAGAAGTCACACGAGGACACAGCGAGGAGGTGGCTATCTGCAAGCAAGGAAGAACGGCCTCACCAGAACTTGGTCATGCTGACACCTTGGTTTTGGACTTCCAGCTTCCAGGGCTGTGACAAAAGACATTTTTGTTGTTTTAATCCATTCACAGTAAGGCAGCATTTTGAGCTAAGACCGAGACCTACTGTGGCTTCTGTAGGCAAAAGCCTTACAGACCCAAAGCGTTGTGAGAATTAACATTTCTAGGGATCATGCCTTACAATGGATTTTTTCCAACACTTAGCTCTGACCTACAGCACGCTAGTCATCATTAGTTAAATGCTTGTGGATGGTCGGTTTCTGGCACAGAAATTGGAACGGTATGGTAGGAGCTCTGTATCCAGCTTATACTGAGAGAGCCTCCCATAAAATGGAGCCTGTACTTTCCTTTTGCAGAGACCATTTCTTTCCATTGATAGAATTCTTTTTTTTTCTTTTTCTTTTCTTTTTTTTTTTTTGACAGAATCTCACTCCGTTGCCCAGGCTGGAGTGCAGTGGCATGATCTCAGTCCACTCCAATCTCTGCCTCCTGGGTTCAAGTGATTCTCATGCCTCAGGCTCCTGAGTAACTGGGATTACAGGTGCACACCACCACATTGGTGGCTGTTTTTGTATTTTGTGGGAGATCATCCTGTCCATCCCCTCATTCAAATTAGTGGCTAATTTTTGTATTTTGGTAGAGATGGGGTTTTACCATGTTGGCTAGGCTGGTCTTGAACTCTAGTGATTTACCTGCCTCGGCCTCCTAAAGTGCTGGGATTACTGCATGAGCCACTGCGCCCAGCCTTCCGTCGTCAGAATTCTGAAGACATGTTTAGGCAAGAGTTAGCAGAATGTTGGCCCATAGTCCAGATTTGCCTTCAGTTTATTTTTATCCACTTCAAACGCAAAGGCCATGATAACTCAATAGTAAAGTCATAAATCCATAGTATGACTTAAAATATTTGGTTGTAATATTACAAAGTATGCTTCCGAACACATTAAGCAATTAAGCATGCAAGATCCTTATATTGTTCTTTTTATTTAGTGTTTAGGGTAGTTTGTGTGAATCATAGATGACCACAGCAGAGTGTCGAGTTACTTTCTTTTGGCATTCTTTGATAGAAAACAGTGCTTTTCCTCTGTTCTATACTAGAAGCAAAAAGTGTCTCTTGTGGCATTATGGAAACAACTCAAATATGACTACGTCAATTATTTATCTTTTTTTTTTTTTTTTGAGACAGAGTCCCACTCCATCAACCAGGCTGGAGTGCAGTGGCGCAATCTTGGCTCACTGCAATCTTTGTCTCCTGGGCTCAAGCGATTCTCGTGCCTCAGCCTCCCAAGTAGCTGAGATTACAGGTGCCCACCACCATTCTCAGCTAATTTTTATATTTTTACTAGGGATGGGGTTTCACCGTGTTGGCCACAGTGGTCTCGAACTCCTGACCTCAAGTGATCCACCTGCCTTGGCCTCCCAAAGTGCTGGAATTACAGGTGCGAACCACTGTGCCTGGCAGTTATTCATCATTTAACAGCATAAAGTGGCCACTTGCTTTTGGCCTGAGGAATTTATAAATATAAATAGAATAAAACAAAAATAATACTCCCCTTGAAACATATTCTAAAACCCGGGGCTAAAAAATTAGAATTGTTAGATTTTATTGTCCTGTTTCCTTGGGATGAAATGAAGTTTTTAAAAAATATAGTTTTATTTAAACCAAAGGCTTTGGGATTCAAGAAGAATAAAGGAAGTATACTTTAATTCTACATCCCAAGAATCTAGTTCTTCCCAACTTTAATACAGGCAAATTTAGTCTATATTTATTGGGCACGGTTAGGTTTTTGTGTCAGGTGTTGTCGAGTGGCAGGATACCATTCTTGGCCCATGAGGACCTTATAAATCTATTAATACAATTGTGAAGACAATTTAGAAAATTGCAAAGGGAGAATGAGGTTGCAAATTAGAGGGTCTTATTCTGGAGATAAGTGGAAGCATTGGCAGATTTTTAGCATGAATGCTTTCTTCTGGTCAAGACAGTTTTAGAAAAATTAGCTAGTTTCCAAGAGTAGGTTAGATTGGGGAGAGAAGGAATTCACATTACAAAATAATAGTGTGAAAAGCGTTGTGGGAGATCATCCTGTCCATCCCCTCATTCATGATACCCAGAGGTGCTGTATTAAGGGCATCATTGGTCTTTGTCACCTGAGCTGTCCAGGAAGGCTGCCTGTTCAGTTTTCAGACTGTGTCCTCAGTCTTAAACCATATCCTCACTTTATGATAGAAACACACAGGCAAGTGTTGTAAAAGTTACATATTGTCAGTTAAGCAAGAAATTTGATGAGTCCCCATACTATTCTTCCTCTTTTAAAGAGAGAACTTGGGCCGGGTGCAGTGGCTCACACCTGTAATCCTAGCACTTTGGGAGGATGAGTCGGGTGGATCACGAAATCAAGAGATCGAGACCATCCTGGCCAACATGGTGAAACCCTGTCTCTACTAAAAATACAAAAATTAGCTGGGCATGGTGGTGGACGCCTGTAGTCCCAGGTACTCAGGAGGCTGAGGCAGGAGAAATGCTTCAACTTGGAGGCCGAGGTTGCAGTGGGCCAAGATCACACCACTGCCCTCCAGCCTGGAGACAGAGTGAGACTCCATCTCGAAAAAAAAAAGAAAAGAAAAGAGAGAGAAGTTAAAACGGCTCTTCCAGCCTCTGTATTCCTATTAATAACATGCAGAACACTTCTTGGAGCTAGGGGCTAGGGGCTTCCTGAAAGTGTTGATGTTTCTGGTAACTTACACTGCGGAGCAGATGTCTGGAGGTAACTTGGAACAGCCCCAAATGCAGGCAGAGTTTTCCAATTGGGACAGTTAGACAGGTGAACGTGGCTTTATTTATCTCTTTTATTGGTTTATGGGTATATTCTCTTTTTCCTGTTTTCTTTTCCACCATTTAACATTATCTGTTCTCTGCCTCTTTAACCTTCTGGCTTTAAATGAACAGTTACTTTGTCTGTAGATTAACAGGATCAGCAAACAAGCACAGTGGTGCCTGCACAAAGCGAAAACCACCTGTTAGATGAGTTGAGCAAAACCATTTCCTTTGCCCAACTTTCTCCTCTAAAATACATAACTGAACATGGGATTCCCAGACAAGAATTGTTTCTCAACCTTTCTTTTTCCATTCTACAGTTGTATGAAATTAAAATTAAATAAAAAGCAAACAACAGAGGTGCTCTTTTTAATCTTACCAAGTTGGAAGGTATACTATATACATTATCCTATTAGAAGGCCTGGTACATTCTTGACCATTATTACTTTGCTATGGGTACCCTTCACCCTTGTAGGCTGAAAATTGACAAATCATAGGCACGTATACATTGTGGTTTTGGAATTTGAAACATCTCAAATTCATATTAAATGAGACAGTTTTTGAATAGAGGGATCAGGCTGTTTATACGTGAGTGTGGATATATTTTATGCACTTCTGGTCTGTATAAATGTAAGGATTGCTTTAGTGATCACAGGATTTCTTCTAGGGCTAAAAAAGTTGAAGCCAGTTTGGATATTTTAAATAAGAAAATTAGCTCTATGTTGAAAGAGAGAGAATAGGAGAATCTAGGCTATGTGTACACATCTGCTCATGTTTTCACATTTGTGTCCTGTCCTATTTATTTTGATTTCTCTCCCATCTCTTCCCCCCCACCCCAATTTGTTTTTCATTCAACACTTTGAAATTAGAATAGCTTATCTATCAAACAAAGGTTCTTTGACAGTATTTTCCAACTCTGAGTATGAAAGTGTGGATATAGCAATATATTTATTTAGAATGTCAGAAGCAGAGTTTGGCCACATTATTGGGAAATAGGCTAACGGCCTGCAGCATTTTACCGCTTTTGCTTTTACATAAGGCCATCATTTGGAAACATAGCACGCTGATACCTCCCGTTATTGCAGTAGCGTTTCATCAGCTGTACGCCGTCTCTCAGCGCCTCATTAAGTTGCAAGCAGAGAACGTTTTCATTTTCCAATTCTCTTTCTCAATTAAATTAGAGATTCTGTTTTCAGTATTCCTCATTAATAAAATAATTTTTGTTGAGAACAGTTTAAGATGTGATATTTCTTTGTATTCCAGGAAAATTTAAAGAATGTCATTGAAATCCAGAAACAGAAGTATATATTGTCTAGGACTTGCTTTGTCTTGGTTTATATGCCTGAGTCCGAGTAGTTTAAAATTTATAATTAATATACTCTTTGAATGCTTAGAAATGGCATCTATTTTAGTTGTTCTAGTTTCATCTTACATAAAATGGAGCGATTGCTAACTCAGGATTATGATGTGCTACACATAAAACATTTGCAATGATGTCTGGTACTTAGGAAACCCTCAGTTATGACATTTTTCTTACTTTCTTGTTGGATATGTTCTTTGAAAAAGGGACTGCTATGGAAAAGCTTTGAGAAGATGAGAATATACAAGATAGGCTATCTCTGAAACATTTTTCTATAGAGCATTTGATTCTCTGTTTCATGTATATATTCATATATGCTAGCTGCAGTCATGCAGGCACAATTTGGATCTTGGGTTTTTTTTTTTCCTTTTACACATGCAGTTATAAATTTAGAAAACTGGCTGTTTCCTCTGGACTAAATTTATTTATTTAAATTTTCAGTGCTTTAAATGCAAAATTGCAAGCATATGTACAAGTAGAAAGAATAGTAAAATGAACCCTCCCATCCACCTGTCACTCAATTGCAGTAATGATCAAATCTAGTCACTCTTGTTCCTGAGTCAGTCTGGAATGCAAGGTTTTTATCTTAACGGTTCAGATTCTCCAGCAATCCTGGCAAAACACATGCAGGTTTGTTGCTTATCTCTTCTAGTGACCTGTAAAGTCTGTAAATTAAGATGTGCTAAAGCATCACATGTTACTAATTGATGTTTTGCTAATATATTTAGAACATCTTATTAGTACCACATAATTTTTAGTGTTTTCAAAAAGAAATGTCTTTGAGAATTTGGTCAAAGGTGAATTTAATAATTGAATGACTAAATAAAAAAGTGGACAAACTGTTTTCAGAATTAGTAACAATTTCCAATTCCGTTTACTCTGTTCATTAACTTTGTTTGCAGTCTTTTGTTAGTCACATTTGATTTTGTGTTTTTGAAATACTTTTGATCATAATTCAGACTTTCAGCATTAATCACCTGTCTTAGGTGGCCTGTTTACAAAAGGGATTTTTAGGTTCTCCATTTGCCCTTAATATTGAGAATAGAGACAGAGTTTCTGTAGGACTCTGACAACATACGGCTTTACAAAGTTTTTTTAAATATATATATTTATCTTCTTGGCTTTCTTAAATATCATCAGTGTCTTTTCTTGCTTTACGTATTTAGCAACTTAAATGTCATCTTGTCTGAGATCAATACATTTCCAACTTGGAGAGATAGTGAGAAGAGAGACTTCAGATTTTTAAAATGTGGAACAACACATTCTGATGGTGACCGGCTTTTAAGCTATTTTTTCAGTAGACAAAACTACTTAGGTTACCAACGATAAGCTTTTAATATGAATCTAAGATTGTCTCTGTTCTCCCTCTTTCCTGGTTGTTAGTCTTTGGAATTTCTTATGCACTCTTAAAATTATTTCATGTACTGATACATTCACTTTCAATGATAAAACTTGACTGTATGACCAGGTAGGTAGGCTGCTTTTCAGATTCCTGTACTAACTGAATGGGCCCCATTAGCCCAAGTGAGAGCTAAACTTGTCACTCTTCCTTAATGTCTTCCTCAGCTGAGTGCCTATTTACAGTAATCTACTGCTGCTTATAGCAGATGCTATGATTTGTATAAGCTGTCATATCTACTTGGAAGAACAATATTGAAAGGCATTGAGATACGTATTTTCCTCAAAAGCCCATAATCCAACAACTATTTAGAATATCTTATTTAAGAGATAGGTTTATAATACCCAAAGGGAACTTAATATATTCTGAAAGTCCCTGATTGAATGGATTCTGACCTTAACCAGGAATATTAATTACATGCTTATCAGACACTTACTGTGCTATCCCAGGGTTGGCCACTGTTGAGGGGACACCAGATGAATCATATGGTCCCTGCCTTCAAGGATTGTATATTCTAATAGGACAGACAGCCTATCAGCAGACTAGGAGGTAGAAAGTGCTCAGGGATCAGATAAAGTGATCAAGGAAAGTGGAGGATGCAGCAGTAAGATAGAATGTTCTGCACACAGAGATTGAGGGGATCATGTGGTGGGAATTAGTTATGTAAGCCAGGCCTTTGTCTTGGCTTTTGTTCAGTTGGAAGGAGCATAAAACTACTGAAGTAGCTTATGTTTAGAAATAGGGCTTACTGAAGGGGACAAGGCATCTCCTGGAATCCAAATGCACATCCCAAGACTCACTAGAGTTAGAGGGCACAGGCAGGCCCTGTCAGATCCTGTCTCTGCTAGATCCAGTCTTGTCTGTTTCTCATCTTCCCTTGTCTCTCTGGGTATTTCCCTGTTTTCCTTTCCTGGACTAACTGCTTCTTCCAGATGCCTAGTTTGAGTCCACCCATGGTTTTTTGGGGGGTTTTCTTTGTTTTTTTGTTATGTTTTGTTTTTGTTTTTGTTTTTGAGGCAGGGTCTCACTCTGTTGCCCAGACTGGAGTGCAGTGATGTGGTCACGGTTCACTGCAGCCTCGACTTCCTCGCTCAAGCTATCCTCCCACCTCAGCCTCCCGAGTAGCTGGGACTATAGGCGCAAGCCACCATGCACCCATGGGTGTTGACATGCCACCTGTGGCTCAGACTTATCCTCACCTCCAGTCAAATTTCTTCCTTATCTAGCGGCAGCCTTTGTGTGTTCATGAAAACCCTTGAGGGAGAGAATGCTGTGTACAGTTTGGTTTTCTTGGGCTCTCATGAGGTATAGGGACGGCACTGCAGAGTTGAAATACAGTCACTAATGAGTCCTCCTTCAGAGAGCTGAGGGTGGGAGCACCACATAAAAGGAGTTGGGGATCAGCAGCCTCCTGATAGTCTGAAAGCCAAAGATGATGGATGTGGAGCTCCATGGGGAGGCTATAGCATGTCACATTATGTTTCCTGCCCTTGAGGAAAGCTTTTCACCAAGTGGGCAGTACAGATACGTACTTAATAGCGATATGAGGTACACTGATAAATACCAGAAAACATTCCCTAAGAGGGGTTAGCATTATTTCACTGCGAGCAGAGGAGGTTTGTCCATGTAGGGGGACCCTAATGGGCTTAGGCATTTGAAGTGTAGTCTAAGGGATCTTAGGTAAGAGTGTGTTTGGAACACAGTGTATGTATTTATACAGCAAATGTTCTGTGTGGCTATAATTTAGGAGAATTTGTAGGAATTGAGGACAGCTTATTTTTCTACTAGCTGACAGAGGCCTGGGTTTGCTTCTGCTTTAGGTATAAGTATCTCGAGTCCTTCTTTAAAAAGGAAAATCAAGAAAATAGTCAGAATTGGGTTGCACATAAGAAACATTTTAGAAAAGAAGGGGAGTATGAGAGTTGGGATTTGCTAATGTGTGCTGTATTAGCAAATTGTTTGCACTGCTTGTCATATTAGCAATACATGTATGTTTTGAAAAACACATGCAAATTATACAGCTTAAGGAACTGCTATCTTTATTTCCTATGTAAGATTCGAGATGCCACAAAGAAAATATTAAAACACTGAACCAATGCTTATAATTATAGTAGTCCTCCCGTCTCTGTAGAGGATACCTTCCAAGACCCCCAGTGAATTCCGGCAACCTTGGATAGTACGAAACCCAATGTATACTATGTTTTTTCCTATGTGTACATACCTGTGATAAAGTTGAATTCACAAATTAGGCACAGTAAGTGATTCACAACAACTCATAATAAAATAGAGCAATTATGACACTATGCTACCATCACTACTCTTGTGCTTTGGGGCCGTTATTAAGTCAAATAAGAGTTACTTGAACACAAGCACTATGATCAAGTGACCGATGGGCAGGTAGCATGTACAGCATGGTGACGCTGGACAAAGGGATGATTCACTCTCTGGACCGTATGGGTTTGAGATTTCATCACACTTCTCAGAATGGTACACAATTTAAAACTCATTGTTGGCTGGGCATGGTGGCTCATGCCTGTAATCCTAGCAATTTCAGAGGCCAAGACAGGAGGATCTCTTGAGGCCAGGAGTTTGAGACCAGCCTGGGCAACATAGGACAACCCTGTCTCTTTCTTAAAATTAAATATAGGCCGGGCACGATGGCTCATGCCTGTAATCTCAGCACTTTGGGAGGCCGAGACGGGTGGACCACGAGGTCAGGAAATCGAGACCATACTGGCCAACATGGTGAAACCCCATCTCTACTAAAAATACAAAAATTACCCGGCATGGTGGCGTACACCTGTAATCCCAGCTACTCAGGAGGCTGAGGCAGGAGAATCACTTGAACTTGGGAGGCGGAGGTTACAGTGAGCCGAGATTGCGCCACTGCACTCCAACCTGGACGACAGAGAGAGAGTCCATCTCAAAAAAATAAATAAATATAAAAGAAAAATAAATCTCGTTTATAGAGCTTTCCATTTAATATTTTTGGGCTGAAACTGTGGAAAGCAAAACCATAGATAAGGGAGGACTACTATAATTATGATAAAAATCAGGAACTTCATGTAGCCATGAGGACATTTGTGTTTCTGATTATTTAAATTTTTATTCTTGACTAAAATGAACTGCATTTATATCTTTAAATATAAATGAACTATAGTTACATCTTTATAAATATAAATGAGCTATATATTTATATTTTTATATAAATGTAAATATTTTTATATCTATGTAAACATAAAAAGGCTTTTTTTCCTCTCTGGATGTTTACTGCAGTTATTTAATAAAAACCTAGGGCTGATACTGGGAATTTTTGTTGAGATTTTAAATTTTAACATGTTTGTTTGGTTTTTTGTTTTGTTTCGTCGTTTGCTTTCTGAGCTGGGAGCTGATTGTGCTTGTGGCAACTGCTTTATCTAAAGGGTCTTGCTCTGCTTCAGAAGAAATTTTGTTACCTTGATTGCTAATGTTCTCCCCCTTAAATAAACCTCAGCTCCGCCTCCCGGGTTCATGCCATTCTCCTGCCTCAGCCTCCCGAGTAGCTGCGACTACAGGCACCTGCTACCACGCCTGGCTAATTTTTTGTATCTTTATAGAGACGGGGTTTCACCGTGTTAGCCAGGATGGTCTCGATCTCCCGACCTTGTGATCCGCCCGCCTCGGCCTCCCAAAGTGCTGGGATTACAGGCTTGAGCCACAGTGCCTGACTTACTGCTTCCATTTTAATAGTACAGTAGGAAAACCATGCATGGGCTTTATGTGTTTTTTTTTTTTTATTTTTTATTTTTTATTTTTTTTTGAGACTGAGTCTCGCTCTGTCACCAGGCTGGAGTGCAGTGGCATGATCTCAGCTCACTGCAGCATCCACCTCCTGGGTTCAAGCAATTCTCCTGCCTCAGCCTCCCGACTAGCTTGGACTTACCAGATGCGCGCCACCACACCCAGCTAATTTTTGTATTTTTAGTAGAGACAGGGTTTCACCATGTTGGCCAGGATGGTCTTTATCTCTTGACCTCATGATCCACCCGCCTTGGCCTCCCAGAGTGCTGAGTTTACAGGTGTGTGCCACTGTGCCCAGCCTGGTTCAAATTTTATAATCTCCACATCCATCTGCGTATTAACAATTGTCATTGTCGGTGTTAGAGAGAAGCTAAAGCACAGAAAATGACACGCATGTCCTAGATTTCATGGCGGGAACTGGAAGTAAATTCTGTTTGGCTGATCACTGTATAAAGTTATAGTACTAGTCTTTAGGGAAAAGCCCCATCTTCATGGATTTTAATTTGTCAATTTGCAATTCTGCCTGCTTGGAAATAGTCAACCTAATCAGTTACTGCCCTGTTGCACCAACTATTACCACAGGAATCTGAAGATGGTATGCAACCAACATGAGAAACAGATCCTTTTCTCCTGGTAATCAATTTGTACCCTACAAACAGTTTGTTGGCTTTAAATTGTATAGAGGGAACCATGATGTGAATGAATATGCCTGCTACTGGGTTTATAGAAAACCCGCGACTCCTGAGGAAATTCTCAGCAGGGTTGTATTTCAGTGAAGTGGCAGCTAGAACCCCTTTAGAAAAATGTAGTAACTCACACTTTACTGCACATAAAGTCGTGTCCCTCAGGGTGGACTCTCAAGTGTCATAGAGTTTATGACTCATAAGTGCTGCAGCTTTGTGATCTAATAAACAAGTAAAGATGGTGGGAGAATTATATTCCTGTACAAAAAGCCACTTCACCTTTCATTATATAGAAAAAAAACCATGGGAATATTAAATGTTCAGTGGCATTTTTCAGTTGAGCATTTTCTGTGATCTAAAGTGCCTGCATTGAGATATTAAGATACTTAACAAAGTAAAATAAAGAGAAGTCATAATAGCTGGATCCCTCTGGAGCTAGGCTACTGTGGCAGTGGCTTCAAGAATAACTCTCTCAACACCCACCCCAGGATTCTGATTTAGAGATTTTTTTGTGTGTTCTCATAGCATATAACTCTACCACTGAATTTGTCCCCTGCTACACTGATTGATACCTTATTTTTAAATTTTGTTTTTAAAGTAGATGGGTTTTTTTAGAGCAGTTTTAGGTTCACAGAAAAATTGAGAAGAAGGTAAAAGGCTTCCCATAGACTTGCTACCTTCACACATGCTTAGCCTCTCCTATTATCAACATCCCCCCCAGAGTGGTACATTTGTTACAATCGATGAACCAACATTGATACATCATTAGCACCCAAAGGCCATAGTTCCCCTGAGGGTTCAGTCTTGGTGGTATACATTTTTTGGGTTTGGACAAATGTATAATGATATATGTCTATCATTGTGGTATCATACAGAGTAGTTTCACTGCCCTAAAAATCCTCTGCGCTCTATCTGTTCATCCTCCCCCTGCCCCCAACTGCCCAAACCCCTGGCAACCACTGATCTTTTTAATCTCCGGAGTTCTGCCTTTTCCAGAATGTCACAGAGTGGGAAGAATGTCATATAGTATGGAGCCTTTTCAGATGGGCTTCTTTCACTTAGCAATATTAGTGAAGTTCCTCTGTGTCTTTTCATGGGTTCATAGGCCATTTCCTTTCAGTGCTGAATAACATTCTATTGTCTAGGTGTGTACCCCATCATATTATTTATCCATTCACGGTGCCTTATTTTTTAACTGATGTTTTTGGGGTCTGGGACTAAGGTAAGGTAAACAAGGCACTCAGGAATTGAGATTAAGAATTTTTAATGTGATATTTTTAAAAATCAAAATTACTGCAAAAAAACTCTATGATGAACAAAGTATCAACTTTTTAAACAAAGATTGAGTCACGCTGAGCCCTCTGAATGTCATGGACAATCATAAGGAAAATTCCGTGTATCGTCTAACTCTCTGTGGACATTATCTTGCTCAGAGACCTTGTTCTCCCTCCAAGGAAGGCACTACTTCTCCTGTGGCCTTCTCAGGTCAAAGTTCTTTTCTCAAAATGCCCACAGCGTTGCCCCTACAGGTGGGAATGTCCTCTTTTCCTCTTCATGTTTGTTTCCAAACCACTCTTCCTTTCTCTTCCCTAAAAGCCTCCCCCACCTCAGCTGTGAAGTGCATGCTTTCAGACTAGATCGTTTTGCTCCTCCACCTGTTGGTCATCTCCAGACCTCTTTCTACCTCGTCGACGTTCACCACTCAGACTTTGAAGATTTTAGCTCCTTCCTTGCTGTCATCCAGTGTAGCCACTCATTTGCTGATTCTTAAGTGATCCTAATATTGATCTCAGTGATCCTCCCAATATTCCAGATTGTCAGTTCATGATTCTCATCCCTCCAGTGACCTTGTTTTCATCATTCTCCATCACCTATTGCTTACGATGGTCATATTATACTCCTTGCAATGACCAATAACTGCAACTCCTCCAAAATTTTAATTTCAATTATCTGACTCTGCAAGTCCTACTTATTACCACCTCACTTTCTCCAGTCCTGTACGCCACACATTCTTTAGCCCCTGGAGTGTGATCAGTGAACTCAGACTCCATGGGTCCTACCACCTTTTACTTGTGTCTGATTCCCCTCATATTCTCACTTTTGCCACTTCAGATTGCATGGCCCAGCATTCTAATCATTCCCTTGCTTATCTCTCTATTCATTGTCATTTATCTGGCAAAACGGCCGCCCTGGTGAAATGCAAGATTGATGCAAGGGAATGCACATTGTAAAAATAGATGTTTGTGTTTATGTTTTTCTTTCAAATCTCATTAATAAATAGAAGTGGTTTGATATTTCACAAATGTGTTTTAATTGATCGAGTTTCACATTTCATTCTAAGTGCTCAGTAAACACCATGATTTATTCACAACAGTAATCAAAGCAAGGCACTGTAGTTAGTTATAGGAGCAAAGAGAATTCATGAGTTTTTTTTATCTAAATGACACCCTTGATAAATTTTTGATAAATTATTTTCATGTAAGTTACTTGGAATAAGAGGAGGATTTTTATATAGAAAGCTTTCTATGTGTCATATCCTGTAAAATATTTGTCTGATTAGTGAGATCTAGGGGGAGGTTGAATTTAAGTAAAGATAATATCCCCAGCCATATCTACTGTAACATTTATTTAGAACATTACAGACTATTATCCCACACCAATTTATTTCACACCAAAAATCACCCCATGCTTGTAAGAATCCTCCTTTCCCCCTCTTGTTTCTATTTGAGCTCCCCTGGGAAAATATTTTCAGTCTAAATGAGTGCAATAAATTAAAAGTTGCATTGGTAAATATTTTGAATGGAATGGCTAGATGTTTGTTATTTGCATCTTTTTCTTTCTACTGGATTTTTTTTTAGCTTGGTCAGAAGTAGAGCGGGCTTGACTATTAGGGAATAGCAGTACAAGTTGAGTATCCTAAATTTAAAAATCCAGAGTCTGAAATGCTCAAAAATCCAAAACTTTTTGAGTGCCAACATGATGCTTAAAGGAAATGCTCATTGGAGTATTTTGGATTTTGGACTTTTCAGATTTGAGATGCTCAACCAGTAAGTATGTAATAGTGCAGATGTTCCAAAATCGGAAAAAGTCAGAGACCTTGAAAGCACTTCTGGTCCCAAGCATTTTGGATAAGGGACACTCCACCTGTATCTTACAGTGGAGACTCATTAGATGCTTGTACATGCCAGCCCCTGCCTCAAATAACAATTGATTCTTTTTGTGTGCTCTCCCAGGTCTACCCTGAACTGCAGATCACCAATGTGGTAGAAGCCAACCAACCAGTGACCATCCAGAACTGGTGCAAGCGGGGCCGCAAGCAGTGCAAGACCCATCCCCACTTTGTGATTCCCTACCGCTGCTTAGGTGAGCCGGCCGGCCGTGGAGCTGGTGTTGACTGGGGGCCTGGTCTTCAGGGAAGAAAAAGAGGATGCTCCTGTTAGCTCATATTCACAGACTTGTTCTTCAGCACGTCGCCACTCTGTGTTGTACTGTGTTTTGGACTCTTGCAGTTCCATTCTGTGCGCTGACACTCCAGGAGCACTATTTTTGAGTTCTCTGCCTCAGAATGAATTTACCCAGGGTGTTTATTGAAATTACAAATTCCTGAGCCAGTCCCAGGACTCCTGAATGAAAAATGCCTATAGTAGTGGATCCGGGAATTCTTATTTTACCGTATCCCATAGATGATTCTCATGAACTGGGGCCTTGTGTGTTTCTTCACATAGACTTTCTAGAAGAAAGAATCTAATGTGAAGCTGAAGCATTTTGCTAATTTCTAAAAAAGAAAAAAAAAAGCTTTTTTACAATAACTACTCCTCTTATTTGGTGATAGTAGAGGAATTGGAATTGGGAAGGCTTTTTTTCTGCTTACATCAAACTGGAGGAAACACTTTGATCACTAATGTTTAATGTTTGTTTTGTCCCAAACCTCAAATTTACTTCAACCTTTTACTTTAAAAAATTGAGTAGTTTTATGTGGTATAGTGCTCTTTTATTCTGGAAACGGTCATTCTCCATTTTTAATCTAACTTGGTTATTAGTCTGTTCCTAGTTGTTGTTTTTGTGTGACCAGTCATTGCAGAAATCAAGTTCTTTGCTCTGATATCTTACATCTAGATGTTTTCCACAAGTGTATTCATCAGTAGGCAGGTTGTAAATAAGGATATAGAGATTGTGGAGATTGTGGACAAATATTGATGTGCATTCTGATGACTTCTTATAAAGGTTAAAAGGAATATTTCAAAGAAAATCCAACAGCAAACCTAGAAAGTAAGGATAATTACTGAAGATTCTGGAAATCTTTGTAATATGTGGTCAAAAATGAATGTCATAAGAGCATATTGATTGCTGTTAATTCATGTGCATAATTTGAGACATAAAATGAAAACACTGGGCGTTAGAATGAAGATTTCACCCGGTGAATTTACTTACAATGTAATTTATTCACAATGTGATTGATGGAGAGACTGTAGAGAACTAGATTCTTAAACATTTGATAATTCAAGAGTTTCCTTAAAAAACAAAAACAAACAAAAAACCTCCAAGTGAATGAACAGTACAAGTAATAAAAATATAAAAAATGTCCTCAGATCTCAATATCAAGTCAGAAGATTTTATAATGTTATAATTACACAGAGACTGTCCAAATATTTGTATTTGTTGTGATACACTGTATTATGTACCATTTAGGGAAACAACAGTCTAAGAAATGTGGTTTTAAATAATCTCATCTAACAAATGCCTATTTGATAGTAAAGTTAATGACCTGTCCTCACCTTATGTTTTTAACCATTATGGAAAGAGAACCACTTGAAAATGTATCATTCCAGTAACAAATAATTACAGAGCTGTGATGCATAGGCTGGAGATTGGCAAGGAGAAATGGAGAGAAGCCCATAAAATAATTCTTTCTCTGGGAAGGAGTTTGTTCCTGCCAAGGCTTTGCCATCAGCCATTATCAGATTTCTCTTTCATCCTCTGAACAGATTCTGGACTCCTTTGATGTAGAGGTACATAATTCAAGAAGATGGGTCACTTGCGACATGTTAAGCAAATTTCCCGGTTCTGGTGTAGTGTCTGATGTGAAATGAGCATGTTGACACTAACTGTTCTTGACTACTATGGGACTAGATAATCATTAGCTATTTCCTGTAGGTACTTGGCCTGTTTGAATCATTTTACCGTATTTTCTCATTTTATGAATCACTGGTCCTTTTCCATTGGACCTGAAATTAGACCCTAATATGACAAGTAGAGCATATGTTGTCTCTTACTTTGTTGTTAACCTTAGATTAGAATTAAGGAATACAGGCACTGCTTTTTTCTTAGGTAGTGGCAAATTTTCCAAAGGTCTCAAATCCAGAGTTTTATGCAGAGTTTATAAAATAAGCTGGTAGAGTAGGCAGACTATGCCTTGTCTTTCCGGAAAAAGAATTGAAAAACAGGCTTTTCAATAGGGGTAACATAGGTAACATAGGTACATAGGTATAACTCATGTACGTTTTACTTGTGCTTAATAGACAGGCGATGTTGGTTCTTAGTCTCTCTTCACAGGCTATACAACTACCAAGATCCAGAGAGGTTGGATCTCTTGCTATAACTCACAGCAAATAAATGGGAGAGTCAGTACTGCAGTCAGCACTACAGTCCAAGATCTCTTGATTATTGGTCCAGTATTTTTTACAGTATAAACAAAAATTTGTTTTAAAGCAAATATTCACTATGAATTAGAGACAATAAATAACACTACAAAAGAAACTCACAGCTATCGTTGTGTTGATAAAGGAGACAAGCATGACCTAGTACAGGATAAATCTCCATGTGATATGTTTTCTACTTTATAGTAGTAGTAGGTAACATTCTTACATATTATTGCTGCTTAACAAAGAATTACTGTTCAGCATTAACATAAGTATGCTCTAAAATCTCTGGACTGTATCCAAATACATGTTTTAGACAAAAGAGCTTTTTTTTGTTTTATTGTATTTTTTTTTTTTTTTACTGACCTAGCAAACAAAATAAGATTGTCTTAAACATTAAGTATATTAAAATTCAAAACAAAGCTTGAAGAGAGAAAAATGCTTGTTATGTCTTGCACGCAACCTTCCTAACTTCTTTATCAGATGAAGGATCCAGTGTGGCACTGGATTATTTTTCTGTAATGTTTTGCTTGGACATATGTGCTCTACATTTTTTGTCTGCATGGGGAAAGTATGTCAGGTTGCTGTTGCCATTTTCTTCCCACAGAGTGGCTAATTTCCCTTGAGAATAAGTTGACTTTCTCAAAAATCTCACCCTTTGCTTTTGGTAGTACCTCTGCAACCAGAGGGTAAGATTCATCTTAATCATGTGAACATTTTATTAATTATCTCGTGTGATTCAAGCACATCATTACTGTTACTCAAGGAGAATATTTTCTTTGCAAAGCTTTCAACCCTTTCCATTTGAATGACTTCTGTTCGTGGCATAATAGATCCACTGTTGAAATTGGCACTTTCCTGTGCTTGTCTCTCACCAGCAAAGGCAAGGAACATTGCGTAAAATAAATTACTGTTGAATTATTGGGGCAAAGTCAGGTTAATAGCATAATACAAAAGAAGAATTACAAGTTACAGAATTTTACCTTAAATGTCATTCTGTTTCATTTTGTAATTAAGACTTTGCAGATATGTAAGTAGTAATGACCAGAAATCTAATCAGATATGGTCAAATGAGAAAGATATTCAGTTCATGTTAATTTTGAATTTTATTGTTTTAATACAATTTTAGGAAAAGCATGCCTTGTTTTCTAGGTTTCTTGGCTGCCTTTTATCAGTTATCTACAGCTATCTTCTTTCACATGGAAAGGATGTATTTGAATACTCTGACATACCAACGTAGTTCTTTGAATTTATGTAAACAACAATTTTCTTGAGACACATCAATACAACGCAATAGTTAGAAATGTCACATGAGAGTTCACCAAACTTTAAAAATGGAGGTGAGGACAGAAAAACATTTTTATTGTAGACTTTAAGGATCTTGTAAATCCCTGCATGTAATCCAGTGTGTTAGAGAATTGGTGCCCATGGGGCCTCCTGTCCCCACCGACCTGCTCTGTGTAAATCCTACTAATTCTGAAGTCATGGGAGATGCATGTGCGGGGGCTATACATGCACTGTGATGAGAATGATACTTCATCATTCTCATTATTTAATGAGCCCAGCCTCTGCACACAAGAAGGATGCAAATTCTTGAATGTTTTTGATTGTTTACATCATGGTCTCATAAGGAATGACCAGAATTGCTGGGTATTTCTTCATCAGGGAAGGCTAATCAGCCATCCTTGGAGAGACATCAGACTCCTTTATATGTGGCCTTCCCATGGGACCTGTGAATGGTCCATGTTAATCATGCTTCAAAACCAGTATATGCAGCCTGATTCTCAACTAAGTAAAAGAAAACATGTCAAGAAAAGAAATCTTACCAGTGTTTATCTCCAAACCGTGGGATTACAGGTGATTTTGATTTTATTTAAGCCCTTTTCTATGAATTTGTATAATAAATGAGTAGCTTTTATCATCAGCAAAAGACAGACTATGAAATCAGTACATATAATTTTGTATCTATATGTAGTACCATCGAATGGTAATAGAGAAAAGTAGAAAGACTTGAAAGTCGACACAGAATGATCATTAATTTGTTTTATCTCTTGGTAGTTGTACTTTATGAGCTTTATACATACAGTATAGGAAAATACACTTTAGTTTTAAAAACACCATGCTGCCAAATTAAAAGAAAATATGTTCATTCATACAATCTTCAACAATATTTAAGCAGCGTTAATCATCACTAATTCTTCAGGAAGATTCGTGATCTTCCTTAAATTTTTTTCCCTCCAAAATTGCATATGGCAGCCACTTAGGCCAGAAGGAAGAATGGGAAGAGCTTACATTTATCTCATAGATTCCTTCTGGGTGAGGAAGACTTAGAAAGTGAAGCCCTCTTCCATTTGATTAAGCAAGAACACTTATAAAAATGGTGTCCTTCCAGATAGGTCATCCTCTGTGACTCACTGCCGCACTTCCTTGGCCCTGTCCCAAGTTCCACAGTGGCCTCAATTGCATTGGCTCCTGCTTGATTTGCTTTCTAAAACTCAGGACAGGGGATGAGTTGAGAAGACTGACTTTTTAGAGTCACATTTTGAAAAGAAAGAAGCGTAGTGGTGTTTCTTGGCTCCATTTCCAATTTTGTTGCTTTTTGTTTTAATTATTGTACCTGGTATCGTGTCCTCTTTCTGGGACTTTTAACAACTAATGTTTTGATTGATAAGAGCTGTAATAGTATGGGTGATTTATACTTCATTACATCTTCAGTTTTGTCTTCTTTACTGGAGTTGTATTCAGGTGTCATTAAGTAATAGGAGGCACTGAAAAGAAACAATAACTTTTGAAAAACTGCTGTTATGGCTTATGAGTGGGCTTTGCTGATATTTTCTTGAAGCACAGAATTTATCTATCTGTGTAGGTCCTAGATGACAGGTGAGAAAAAGAAACCCAGCTTATTTGGCATGATATTGTCCCAAGGCTTGTTAGTAATTGCTTTGAAAAATGAATAGCAAGGCTAATGCACATCTCATTTGTAGTACGTGCTATGAACTGCAAATATGTGCTCAAAAGAAATTTCTCTGATTACAAAAGTAATATATATTCAGTGTACAAAGTTGTGAAAATGTAACCACTAGCTAAAAATAATCAAAACCATTTGGCTTCCTTACAGTCTACATTCTTTTCATATATGTTTTGCTTTTGTTTTTAGTGTTATATAATTGTTTCCTGTTTTGTGACTTGCTTTTTTCACCTAACATTTTTAGAATACCCTATGTGTGAAATTAAATATTCTCGGAGAGCATAATTTTTAATGTAGCATCACACCAGACACTGTAATGTGTTTACTCTTTATTTATGGTTATTTAGGTGGTTTTCTTTATTTTGTGGTGGTGTAGTAGTTGTTATAAGTGATGCTGTGATAAACATCCTGGTAGATAAATTTGTGTTTAGTTGATCTTTATGTAACAGTTATTGGCAGAATGCCTTGCAAATCTAATAGTTGGTGTAATAAAATATATGTGTCACATAATTGTATATGAAAATATGGAGGAAAATTTTAATACTGATTTATGATCCTGAGTTTAACATAAGCATAGATACCCCTACATTTAGCTATGTTTTTTTTATTGATAGAGTAAAAGCACGTGTAATTTCTACTTAAAACCATTTAAAATAATTACTATTTAAATCTATTTAAACAATTTTAAATATTCCTTTTCCAAATTTCCACCTTAGGAAACAGTTAATTGAATATTCTCAGAGAAATAAGTCCTACAAAATTGACAAATAAAAGGTCAAACTTATGTATTCATTGTGTATGTTTTATTGATCACCCACAAACAGTGTGAGTCCCTAGAGGTGGCTGAAATGTGGGCCTTCCTCTTACAAAGTAAATAGTGGGCATGAAGGGGGATGGAATTTCAGCTCAGGAATTTAAGGCAGACTTGACAGGAAGTAGCATTGTGAGCCAAGATCTCAAGGATAAGATTTCAAGGCAAGAAAGGAGATGTATTTTAGGTATTCAGACAGAGGGTCAACAAAGTCTTTAAGGTAGGAACTGAAAGGATATGTGTAGAAGAACATGGTTCACACTTTTCAGAAAGAGGAGGTAATTGGTCATGATAAGAGTAGTAGTTTTTAAAAATCATTACTATTTTAATTCATTTATAATAAATACTATTATGTTATAATTTTAAAGTTTATATCCAAATAATTGTTTTCAAGATGGTAATGAATGTATACGGTTTTTATGTATACACATATTACTTTTTGCTTTTTGGTAACTAAGTTTATAACTTTTGAGGGCAGAAAATATTTTTGTTTTTCACTTACAAAGAAATTATTATTTTAACAAGAGTTTTTGACAGCAGTGCTTTATGCCAAAGGAAAATAAAGCAACATTTAAGATATCAAAGAAAGCAAATGCAAAACAAAGATTATTTATTTATTTATTTATTTATTTGTTTTTGAGACGGAGTTTCACTCTTGTTGCCAAGGCTGGAGTGCAGTGGCGTGATCTCGGTTCACTGCAACCTCCACCTCTTGGGTTCAAGCTATTCTCCTGCCTCAGCCTCCTGAGTAGCTGGGATTACAGGCACCCGCCACCACACCCAGCTAATTTTTTGTCTTTTTAGTAGAGATGGGGTTTCATCATGTTGGCCAGGTTGGTCTTGAACTCCTGACCTCAGGTGATCCACCTGTCTCGGCCTCCTAAAATGCTGGGATTACAGGCATGAGCCACTGTGCCCAGCCAAAACAAGGATTGTATATTCAATCAAACTGACATGCAGATATGATCACATGAAATAAATATCAACATACAATAACTCAGAGCATATTTTCACATTATTTTCCTGTAGAGTCTCCTAGAGAACAAGTTTCAGATAACCACAATACCTAGAGAAAAACTGATATAAGAATGGGTAATGAGCATTAAGTAGAAACATAAAAACTAAGACTCAGTGATGGTAAAAAGTAGGATAATACAGTATTCCACAGCTATATGCTGTGACAGTAAAGAGATTCTGTAACTGTCAGGCCTCTGAGCCCAGGCTAAGCCATCGTGTCCCTTGTGACCTGCACATATACACCCAGATGGCCCGAAGCAAGTGAAGAATCACAAAAGAAGTGAAAATGGCCTGTTCCTGCCTTAATTGATGACATTCCACCACAAAAGAAGTGAAAAGGGCCGGTCCTTGCCTTAACTGATGACATTACCTTGTGAAATTCCTTTTTCGGGCTCATCCTGGCTTAAAAGCTCCCCCACTGAGCACCTCATGACCCCCACCCCTGCCCACCAGAGAAAAACCCCCTTTAACTGTAATTTTCCTTTACCTACCCAAATATTATAAAACGGCCCCACCCCCATCTCCCTTCTTTGACTCTCTTTTTGGACTCAGCCCGCCTGCACCCAGGTGAAATAAACAGCCCTGTTGCTCACACAAAGCTTGTTTGGTGGTCTCTTCACAGGGACACGAGTGAAAGTAACTTTAATGGGGAAAAATGAGAAGAAGATGTGCATAAAAAAATGTTAACTGTTTTTATATTAATGGTAGTAGTATTAGTGTGTAATTCTGAGCCTGGTGCATAAGTAATGTGGCATAACATAAGTGAATAGTTGTGTGATATTTTAATTCAATCATCCCATGTATTTGAGAATCAGAATTTTTGA
Source organism: Chlorocebus sabaeus (assembly GCF_047675955.1). Classification (NCBI taxonomy): domain Eukaryota; kingdom Metazoa; phylum Chordata; class Mammalia; order Primates; family Cercopithecidae; genus Chlorocebus; species Chlorocebus sabaeus. The sequence goes on from NC_132905.1 coordinate 76,222,314, forward strand.
TGTGGAAAAAGAAGATTCACATGTAACATATAATCTATTAAAAAGATACCCTGTAGTCATGAGCTTGACTTCTAGGTATCATTTCTCAGTATAACATATTGTTGTAGATTTTAGATAACGTTTTTCCCCATAAATACTGTCCACTGCAGGCCTAAAAACAATGAAAAGGCCTAAAAGACCAACTCAGTAGCAGTAAACACCAGTACTGCACCTAGATTATGGTCTTTAGAAACCATTTTCCAGTAAAAGACATCAGTAATCTTTGGAAAGCAGGAATTTTTTTTTTCTTTTTCTTTTGGAGACAGAGTCTCGCTCTGTCGCCCAGGCTGGAGTGCAGTGGTGCGATCTTGGCTCACTGCAAGCTCTGCCTCTGGGGTTCAAGCCATTCTCTGCCTCAGCCTGCCGAGTAGCTGGGATTACAGGCGCCCACCACCACGCCCGGCTAATTTTTTTCGTATTTTTAGTAGAGATGGAGTTTCACCACCTTGGCCAGTCTGGTCTTGAACTCCTCACCTCATGATCCACCTGCCTCGGCCTCCCAAAGTACTGGGATTACAGTCATGAGCCACCACAACCCGGCATAAAGCAGGAATTTTTTTAAAAGCTATTTTAATTAAGTCTTGTTAAAAAAAAAAAAAATGAGCAGAAAGAAACAAAAAACTTAAAAAAAAAAAACCTTAAAAAATGAGCAGAATCTTAGGAATCACCTGTGACTTTGGTTATTCATGCTTAGCCATTTCTGTAGGAAATTCCAACACTATTTGAGCTAGATCACTAATTATATATGTGTGTTGTAGCTTTCTCCAAGAGATAATGGAATTCACAAATCAAAACTTTGAGATTCAGTGTTACAAGTGAAGTATAACCCCTGTCATTTGCTTTCAAATGAACAGCTAGACATATTTTGTGTTGATTTCTTATGGATACTGCTTTTTTTGTTTGTTTGTTTGTTTGTTTGTTTATTGAGATGGAATTTCGCTTGTCGCCCAGGCTGAAGTGCAATGGCGAGATCTTGGCTCACTGCAACCTCCGCCTCCCGGGTTCAAGTGACTCTCCTCCCTCAACCTCCCAAGTAGCTGGGATTACAGACGCACACCACCACGCCTAGCAGATTTTTGTATTTTTAATAGAGACAGGGTTTCACCATGTTGGCCAGGCTGTTTTCGAACTTCTGACCTCAGGTGATCCACCCGCTTTGATCTCCCAAAGTGTTGGGATTACAGGCGTTAGCCCCCATGCCTGGCCTAGATAGGCTTTTAGTTGATTTCCATATACAGTGTATATAGGGAGAAACAGACTAAGACAGACACTGGTATCCACAGAAGTGAAAAAAATAAAGTGAGGTATAATTTAAATTTCACACGGTCATGGTCACATTTTTCAGCTTTTTGCACCTATGTTATATAAAAAAGACAAAAATGCCTTTAGAGGCACAAGTTTTCAGGACTTCCTGAAGCTGTGTCATAATTTTAAAATGCCATTTTAAAATACCATCAGATTTAATAACATATCAGCTGAACACTGTGGATTTCTGTTAACGTTGAGTCTTCAAAAATTTCTCCCTGTGTTGGGAATTAGTCAGATCTGGTGGTCTGAAATGTGAACTTTTCTGTGCCAACCAGTAAACAGCTGCTTCTGCTTTATAGCTGGGCAATTCAGTCTTGGAAATTATTAGATAATTCCCACACCATTTCAGCTTGCTGTTATAACATAAATTTAATATGAACAATATTTTAGCTAACCTCAAACTGTGTTTATTGTCGTGGAATTTTCTGTTTTATTCTGAGGTAAATGATTGCAAATGGTTATGATGAAGAATCAGAGAAGAAAGTGGACTTTCATCAAAGTTCTCTTTCTACTTGAGCTGCTTCTGAACATCTTTCTCGAGCACTGTGTTTCCATCAGTCCCTACCCCAAGCAGAGAAAGGAAACAGTTTTCCCTTTTGTCTTTAGAACCCTCTTTTCATCATGTCATTTCCCAAAACAAATAAAAATCTTGAGATACTGTCTTGATTTTTTTTTTTTGGGAGACGAAGTTTCACTCTTTGTTGCCCAGGCTGGAGTGCAGCGGCGTGATTTCAGCTTACCCCAACCTCCGCCTCCTGGGTTCAAGCAATTCTCCTGCCTCAGCCTCCCTAGTAGCTGGGATTACTGGCATGTGCCACCACGCCCAGCTAATTTTGTATTTTTAGTAGAGACGGGGTTTCTCCATGTTGGTCAGGCTGGTCTCGAACTCCTGACCTCAGGTGATCTGCCCACCTCGGCCTCCCAAAGAGCTGGGATTACAGGCGTGAGCCACCACGCCCTGCCGAGTTTGATTTTTTTTTTTTTTTTAAATCATTTGAGCCAGTAAATAACTTTCCAGACAGCTGTAGTAGTAAAGAGAAATTGTGTGTGACAGAACTGATGGAAGATTTTGGAATTGAGAGCTCTATGGTTTATGCCATGTGATAATTGTAGCCAGATGAAGAATATGAAATTTAAGGAAGTGTTTTAGAGTGGTATAGACAGCTATTATTATGATTCTTGGGGTAGAAGAGTAGCTTACATCCAACATAAAAAAAATGGCATTAACTGAATTAACTTCAGCCTTTGACATGAAACCCAAGCTCTCATTATGTTTTAAATAATGAACTACATTAAAAATAGTATATAAATATGTAAAACGTATTAGACACAGACTTCTCATAATTATAGGGAACTTTTGATGTATTTCTTCCCTATGAAAAGAACTAAAGAAATGCTTTTTTGTGGACTTAAAATTTTTCAGTTTTACTATTGTGAATTAGGTACAGCATATCGTTATAATAATTCCAAATAATACCCATTAAAGAAGAACTGTTTATTTACTTATTATGGAGGGAATACTGAAATGAAATTAAGGAAATTTTTTTCTCACATATTTTTTTAAAAGTTATTTGATGTTTGTACTTAAAGAATGATCTTTTTAAAGCCAATTCTCATTTAGCATTCAGGAAAAAAATATGCTTTTTTTCAGGTACACAAAAAAAAAATGGATGTAAGAAATGACATAAAGATCAATCTACAGTCTGGGTTAAGATGTATTTTAATTTCAGTGTCAAAGGCTGTTAGGAAATATTCAGATTTTAGTACTTGACAAAGAAGGCTCTCGATATTTGTTTTAGTGTTCAGTCAAGGGATAAATTCTGTCGTCTTTCTCTTTTACCACATTAGTCACTGAGTGGCTTCATTAAACATTCCCTCTTCCATATCCCTTGATAAATATCAGTTTGGTGATGCATCCCAGGAGTGTCTGTCTGGTTTTTTTTTTTTTCCTTCTCCTGTCAGTGAGTTTTAGGCTTTGGCTTTGAAACCCTACAGTGAAGGGAAATCTCAGGCAACAGCTGTGCAACCGTCTGGAGAGCAGCTAGTCCAGATTGGAGGAGACGAACAGGGCTGGTCCCAGGAGAGAGGCCTCCAGGAAAAAATGGCATTGATGCATTACCTTCGTTAAAGGATTTTCCTGTACTTAGCATGCTTTTTAGGGTTCTACTGGAGAGTTTGGGAAAGATATAGTATTGATGGGTGCATAGAAAATGAGGCAGTTTTTTAAAACGGGGCGAATATTAACTGTAGACAAAGAAAAACCAAAAGTACAAAATAACAAAGAGTTGTAACATGCAAAGATAAAAATATGCCCAAGTATGAGCATTCTGGCACTCACAATACAAATGCCATATACGGGGTAAAACTATACCACTAGAATGGTGGGAAGGGAAAGGGGTGGACTCATGTTCCATAGTGGGAAGACCTACAGTGGAAAAATCAGGAGAATAGCTATTTAAGCACAGAGTTTAGGGTGTAAGTTGAAGAGACAACTAAATGAGATGGCCATGAATGATTTTTGTGACCTCTTGTTATGGGGAAATCGATCAAGGAGGCCTATATTTGATGGCAGGAAGACGTTGAGTTTAAGGTTTCCAGACATTTTTTTTTTTAATCTGGAAAATTTCTTTTAAGCTTAGAAGTTGCAAGTCAAGTTACTCTTAAAGGTGTCCTAATTTAGTTGTGTAACTTGGAATTAGATAAAGCTAAACTGTGGTTTAACTGAGCTGAGTTTGTTTTATGCTATATCCCAACTTTACAAGATGTTTGCTTTTTCTTGGGTATAACTTACGATTATACATGTATAAAATTACCTTTATGCCCATTTGACAGACTTTAGGGTGGAATTTCCCTGTGTAAGATGTTGTAGAGGTTGTACTTGTGATTGTTTTTACTCTAGGAACATGTTGATCTTCACTTCTTTAGTGATCGGTGTTTGTTTAGGAACTTCAAACTCATCGTGATCAAAACTAGACTCATGCTCCCTAAATAGTCTCCCCTGACCATAAATATGTTGGAAACTTCCAATCCTAATTAATAATCATAAACTTTTTAATGTAAGTCATATGGGGGGGCGTTGCTGTAAGCATAGGAGGTAGGGAGATGGTAGTGTGAGCTGGAGCATATGGTAAAAGTTGTTTGAAAGAAAGTAGAGCCGTGATGTGGATCCTGAGGGATATGTAAAGAAAATGAAGAGGTGTAGGTTTAAAAATGTTTATGGGGCCTGGGGGTGGTAGCTCACACCTGTTAATCCCAGCACTTTGGGAGGCCCAGGCGGGTGGATCACCTGAGAGGTCAGGAGTTCGAGACCAGCCTGGCCAACATGGTAAAACCCCATCTCTACTAAAAATACAAAAATTAGCCAGGTGTGGTGGCGGGCCCCTGTAATCCCAGCTACTCAGCAGTCTGAGGCAGGAGAATCACTTGAACCCGGGAAGCGGAGGTTGCAGTGAGCCGAGATGGAGCCACTGCACTCCAGCCTGGGCGACAAGAGCGAAACTCCATCTTCATAAATAAATAAATAAATAAATAATTTATGGGGATGTTCCAGGGAAAATAGTTTGTGTTGGGAGCATTGAGAAATAATAATAGAAAATTAGAATAGAACGAAGGTGGTTCCTTAAAGTTGGAACACTTGTAGAGATTTTTAATTTAGAAAGACATTAATTCGTTTGATTATTTCTCTTATTCGATGTCCAGAAAAATATCTGTACATTCAATGTGGTTTTATTTGTACTGCACATGTCATTAATATGCTAAGTTACCTCTAAGATACCTGCTTTCTTAGTCTTTGTTACACTGTAAATTCTGGGCATCAGAATATAACTTTTTATTATGTTATCTCTTTTAATAGATGATGCAATTGGATTGGAGAAAAAACTGATTATATTCTGGAGTAATACTTTCATAGCCTGTAGTATCCTGCAAATAGCTCCTGGTCATCTTTGAATTTTACTAGCAAACTTGTAGGGTGATAGGTTGGGAGAAAGTATTATAATCAGTGGCTTTGAGGGCCTGATGAGAGGAAACAATAATTGTACAACTATACTGTGAATAAGTAGTGAATGATGGTGATGGTTAACCCTTTCCTGCGATGCCTAGACATTTGGAAATAACTGTTTTTTGTTCAAAATGTAAGCTCTTCGATAATTGAGACTTTTGTTAATTCACTGAAATATTCCCAGAGCTTGAACATGTCTGGCACATAGTACATACTTAATAAATATATTATATATTATATATTATATATAATTATATATTATATGTCATAAATTATATATTACATATATAGTATATTATATATACACCTATAAAATGAGTGGAGGATGTAGCTGAATATTGGAACAGGAAAGGGAAAAAGAAAGAATAGCCCAAAGATTAGAAAGATAGAAGATGTTGAGCAGCAATTTCACATGCCTAAAAGAATTTCTGAGATTATGGCAAAATCATTTACTTTACTTACTCCTTACTGATCAACAAAGGAGGAGCAGGTTTTATGTAACAACCAAGAAGTAACATAGGGATCTCAGATGAGAAGAAACCAAGTGTCTTTGGATCTTGACAAAAAGAACATTAAACTCTAGAAATAGGGTTAAACCTATGCTACACATGTCTAGTAAAATGTCAGTGTATCGGAGGCATCTGTGTTTAGAGATAAAACATACCATTAGATTCGTTTATAATAGTTTCATTGTCCTTAGTTTTCAAGGCTAATGATAAAGACTTTGTTTTTTTTTTTTTTTTTGAGACACAGTCTGGCTCTTTCACAAAGCTGGAGTGCAGTGACACAATCTCTGCTCGCTGCAACCTCCGCCTCCTGGGTTCAAGCTATTCTCTTGCCTCAGCCTCCCAAGTAGCCAGAACTACAGGTGCCCTCCACCATGCCCGGCTAATTTTTGTATTTTTAGTAGAGTGGGGGTTTCACCATGTTGGCCACAATGGTCTCGATCGCCTGATCTCAATAGATCCGCCCGCCTCAGCCTAGTGCTGGAATTACAGGCGTGAGCCACCACACCTGGCCTAAAGAATTATTTTTAACAGAAATCTGCTTCTAGGTATTATTTAGTGGTAATAGATTTTAGAAATTTCAGATTCTTACATTGTACCTTAAAGGTTAGGATACTATTTATGAATACTGTCATCCTATTTTAATGTCTTTATTAAATGATTACATGAATGTGGTATTTCAGTAGGTGATGTATTAATAGATGTAGGTACTCCCCTCCTAAAGCTTTAAGTATATTTATGCCATGAAAACTTTGGGGGGCATTTTATTTATTTATTTATTAGGTACCTGTATTTTCAAGAATATTACCCAGCTTCAGTTCCCTCAAATATTTTCTTCTAGTGTTAACTACCTTGCGAGAATATGGTATAACATTTTTAAAATATATTTTTGAAGGTTTGGATGTCACTGAAGATCCCCCTATTTATTGGATGATATCTTTATCAACTGGGAAGATAATTAGTTTCCCAATGTTGCTATGTTTTTATGAATAGGTCCTGTAGCTCTTGCTTTCTTGAAAGCTTAGAATTGATTGTAAGCCCTGAACTAATGATATTCTCTAAACATATTTAAGATGAATAGGCTCATGTTCGGTATGTCAAGAAGTTGCCTTGTTTTACTATTTAAATAATTTGAGCTTAGTTTTCTTTTTCCACATTTGTTCTAAATTTTTAGGTGAGTCTAAATTCCTGGGCATCTGTGCACCTTATTTCTTCAGTAGGTTCTTTAACCTCATTGTATCTGATCTTTGACTTCATAAAGACCCTTGGCCTACTGACCCTGTGTTTAATTTCACAATATCAGTGGTATTTAACCATCTCATATTTTTCCTCTTCTTTAGAGCTCCCTGGTCTCTCACTCCAGTCATTCAACTCTGTGTGTTCCTTTAACTTCCTCCCTTGCTCTGTCTCTTCACGGCCATGCTTCTTTATATGGTAGTCAGAAGTTCCTGTGAGATCTTCGTAACCTCCAGTTCCCTCCACAGTCACCTGTTATCAGGCATCTGTTCCTTAGGCTCCAGGAAATGAGCTCTTTGCTATCTTTCTGGTTGTGGGACTCACTGGGCATTGTTGTGTCCTCCACAGTCTCTCAGTGACATCGGGCCTTGTTGATGGGTGCATTCTCCCCACACTGATGTCATTCTGCTGCTTCTGTTTGTCTTTCTGCTGTCCTCCATTTTCCTTTCAGGCTCCCTTCCCACCCCCCCATCCCCCCACCCCCCAATCCCCCGATCCCCCCATCCACCTTTTGCAATATTTAGGATTCAGAAATTCCAAATATTGCAAAATATTTAGAATCAGAATTCAGAAATTCTAAATATCATTGTTTAATAGGAGTCCCCTGGGGTTGTCCATTTTCTCACATAATACATGCTTGCTCAGAGATCTCATCAGTGCAGTGGTTTTTCAGAGGCCTGCACTGATGATTCCTGAGTTATTATGTCCAGGCCAGGCTTCATACATACTATTTACCGGTCCTCTTTCCGCAGGTGCTCCACCAAGAGTTCAGATGCAATGGGATACTTCATCTAAGATGTACACCAGTTCCTTATCAAAAAATGGCAACTTCAGGCTTCTTAGGTGAAACAGAGAACTCTTGAACATGGCATATGTCTATTTTTCCATTTTTCTCTGTTGGCTTATTGCTAAGTACCATTTGGGATAAAAATCTGTTTTGGGCAAAGGATAGGATTGTTTTATTAAATTCTCCTAGACCCTTGATTTTATGCAGAGAACTAATTAAATTTGAATGAGTTTAATGTGGAAACCCTGCTATTGATGCAGAAATCAACCTGATTCTGGACTGTCTCCAGAATCAAGTATTTTTGTTGTTGTTGCTTTCTGTTTTTTTGCTTTTGCTTTCTCTGCTGGTAAATAACAACTAGTATGTAAGAATCAAATGAAACAAGCATAAATCCCTAGGAAATACTTATGTATTCATTTTTAACGATTTGAAGATGTGAAGATGTATAATTAAGTATAATCCTCTCAAAGTTTGACGTTGAAAAGTATTTCAAATACTTCAACTTAAATATATTTTTTGCAAAATGTCTTTTTTAAAAAAAAAACAGATGTGGTCTCAGCGGTGTAATTATCATCTTACAGTGTTGTACCAAAATTTATAACTGGGAAGAAGAGAATGTGAAATAATCCAGAAACCTAGAAAACTGTCCTATATAGGAATACCAATTAAACAGCTACTAAAAATGAGTGTAAAACGACAATATGGCTTTATCAAATGCTTAAGATCTGGAAAAGTGCACATATTGTCTGTTATTGATTGTTACAGTTCATGAATGTTCTTTTGCACATGACAACTGTTATCAAAGATGTCTTTTGTACTTCTTGGTACACCAGTTGGCTTTTTAACCCATCAGCTCTGTTTTCCCCCAGAGGTGACCTACTCTAGATGGCTTTAAAAATACACATTTTCCAGGGACTTATGTAAATAACCAACTACCCTGTTACGGAAACTTAAAAGCGAAGGCCCGGAAATACTCAGACAGTTTGAACATAAACCAAAAATGAAGTGAATCTCTAGAACTGCCGTGTAATAGCGTGAGTGGGGAAGGGGGTCCTTCAAGAGAGGGAACTGACCTTTTTCTTCCTTGTGGGTGACCTTGAGTACACACTTTATTTAGTCATTAAATGGATCACCTTAAGCTTAGAGAATGAAGGTCCTACGGCCTGTTAATTTTATCGTTGTCAGAAACTCTCTGCCTTTGGCCCCAAAATGGTAAATCACCTTTCTTAGAAGATTCTCATATCCAGATATTCTTACCAAATCAGAATCTTTTCACAGCATTTTCTTCAAAAACCACAGTTCTGGGTTAAAACACCTCAGATCCTAACTATAATTTTCCTTTCATGTACATTTTAGTCATCTTTATAATTTTAAATCAAAGATAGGAACTACATTATTTGAAATGAGGGTTAACCCCCTCTAATTATAAGCATTAATCACACACAGTTTTCTCATTTCTAAATGTTAAATATAAAAAGGGAGCTATCTCTTCTTCGAACACTTTCTGTTGCCTTCTGTGTGCGGCAGGACCTTACTTTGAAAGACTATTTAAAGCTTAGTTTGATTTAAAGGCTGAGTTTCTGCTTGCTTGGAATGCTTGCTCTTCAAAATATTTGCTCCCTGGAGAGGGAAACTGAAGATGGAGTTTTCACATGACTTTGGATTGTTGACCTGGAAGACGTTTGGGGCAATAGGATGGGCTAGGGCACGGTTCCACTGCTTTCTGTTTGAGTAGCGTCAGGAAAGGAAGGCGGGGCTTGCTGTGTGCAAGCAGGAAAACATAGTCTGAAGATGTTTGAAGCCTGAATGCACTTTCATTTGATGCCTTGCTTTATTGCTTAAGAGAATTTTAAACTGCTGCATCCACAAATGTGCTGCAGCCCATAATGACGCATATTTAAATGATTTTTGCATCTAAACAAATGCATTCACTCTTTGCCTGGTGTGTACAATTTGAATGACACTCGTGCTCTGTCTGGAAGGAACAGACGTTTTTCATTATGAAATTCAGTCAAGCAGAAAAGTAGCAAAGGGAGCAGAAATTTCCATTTACATCTATGATTGAAGTTGTAGTGATAAAAGAAGATGACTAAGTTGAAGAACAGACTTGTTCTCGTTCTGCTATCTGACATGGGATCTTGTCACTTTGGTAATAGTTTTTAAACTTACGTTATTGAGGAAGGCTCTGATCAAAAGTCTCAAATTATACATGTTCTTCAACCTTAAATTTTTCCGGGTGTTTTGTTTGGTTTTTTGGTTATCTATAGATAGATTTGAGTATCTCTTTTTTTCCTTAAAATCCATTACTTATTAGTAATACAGACTTTAAGTGGTAGCTTTATGCTCCATTATCACAGAGATTCACCATACTTTTTAGTTTTTACTTATGAGCCTCAGCAGGTGTAGACAGATACCTTAGTTGCCAATGATAACATCCAGTTGCCACTAGATCAAGAAATGGATCAGAATTCTCCAGGGACATTTTCTGCTAAAGATGAGTTGGTGATCTTCCTTTTGGAAGCCTAAATGTAGTTAGACCCTCTTCCTTAGAAGTCCAGAAATTCAATTATTTCAGCTCTCTGTGGAGTGATGAGTCCTGCCAAATTGATTTACAATAATGAAACTAAGTCTTGTTTACAAATCTAAGTGGCAATTTCTAAGTCGACAGAGGAGTGGTAAAAAGAGAGATTCTAATTTATCTAGGGGTCTATCCGTGTTTGAACAGATTGTGTGATTTTTGAAACATGATTCAAAAAGGATGTTGATTTTCATTGAAAAGCTTGATGAATCACATATACTTACTTTGTTATTCTATTAGATATTATCTTCCTCATCCCTAGGTAGTGCTACCAGTACAGTGACAGAATTCAAATCCTTCTTTTTCCTCTGTTCTAACAGAGCTTTGTAAACACATAGCAATGTTGTAATGCTTGGTAAAAGGGGGTGCCAGTTTCAAGTACTATATCCTAATTACCTCATGGCTAACTCTTTTGTTATTGTTAACAATATTGTTAACTCTTTTTGTTAAATTCAGTGACATCTTTTTTCTTTCTCATTCTCTGTGTACTTTTTGCCCTAAATAGCTCTGCATCTTTTTAAGATACACGTTTGTTTTTTCTTGGAGGTTTTTAGTTAGAAAATGCCTGAAATATATAGAGCAACATTTGTTCCTCCGATGGTTAAATTACATTGTCTCCCAAAGTGAGAGATTTTAAGTCTGGACTATACCCAGGAGAATCTAAAAGAGGCACTAATAAGCTCTTGAAGAGCACAGTGGGGTGGTTGTGTATTTATTGAGTCTCACACTTAGGAGAGAAATAGGCTGGACCAAATGAGCCTGGGCATCAAGAGCACGTGGGTGGTCGTCGGTGATACGCGCAGTGATGAGTGTGTGTGCTGAGGGTCCTAGACCAGGCTGGCAGGGAAATGAAATGAAGGCAGTGAAGCCTCCCCTGATAACCGCAGAGAGTGCTGCAGCATCCAGGACCTCAGGATCATGATGAATAAGCTGGAGTGGATGAAAGGGAGAGGAAGGATGGGAAGGATGAGTTTCTGACCAAAAAGTGGTTTACTGGAGTGCTGTGTCTGAGTATTACATGATCTGAGGTCCATGAGGTCCAGCTTTGGGAGTGTGGAGAGTGAGTGCAGTAGAGGTATAGTCCCATGGTCTTCTGATTCACAGACATTCATCAGCGATGAGTATCTGTTGAGAAAGTGGAAGCCTGGCATCGTGGGAAAGGAGGCCTGGGTTCTACAACCACATAGAATGTGTTCAGCAGGAGCCATGTTTTGGGCTCCTCATAGTGTTCAGTGTTAGTTCTGTTCCCTTCTCTTGCTTCCACATGGGAAAGACTTTGACCCATTGAGGAATTAGTCATTGTCTTTTGGGTACACTTCTGGCATTTGATAGTCAGTTGGGCACTGGATTGTAGTGCATTTTCTAAAAGTAATTAATACCCTGCAAATGGAAGCATGCAGCAAGCGCCTGGGAATGCCTAGTGAAAGGTCAGAATTGAAAGAGTGGAGGAGGCTGTTGACCTTTAGGCATGGATGATATGTCTGAGTGAGAAAGCAAGAAGAGTAGAAGACAAGAGTCTTACTTTACAATCAGAATTATGAAAAGAGGAGCCAGTGAGAGGGAAAGAATGATTAGCTTGAGGTAGATTGGTGGAAACTGGAGAAGATTGAATTTAAAGAAGAAAAGTGGGCCGAGTTCAGTGGCCCATGCCTAGAATCCCAGCAACTTGGGAGGCTGAAGCTAGGAGAGGTGCTTGAGGCCAGGAGTTTGAGATCAGCTTGGGCAACGTAGCAAGACCCCAGTCTCTACAAAAAAATAATTTAAAAAAAAGTTAGCCAGGCATGTTGGCGTGTGTCGGTAGTCCCAGCTACTTGGGAGGCTAAGACAGAAAGGTTGTCTGAGCCCAGGAGGCTGCAGTGAGCTATGATCACACCACTGCACTCCAGCCTGGGTGACAGAGGGTATCCCCAGCTCTCTTTAAAAAAAAAAAAAAAAAAAAAAAAAAAAGGAAGAACGTGATGTGGCAGAGTAGTCAGAGAACTTGAGGGCCGAGAAGAGACTGATGGCATTTGTTGCTCTTGATCTTGAAAGAAAGTTGCAGATTGTTGGAGCAAGGCCAGATGGTAATAGGTTGGAAAGAACAAGTGAGGGGCGTGAGAGTGACAGCCCGCAACTCCATTAAGAAGTTATCTGTGAAAATGCCTCTTCCTGTCTTGATTACAGCCTTCCTCACACATGGCTTTCTGACATTGGTATGTGAAAATAGCATGCTGTATATCTTTACCTTCCCATATGATATAAGGTTTTGGTAATGACTGGTGGTTCTTTTGCCTCACCGTACACCAGCCTGGTTGGTATTTTGTCAGCGATCATGTGGTTTTTAAAAAGGCCTGTGTATAACCTTAATTAATTGCATCTCTAAAATCTATCAGGCTTTGAGTTTTGTTTTGTTGTTGTTGTTTGTTTGTTTCATTTTGTTTTGTTTTTAATAAGGCAGAAAGAAAGGAAAGTGTTAGGTGAAAGCAACCAATGAGAATACCTGCATTTTGAAGAAACAAAGTAGGGCATTTAGAATTATCTCTACCGTATCCGCTTTTTCAGCTCCTCTCTCGGGATACAGAGGACTGAACTCAGCTAAAGTAGGTTCAAGTCTAAAGGAAACCTTAAATTCATTTCTGTATTAGAATTAATCACACACCTATAAATACAATTTATAATATGAGAACTGCAACAAGAGAAATGGGGGGAGATGGGCAGTTTGCTGACCAACCAGTAGGGTTAATGATGGTAACATAGAATCCTAGTGCTATGCCTCCCATTGACTAAAATGTGTGTGTTAAGATAGCATGGCGCATAAAACAGTGTACTGCAGTGTCAGTGTATTCAAGCTTATGGTTTCTCTGCTTGGGTTTGTATCTTTGGCTTTAGATTTTCTCCCATAACCCCAACCTGCCCACGTTCAAGTCGCCACTCCTGGAAATATATTCTTGATCTCTCAAATCTGATGCTAAGTCTGTCTTGCCCAGTGGTGGCCTCTAGCCACCCATGGCCATTGAGTATTTGAAACCTGGCTAGTCTAAACTATGCTGTGAGTATTAAAAACCCACCAGATATTGAAAAGTCAGTCTGGTAGAAAAAAAAAAAAAAAAAGTAGAATGTCTTAGTGATGATTATTTACATTGATTGCATGTTGAAATACGAAATTTAGGATGTACTGGGTTGAAGTATATTAATAAAATTAATTTTACCTTTTTTTTTTTAACCTTTTTATGTTAATATGGCTACAAGAAATTTTAAATTAGGTGTGTGGCCTCTATTATATTTCTGTGAGACAAAGCTGCTCCAAGCTGTTTTGGTCCAGAACAGTGTCTCGGTTCTTTTGTATCCTTCACGGACCTGCATGGAGTGGTATTTAGTAACACTCAGCAGTAACAGAGATGATCTCTTGAGATTATCAAATTGTGTTAAGTTTTAATTTTTATTCTTGCCCCTCATCCTATGTGCACCTCTCTGGCCAGGAGGCATTTATAATATCACCTTTTAATATCTGGAAATCACTTGATCCGCTTGAGTCATTGTGTTGTTTTCAAATCTAGAACTCTTTCTGCCATATTTTGTAACTTCTATAATTAAACAAAAGGCGAACCAAGAGCAGCTTGGCTCTTAGGGATGTGTGAAAAGGCGCTCAGTCCTTAAGATGGTGCCAAAAGTGACAAATCCATGGGATGACATGCAGGTTTATGGAAGAGAAGCATGAAAATTTTTATTTTTTAAAAGGACAAACAAGCTAGTCACCAAAAGACAGATACTTGATTCTACTTATGTGCGGTACCTTTTTGAATTTGAAGAGTCAAATTCAAAAAGATGGAAAACAGAATGGTGGTTTCCAGGTACTGGAGGTGGGGGAATGGGGAGTTGTTTAACGGTGTGCAGGGTTTTAGTTTAGCAAGATGAAAACGGTTCTGGAGATGGAAGGCAGTGATGGTTGTATAACGATATGAATCTACTTAACACTAAACTGTATAATTAAAAGTGGGTAAGCAAAGAGTGTCTTACAGGGCAATCACTTGTAACTTAAAAATTTTAAAAACCTGAATGAGATTAGTTATAATGGGTGATCTTAAGTAGACCCTGTCTGAAGGAACAGCTGGATCACATCGCTTGGGAGCCTGTTAGAAAAGCAGACTTGGTCCCACCCTAGACTTGTCCAATCAAAACCTGCGTTTTAACAAGGCCCCCAGGTGATTCATAGGCACTTTAAAACTTGAGAAGCCCTGCTCCTAATGTCATTTCTCAAAGTGTGATCCATGAGCCGCCTGAATCAGAGCCACTCTGGGGAGTTCTGTTTTCAGGCGCGTCCCAGAACACATAAATCAGATCTAGGCTGTGGAGCTAGACAGAAGATGAATCTTGCAGACTGATCAAGATCCTAGATGATTTTGAAGCATGGTTTGAGTTTGAGAGCCCCTGATCTGGAAAGCTTTAACAACTATTACTCTTACAATTCCATCTTTAATGGATGTTGGAATTATTAAATGCTTGTAACAAGAAGTCCCGTTATTGATAAAATCAAGAATATGACTAATAATGCAGTCAAAAAGAGGCAACAGAAAAAGCACCTATAACTTGTCTTGGGTTGGTTAATGAGGAAGCTGTCATTCAAAATTAGTAGACTATTGTAACACTTCTTGGGGTCCTGAACATTGGAATCAGAGTCGGGTTTCAGAGTTGAGCCTGTTTCTGTCATTAGCTTTGTGCAAACCTCATCAGGCTCAAGAGTCCTCATTTGTAAAGGGGAATGAATTCTCTGACCAGTTAGTTTACATTCCTGAGACAAGGTTAAATTTAGAAAGCAAAGAGTTTTCGGTGTATACGTGATAATTTTGAAATTCTTGAATTTTTAAAAAACAATTTAAATGCCGCATTACTTAAATTTTTTTCTAAAGAAATAGTCAAACCAAACCCTGTCTAGTTATTAATAGATACCGCAGATGAGATGCCTGAGTTGGTAAACTCTTTTTTTTTTTTTTTTTGAGACAGAGTCTGGCTCTGTCGCCCAGGCTGGAGTGCAGTGGCGTGATCTCGGCTCACTGCAAGCTCCGCCTCCCGGGTTCACGCCATTCTCCTGCCTCAGCCTCCCGAGTAGCTGGGACTACAGGCGCCCGCTGCCATGACCGGGTAATTTTTTGTATTTTTAGTAGAGATGGGGTTTCACCGTGTTAGCCAGGATGGTCTGGGTCTCCTGACCTTGTGATCCACCCGTCTCGGCCTCCCAAAGTGCTGGGATTACAGGCGTGAGCCACTGTGCCTGGCCAGTAAGCTCTTTTTAACTCTAGTTATTTTCAACTACAATAATTTTATAGACTTTTTTTAAAGGCTAGAATGTTGATGTGGAATCAAATAGGTATGCCTGTATGTGTGGTAGATGCATCTGACAGGGATCACTTGACTTGAACATGCCCTGACAATGATCCTGGCTCACCTGCATCCGAGTTCTGAGTTAAGAAATCGGGAGTGGGCTGGGCGGGGTGGCCGGTGCCTGTAATCCAGCACTTTGGGAAGCCGAAGCAGGGCAGATCATTTGAGGTCAGAAGTCCAAGACCAGCCTGGCCAACATGGCAAAACCCCATCTCTACTAAAAATAGAAAAATTAGCTGGGCATGGTGGCGCAGGCCTGTAGTCCCAGCTACTTTGGAGGCTGAGGCAGGAGAATTGCTTGAACCTGGGAGGTGGAGGTTGCAGTGAACCAAGATCATGCCGGTGCACTCCAGCCTGGGAGACAGAATGAGACTCTGTTTCAGAAACAACAACAACAACAAAAACCCAAAACAAAAAAACAACAAAGAAATCCAGGAATGGCCAACCCAGAGAGCCATCCCTTATCTGTAAGGAACATCTGAGCCCTCATCTCCTTCCATGGAACATGGGCCACGCCGGGGATTGAGACCGTTTGTTAAGAGTTAAGTAAAAGTTGCCAGGTGGAGATTGGTAGGGGGAGGGGGTTAAGTGAACATGCTATAGAGACCACATGCCTTTTGCAAGTGGCTGCGGTTCTTCTGTCCAACCCACCACCACTGGACTCTCTCCCCTGTATGCAAGCCCCCAATAAAAGCCTATGAGACATAGGGTTCACTAACTCTGGGGCTCTTGAACCTGGTGCCATCCACATTGGAGTCCATAGGAGTTTGGCATGACACCTTATTCTATGAAATTTTATATGAAGCCATAAAATTTTCTTTTAAATAGACTTTATATTTTACAACAGTTTTAAATTTACAGAAAAATTGAGAGGATAGTCCAGAGAGTTTCCATATGCTTTGCATCCGGTTTTCCCTATTGTTAACATCTTATATTAATAAGGTCCATTTGTTACAGTCAGTAAACAGTTTTGATACATTGTTACTTATTCAGATGTCCTTTTTGTCTAATGTCCTTTCTGTGTTCCAGAATGCCATTCAGGAAGGCACATTACCTTTAGTTGTCAGGTCACCTTAGCCTCCTTTCCTCTTGGCTGTGACAGTTTCTTAAACTTTTCTTGTTTTTTAATGACCTTATAGATTTTGAAAAGTACTGGTCAGATAATTTGTAGGAATTGTCTCTGCTTTGCCTGGGGTTATTGGTTTTAAGAAGGAAGACCGCAGAGGTAAAATACCCATTTCATCACATATCAAGAATACATGTTTATCAACATGATACAGCCCTGTTGGCATTGACGTTGATCACCTGGCTCTGGTGGTATTTGTCGAGTTTCTCCACTTGAAAGTTATTCTTTTTCCCACTTTGTGTGCTCTACTCTTTGGAAGGAAGTCAATTTGCACAGCCCACAATTAAGGAGCAGAGAATTATGCTTCATTTTCTTGAGGGCAGAGTGTCTACATAAGTTATTTGGAATTCTTCTGCACAGGAGATTTGTCTCTTTTTTCCTATTTATGTATTCATTCAGTCAGTCATTTAGACTCATGGATATTTACATTGTACTTTGATTTATAATCCAGTACTACTTTATAATTTTTATTGCTCAAATTATTCCAGCTTTAGCTATTAGAAGCCCTTTCAGTTGGTTCCCATGCCCATTTGACATAGCCATATATTTTTTTTTCTTACAAGATGCTCCAGTCTCATCTTGCGTATTTTCGGCCATAATCCTAGAATCAGCTGTTTCTCCAAGGAGCCCTTGTTCCTTTTATTGGAGAGTAATGTTATTGGAGAATAGTATTAAAATCTGGATGTTAAGGATGCTCATTGCCACTGGAGTTTCTTTGCTTTTAAGACTTCTCAGTTGATAGAACAAGGCAATGTATTTGTCTATATTCACCCTTGTGTTATGCAGATGTATAAATATTTCTATAGCTAACTAGTTATATTTACATTAAGCTCTAATATCTAGTCTATATTAAGCTAAATAAAAGTTCATGCAGTTGTGTCCTACTCTAACATATTACCACACAGACACTTTATCTCTTCTCCTTGGTTATCTGTAAATTCTCACTCCATCCACCATCTGTGTACTTCATTGTTCAATTTCAGTATATGTGCATAGCAGTATCAGAATTGTTACCCAGGCTGGGTATGGTGGCTCATGCCTGTAATCCCAATACTTTGGGAGGCTGAGGCAGGTGGATTGCTTGAGGCCAGGAATTTGAGACTAGCCTGGGCAACATGGCATAACCCCGTGTCTACTAAAAATACAAAAAAAGTGCTGGTCGTGGTAGCATGTGCCTATAGTCCCAGCTACCGGAGAGGCTGAGGTGGGAGAATCACCTGAGCCCAGGAAGTCAAGGCTGCAGTGAACTGTGATCGTGCCATTGCACTCCAGCCTGGGAGACAGAGTAAGACTCTTTCTTAAAAAAAATTTTAAAAAAAAGTTAAAATATGTCTTTTTAAAAGCTGCAAGACTGCTAACATTGATTGATTGATTGATTGATTGATTGATTGATTGATTTTTGAGGCGGAGTCTCACTCTGTCACCTAGGCTGGAGTACAATGACATAATCTCAGCCCACTGCAACCTCTGTTTCCCCAGCTCAGGCGATTCTCCTGCCCCAGCCTCCCGAGTAGCTAAGATTACAGGCACCTGCCACCATGCCCAGCTAATTTTGTATTTTTCATAGAGACAGCGTTTCACCATTTCACCATGTTGGCCAGGCTGGTCTTGAACTCCTGGCCTCAGGTGATCCGCTTACCTCGGCCTCCCAAAGTGCTGGGATTATAGACATGAGACACCATGCCTGGCCATAAATACTTATTTTGTTCCCTTTTTTTTTTTTAAGTAAATCCTTTGCACTATTTTTATTATTTTAAGACTAGTGTTATTCAGAGCCTGGGTTAAACACTATTCTTTTTTTTTTTTTTTGAGACAGAGTCTCGCTCTGTCACCCAGGCTGGAGTGCAGTGGTACGATGATCTTGGCTCACTACAAAGTCTGCCTCCCTGGTTCAGGAGATTCTTCTGCCTCAGCCTCCCGAGTAGCTGGGACTATAGGCATGCACCACCACGCCCAGCTAATTTTTGTATTTTTGGTAGAGACAGAGTGTCACCATATTGGCCAGGCTGGTCTCCAACTCCTAACCTCGTGATCCACCCACCTGGGCCCCCCAAAGTGCTGGGACTACAGGCATGAGCCACCACTCCCGGCCAGCACTGTTCTGTCCTGTTCTCGCTCTGCCATCTATGTATGTATATTGGATGTATATGAGGCTGGATCTGTACTTGGAAAAGTTGGAGAGATGATTTAGGTAAAACTTAGTTTTCACTTCTTTTGCCTTTTTGCTTATCTTGATCCATTTAGTTTCTGCCATCTGGCAAATAGTTCTCATCTGAAGAATCCCATCTGTCAGTTCTCACTATTATCCGGTAATAGTTACAGTGAAATGCTGGTGACGACAACAGCCACTTTTTAAAAGGATGTGTAATTCACCCTCGTGTCCTCTTTGAGAACCCAGTAACTGCCCACACTCTGAAGCTAAAACCATAACAGTTTTATCACATGGAAAGTTTGTTGAGAAATGTTTGCCTGCTGCTGTGAAGTAATTGTCCCGTCTCTTGAGTACAGATGCCTCCCAGGAAAATTTTTCCAGCCTATTTGTTAATGCAAAAGTTACAAAAGATCAGTATATAATGAACACGTTCAAGAAAAAAAAAAATTTGTGAAGAGTCTGAAATGGTAAAATTAAAAATCACTTAACAAAACATTTATCTGCAGCTATCATTTTCATATACACATATTTAGTGTATATAAGTTAGTAAGTACATAATTCTGGCAAGTTCTACCTGTGTACACATCTACACAGAAAAATGAGGAAAGTCTTGTCCAGACTTTTCCATCATCTTCAGTATAAAGCATCTTCTAGCTGTTCGAATAGAAACAAGCTTGGATTCTTGACTCCTTTCTATTTGGTTCTTTTTTTTTTTTTTTTTTTTTTTTTTTGAGACAGAGTCTCGCTCTGTCTCCCAGGCTGGAGTGCGGTGGTGTGATCTCACGATCTTGGCTCACTGCAACCTCCACCTCCCAGGTTCACGCCGTTCTCCTGCCTCAGCCTCCCGAGTAGCTGGGACTACAGGTACCCGCTACCACGCCTGGCTAATTTTTTTGTGTTTTTAGTAGAGACAGGGTTTCACTGTGTTAGCCAGGATGGTCTCCATCTCCTGATCTTGTGATCCGCCCACCTCGGCCTCCCAAGGTGCTGGGATTACAGGCGTGAGCCACCACGCCCGGCTCTATTTGGTTCTTTAGATCTGACCTTGAGACAACATCCAGAATCTGAGAACTACTCACCATCTCTACTGCTGTCATTCTGGTCCAAGT
This sequence comes from Chlorocebus sabaeus, assembly GCF_047675955.1. Lineage (NCBI taxonomy): Eukaryota > Metazoa > Chordata > Mammalia > Primates > Cercopithecidae > Chlorocebus > Chlorocebus sabaeus. The sequence goes on from NC_132905.1 coordinate 76,242,513, forward strand.
CATCGTCATCTCCCACCTGGATTCATGCCAGAGCCCGCTTCCTGGTCTTCTCACTTCTAATCTTGACCCCTAGGGCAAGAATGATTAGCTTAGAAAACCACCCCAGAGCCTTCCAGCATTACTCCGAGTTGGACAATGTTTGAGGCCCGTTTAAGTTGGACAGTTGGACTGTTCAGAGTTGGACAATGTGTAAGGCCGCGTGCAGTCAGCTGTGCCTGTCCTGTCCTGGCTCTCACTCACTCGCCCATGGATCTCCTCCACATCATTCCTCCACGACAGCACTGATCTCCTTGCTCTTCTGTGAGCTCACCAGGCATGCATCAGCCTCAAGACTTTGTGTAATATTTATTGCTTCCTCTGGCTACAATATTCTTCCCTTTGATTCTGAGTATTTTGTTCCCTCACTTCCTCAAGTCTTCACTGAAATGTCATATTTTCAAGTAGGCATTCCCTGACCACCCTATTTAAAATTTCACCCCTCAGAAAAAACATACAAAAAAAAAACCCATCCCCTTTCTCTGCTTTATCTATGTAACATTTATTGCCATCTAACAGACACTATATTTTATGCTTTTTTATCGCTTCCCCCCAGGATCATATATCATTTTATTGGTTTTGTTCACTGCTGTATTCTTAGCACTGAGACATAATTGTAAGTATGCAGTGAAGAGTTAGTGGATAAAGGACTGTGACTGCCGGAGGCGACTCAGGAAACACCCCCTCACAGCCAGGACCGTCACTCAATGCAAGAGTTGAAAGAGGCGATCACTCTGATTCTCTGCTTCTTCACTCACAGGGCCTTCATCCCACTGTGTTGATTGCTATCATGTATTCACCTCATCATAAGCAGTACTCACGTGTCAGACAGTACCATGTCATCTCCGCGGGGCCACAACTAGGTAGTGGTGGTATAATGAAAATAAAACCCCAATGTCTTCAGTAGGTACCAAATGGGTGATTAGTAAATGATGAAGAGTAGCTGTTGCTCTTTTGATTACTATGATTATTATTATGAGAAACTATGGTGGTTGATGAGATACTGGGGAGAAGGATACTATTAATATATAATTTATTGAGCAACTTTGTTCTGGGCACTGAGTTGAGTGCTTTATGGATATTAATTCATTTAGTTCTGCCAGTTCTGCCATTTACTGTATGTGTGACCTGGACTGTTACATAACCTCTCAGTCTCACCTTCTCTCTTTTTTTTTTTTTTTTCCTCAAAAACACAGTCTCGCTCTGTCGCCCAGGCTGGAGTGCAGTGGCACAGTGCCAGCTCACTGCAACCTCCACCTCCCGGGTTCAAGCGATTCTCCTGCCTCAGCCTCCTGAGTAGCTGGGATTACAGGCATGCACCACCACGCCTGGCTAATTTTTTTGTATTTTTAGTAGAGATGGGGTTTCACCATATTGACCAGGCTGGTCTCGAACTCCTGACCTTGTTATCCGCCTGTCTCGGCCTCTCAAAGTGCTAGAATTACAGGCTTGAGCCACCGTGCCCGGCCCTCACCTTCTCTTATAAAGTGAGATCATTGTAGCTAGTTTGGTGTGGTTCTGAGGACGGTGAGAGAAGATGCACATGACGCATTGAGGGTAATGGCAGGCACATGGTTCAGAGTTACTGACACTACTGATGTTTTATCTTCACCAGGCAGATCTGGGCCCATAGCACAAGGAAACCAAGACTTTGGCATTTTACAGTAATTCCATTGCCAGAACACCTCCCCCGCTTTCTTGAATCATCTTTACCTCTTGAGAGATGAGGAAGAGAGGGCGCACCTTGGGCAGAAGTCCAAAGACCTCAGGCATTTTTGGCCCTTCATTCCCATGATTCTGGCCAACATCATTTTAGTCCTCAGCAGTTCATAGAAATATTGTCTTTTAATCTGATATTTGAATAATCTGTGTCTTGAAGAACCTGCATATGGCTCTGGAATCTTTTACATTAATCTACTCAATCCCACTCTGACACTCAAAACTTTAGCAATCTGTTTTTTTTTTTTTTTTAATTATTTTAATATCTTGATTTTAAACATTTATTTTTAGAGATAGGGTCTCTCTAAGTTATGCAGGCTGGCCTCAAATTCCTGGGCTCAAGTGATCCACCACAGCCTCTCAAATAGCTGGGATGACACCCCTAGGTGCTGCCATCCTGGCAGCAGTGTCAGTTCTGAGACATCTTTCCCTTCTCATTTCTCCAAGTGTCTTGGATTCGGGAGTTACTGTGGTTTTAGTTGCAGTACTTTTTACTCTGAATTCTGTCTTCTTTCTGGAATTCTGTCTGTCTTTTGAAAAGACAGCATAAAGAAATAGAAAAATATACTTTAAATTCCATAGCATGGGAGCCTCTGCTACTCGCCTGTTTGATACTCATTCCCATTTTTTCCTTTCTAAAATAATTCCAGATTTTTTTTTTTGTTCAGGGTGACAATGCCCTCTGCTGAAAATACTTTCACAGATTCCCTTGCAGGTGTGTGTAGCCAGATCATAGTAATGGCATATATGGCCTCAGTGGGATTTGCTGAGGAGTATGTCCCTCCCAAGTAACAGAGCAAAGCTTTATTAGAGGAAGAAAAACAACAGAAAACCTTTCACCTTTGTCTTGTTTCCCCTGCCTTCTGCCTAGAACTTGGACACAACACAAAGTCTTGAATTTTTGTGACCACAAAACACGAGGATAAAACCAACGTGCTAAGGATGGCAATACAGAAAGATAGGAATACCCTGGTCCCTGATGGCATCATGGAATGTCTGCAGTGGCCCTAGCTTCAATGTCACTTCTTAGGTGAGATACACAGTCCTACTGTGTGTTTAAGCCAGGTTTGACATCTGGTCTGTTCTCTGCCGCTGAATGCATTCCCAGCTGTTCTGTGTGGCTTGCTAGCTCATTTAAGTTGAGTTTTATTGTCAAATTGACCACATTGTGGATTATAATATTAAAGTACTTCACAGTCTAAAAGTGAACTACTTTTGTAAAAGCCAAAGGAAATGGGACAAATGAACCATTTTGAACAGAGTTTAAATGAGTGAGTTGAGTTACCACTCTTGGATGGAGAACTGGAGACCTGGATTTTCAGTCTAGTTCTACTGCCAGTTGGCTCTGTGGGCAAGTCACCTGACCTGGGCTCTTTTCCTCCCATCTGCAAAATGAGGTAATTTGAGCTAGACAGTCCTCTCAAAGACCACCAAGGAGCTAGCAGATTGAGGCCTGCAGACTCCTGTTGAATTTGCCATCCTTGTTCACCTTGCCAAGACTTCATAGCCAAGAAGACAGACCCAGATTTTGTTCATTAGCTTTGAAAACTCCCTTTCAGTTGTGGGGGGTGTGTGTGTGTGGTGTGTGACATGTGTTTTGAATATAAATTGTGAATTGTTTAAGCAAGAAACCAGGTTGTATGTTTAGCAATAAGCATGCATAGTGTATATTGACGAATTTATCCACTGGAAATAAATGGTGCCAAATTTCCTAAAGTTTGCCATAAACAGGAGCATGATTTTTCATTATGATGCTTAATTGTTTTGGTCTTTGATCTCTTATACCAGAATTCTGTTACGAACTTTTTTTTACCTGAAAGATCAAAGCAAATAAACAGAAGCATTTGTAAAAAAATAAGGTATACGTGGCTGTGGAGAGAAACTCCAGGTATATATGATCAGTCTTTTTAAAATTAAACTTTGTTTTTGAAAACAAAGTAGTGTAAGTTCACAGCAAATTTGAGTAGAAAATACCGTTTCCATATACCTGTTGTCCTAGCAAAGATTTTTAAGTACAATATTTTTTAATTAAAAAAAGAAAATATAAACCATACGAAGCCAGTTGGTGAAAAAGGCTTCATTATATTTTAGCACTCTTAACTCTTATTAAAAAATTTTTAAAACAGATTTTTGCGGTTGAATTGCTTACAATTTCTGATGTGTAACATTCTAACATGTTTCATCAAATTTTAAAAGTAATGTAAGCAGTGCTGTCCACTGCTAAATTTTATTTTAATGTTAGAATACAGTGAGGTTTTTATTTTGCCATTAGTCCTGAGAGCTTATTCAATAACCAGTTTTAATCCTTTAAAAAACCATTGTCATTCTGAGGAACACATATTTCTTAGCTCTGTGCAATATAAGAAACTAAGACATCTTGGCAGTATCAAATGAAATGTTTTGCAAGTTAGAAGGTAGCTAACTTATAAACATAATGAACGATTGTTATAGTCAGACTAATGCAGAAATACAGGTGTTGGGGGCAGGGTGGGTGGGTGAGCAGATTTGGTCCACAAGCGGTAGTTTGCCAACCTCTGTCCTAAACACAAGTTCAAGAATATGGTTCTCTTGGATCGATTTTCTGCCAGATGAAAGTAAGAATAACATCCCTAGCTAATGAACTCCTAATATCCAAGGCAACTTTTATTTGATACAGGCTTTTAAGAAAAGCTTGTTTACCAACTCCTCATTAAAAATGCTCAGACTGGCTGGTCATGGTGGCTCATGTCTGTAATCCCACACTTTGGGAGGCTGAGACTGGCAGATCGCTTGACCCTAGGAGTTCACGACCAGCTGGGCAACATATCTAGACCCTGTCTCTGCAAAAAGTAAAATAATTAGCTGGGCATGATGGTGCACACCTGTAGTCACAGCTACTCAAGAGGCCGAGGTGGGAGGATTGCATCACCCCAGGAGGTTGGGGCTGCAGTGAGCCCTTGAACCAACCACTACATTCCAGCCAGGGTGACAGAGTGAGACCTTGTCTCAAAATACACAAAAAGATTAATACAGTACATGTCCTTTTGGTGAATAAGTAAATATGTTTTGGTAACTTTAGCTTTGCATTATGATCTAGTCCTCAGCAGATTGACTAAGGGCAGATAAAACAAGTTGATTTGGTGGTGGTGTTTGGCACTTACTGTCTGGTTTATGCCCCCAAGAACTCTGGCAGGCCAAGGTCGAGTGTATCTGATCCCTGCTCTGGCTCTTCTCACGAACCGATTTAGTAGCTTTGGGCCAGCATTAATTTTTTTAAACTCTTTGACCTATTTGTACATGACAGGCATTTAATTTTTCGAATAATTACTCATTAAATAGAAAAGCATCACTTCTTAGTTTGGACATTTGCAAATACGGCTGAGCAGAGCTGACAGATGAGGTGGGCATCTTCAGGTCATAGGTCACTTCTGGCCTCCTGTAACCTAGAAAATTGGGATGCCTCAGATATCAGGTGTTCTTCCAAGCAGCTAGGGTTGGTCCCTGACCTCAGAGACCCTGAGAGCCCTCAGAAACCCTGAGAAATCCACCTGGCAATGGTATTTGTTTTGGATGAGATAACCTTTACTTTCCATTCTCCAGCTCTTCTTGTGTTTTTGTTTGTGTTTTCTTTTATATCATCCTATATAAAAGAGAAATGTGATATCATTTGCATTATCTTGTTATTTCTTTCCTTGTAATTTATATCTTAATGCTTATCTCTGGGGCTAGGTTATAATCTCCCGAGGTAGGTGGCCTTAGGTTTCTTGCCAGAGATTCCTCCCCTGGGAAGTGAGGGTTATAAAAGAACCTGTGATGTGGCCCTGTGGAGCCGCATGGGGTGGGTGCTCAGTACTCACTGATTTCTTCTCTGCAAAGTGACACCTGCAGCCTTTGGGGTATCATGTCTCATAATTTTTGCATTCCCTGCAACACACATTATACTGCTATGGGCGTCATTGATCATTTTAAAGACTTAAGGAATGACAAGATACAGTGCTTATTCTCCCCTATGATTTGCTTAGATTTTTATCTAAATAGTACTTACTGAAATAAGTACTTCAGTATCACGATACATCTTATGTGTTTGAGCTAGAAACAGACTAAAGTTTAAACACCTTTATGAGAATGCAGAGTTACTTCCTTCCCCTTCTTAGGGCTTTTCATCCCTCTTTATGTTGCATTTCAGAAAGTGTCCTGTAGCTTACTATGAAGGAAAGACATTGGTTCCTGTCTTTGTTGGTGTGTGGACAATCTGTATTCCTTGCTCCGTGGGAATTGTGGGTTTATGTGTATTCTTGCATGTTTTGCTGGAAGGACCACAGTTACCTACTTGGTGGTCTCCCTGCTTTCATGGTTTCACTATGCTGGTCTATCCTTCACTTAATTATAGAGTTTATCTGGGGGTGGGGGGACTTTTGGCCTATGTTGCTTCTTCCAAAATGGCATCCAAAACCTAAGCCTCTTTAAAATCAGAGTCCAACATGCTTCCCCCGTGCTACTTCCTTCTGGACTCCCTTTGCCACTTCCTTTGTGCTCCTGCCATGATGGGCTGCAAGTACGCCTTGCTGGTTCTTTTCTCTTTCTTTGCACGGAGGCTCCCTCATTTTGAAGGATCTTTTGCTACCCATCCATCCATCCATTTGGATTCTATAATAGAGTTCTTCATGTTTGCCAGAACTAGGCCATTGTGGGGGTATAATGGCAAGCAAGACAGATTCTTTTTTTTTTTTTTTTTGAGACGGAGTCTCGCTCTGTGGTCCAGGCTGGAGTGCAGTGGTGCGATCTCGGCTCACTGCAAGCTCCGCCTCCCGGGTTCATGCCATTCTCCTGACTCAACCTCCTGTGTAGCTGGGACTATAGGCGCCCGCCACCACTCCTGACTAATTTTTTTTGTAGTTTTAGTAGAGACGGGATTTAATCATGTTAGCCAGGACGGTCTCGATCTCCTGACCTCGTGATCCACTAGGCTCAGCCTCCCAAAGTGCTGGGATTACAGGCGTGAGCCACGGCGCCCGGCCAAGCAAGACAGATTCTATCCTTATATCATGAAAGTTCAATTCATTTCCCATGTGGCATACTACTTCTCACCATTCAGATTCATCTCGAATGTTATTTCTTCTTTGAGGTTTTTCCCACTGCACTGAAGATATTGGTCTGGCACTTTCCTCATCTCTATTACAGAATTTAACTTGTTCATTCATCAACAGATATTTATTGCCTACTAAGTGCAAGAATCTTTGCTAAAAACTGGGAATATTGCAGTGAACAAAACGAAAATTAAGTTTACAGCTTACATATAATGTGCTAATTATCCATCTTTTACCTTCGTTAGACTGAGTTCATGTAGGACTTTATGTATTATCTTTGTATCTTCAGTACCAGAAATGCCTGGAAATAATTTTCATGATATAAATTTTCTTTAAAGATATAACAAAAGTCTGAGGAACAGTTTTCCGAACTAAAATGAATTAAACTCTCTCTTTCTCTCTTATGCGTGTTATGTAAACATATATATAAAATACAATTTTGGGTTTTTTGCCTAGGAAGTAGTAAAATGCTAAAATTTCTATTTTATTTACAAGCAGATTAAAATGTCCGAGAAAGAGAAGTAGACAGGGATTTCTATTGATTTTGCTCAAATGCTCACCTAGACAATGTCAATATTTGTATTTTACCCCCTGTTGTAATAGAACGGTAATTGGTTCTCTAGTTAAGCAGCTTTTTAGGATTAATTTTGAAGCAAGAGATTCAGATTAATTAAGGGAGAATTTCACTTGCAGCATTTAGGAATTATTTTAACCATCAAACTTGGTGTGGCAAGAAACTGAGTTGCTCAAGGAGGCCAGACATAACATTCTAAAGGTAGTAGGGTCTTGATTGGGTTGCATAGGCATTGAAAGGCTGTTTTAACTTGTCTTGAAGTCTGTCTTTCTTTGATGCCTTCTCTGCGGTAAGAACACTGTGATACAGATGGAATGACGGGAAGTGGTTTTCCTTTCTTTCAGTTGGTGAGTTTGTAAGCGATGCCCTTCTTGTTCCTGACAAGTGCAAATTCTTACACCAGGAGAGGATGGATGTTTGCGAAACTCATCTTCACTGGCACACCGTCGCCAAAGAGGTACCAGCCCATAAATTCTTTCTTATTGCAAAGTGAAGATTTCCTGGGGACATACCTAATAGCATTTTAGAGGGTATTTTGAGGCAACAGCTATGTTAATAAGTTATTTAAGAAAAAAACCGAATGCTACTATCCGTAAACCAGATTTTAGTTTTTAGAGTGATTTTAGGTTCACAGCAACATCGAATGGAAAGTAAGAGTTCCCGTGCACCCCCTGTCCCCAAACATGCACAGCCTCCCCATCCGTGAATATTTTTAAAAAGTCAAAAATAGGGCCAGTTGAACTAGATTCATTATGTGCCTGTGTCGTGTTTCGCAACTTAAAAATAAAAGTGGTCTGTGCCATGCCTTATAACTTAAAAATATAATCTTTAATAGTCACAACTTTAAAGTTTATCCTTCAGACTATTTTTATTCACCTGTTTTTTCTTTTGTCATATATAATTTTTTAATAATTTAACCTTTTCCCTGTTATCTGTTAGTGAATACAGTGGTAGAACAGTGAGGTAGCTTGTTTGTACCAGCCTGAAAGCTCCAGTTAGAATTCAGTTTCTAAGTTACACTGTCCAATTTTATATATGTAAGGCCACGCATACTATCTTGAGTTTTCCACAGGGTGAGTCTGACCGAGCACTTGGTTGACCTCTGCTTTTGGCTAAGCCAATAAAAGATACAAGATACTTAGCATGAAAAGGCCACTGTGTAGTGTGACCACCTTCACAGCTAGCTGTGTCCCTTTGATAGTTTTTCTAATAATTTCATACAGTTTATTTGTGGTAAGATCAGTCTACTAGAATTAGGCACCTTTGTCAAGCTCCCTAGGGCTTCACTTGGGTCAATTTTGATCCCCTGTCCCTCCCCGGCACATGTGTGGAGACATTTCTGGTTATCACAACTTGAGGGAGTGGTGTTACTGGCATCTGATAGTGTCCAGAAGCCAAAGATTCTGCTAAACATCCTACAGCCAACAGGATAACCACCCTCCACCCCCAAGATTATCCAGTCCAAAACATCAGTAATACTGGGGTTGCGAAATCTGATCTAGCTTAGCTTAACCATTGTATCATAGCTTTATAGCTGTTAGGCAGAAAATACCACTGAAGATTTAGCATATATATGTTGCCTCTTACAAAATAATATATTTGAATCCACTGTAGAATAAAATTTTCATTATATAAAAATGTGTTTTGGAGGTTTAAGAGCTTGCTGAGTTTAAGAAAACAAACCAAATAAGTTGAAGTCCAGCTACCTATTTGATAACCTCATTTTTTATTCCTTCTGTGTATTCATAAGAAAAATCCTTTGTCTCTAAGAAACAAAAATGACTCCCGTAAGGTCAAAATACAGTCTCTAATATTTTCATTGTTTACCTTTGTGTATTGAATTATTAATCCTTCATTTATCACTAGTGGATGCTCTCAGAGCTTTATGCTAATCTAGATTTGTGCAAATTTAGCAAATCCCACAAAACAAAAAAACATTCAAGGAGAAATCTCTAATGACTGTAAGTTCTGATGCATAGTGGCTGCAGGGGATAATTTCTTCTCTTCCCAGGATTGTTTTAGAGTAACAAAGTGAACCAAGAGAGTCAGAATTTCTAGGATAAGGCAGGTCCATGTGAGAGAAACTTCCATCTGTAAGGGAGGTAGTAGTGAGCTGGGGATCTACCTGGAACACCCACAATTTCTGGATACACGAATTAAGCTAGAAAGCATTAATTCTCTGGTATCTATTCGCCAGTGGAACCTTCTACATCTTATTTCTCAATTAGTTTTCATTCCAGTTGTTCATATAAACCTCTATTATATAACATCGTGGTCTTTCATTCCAGTTGTTCATATAAACCTCTATTATATAACATTGTGGTCTTATTAAATAAATAATAATCTTAAGAAAAAAAGAGTACCAAAGTGTAACCCATGCTAAAAAAAAATCCTGTTGTGAATTCACTCAAAAAGCAAATGATCTTTTCCTTTGTGAAATTGGTTCCTAATATATTGGGTCTGCCTGTTGATTATTTTATGTGGAGTTTTCTTACAATGAAACACATGTACTCTACCACTCACTGTTTTCTCCCCACACTTGTAGACGTGCAGTGAGAAGAGCACCAACTTGCATGACTACGGCATGTTGCTGCCCTGCGGAATCGATAAGTTCCGAGGGGTGGAGTTTGTGTGTTGCCCACTGGCTGAGGAAAGTGACAATGTGGATTCTGCGGATGCGGAGGAGGACGACTCCGATGTCTGGTGGGGCGGAGCAGACACAGACTATGCAGACGGGAGGTAAGGTGGCCTTTGTGTTCGGCCTCAGAGATGCTGAAACATCTGGCACAGAGTATTTGTATCCTGTAAATGAATCTTTCTGTTTATCACTAAAAAGGTCTCTGCCCACTCCCATCAAAGTCTGCTGTTATGCAAAAAATCTTAACTATCACTTTTTATGGCATCCTGTTGAATTAATAATAATGTCAATCACCCATCACAGAGTTAGTTTTAACTGTTTAATATTAAACTTGGGATCAAAATCCCACTGGTAGCTATCATAGGTTACTGGTGGTTCTAACAGGGAGTTGAAATAATAATGGCATTCTGTTTTGGTCATTAATTTTTAAATATTTTTTAAATGCTATCTGGGATTGTCCGTCATTAGTTCAAGGTGAATTTTTGTTAAGAAAGGTTTGGTTTGAGATTTGGGGGGGTTTTGTGTGTGGATGTGTAAGGGTTTTTTTTTTTGGTATTTTTTTGGTTTTTTTTTTGCCTTTTATCATCTTTTCCTTCATTGTGGAAGTCAAAGGCATTAATAAATGCTTGATGCTTGTTAATTTTTTTTAACTACCTTTGATTTCATGATTGTAAAGAAATCTGTTTTCACCGCTTTTTCTTATGGAGCTTAGTCCCATTACTTCTTACCTGATTCTCTTTTTTTTTTTTTTTTTTTTTTTTTTTTTCTTTTTTTGAGACGGAGTCTTGCTGTGTCGCCCAGGCTGGAGCGCAGTGGCGCAATCTCAGCTCACTGCAAGCTCCGCCTCCCGGGTTCCCGCCATTCTCCTGCCTCAGCCTCCCGAGTAGCTGGGACTATAGGCGCCCACCACCTCGCCTGGCTAATTTTTGTATTTTTAGTGGAGACGGGGTTTCACCGTGTTAGCCAGGATGGTCTTGATCTCCTGACCTCGTGATCCGCCTGCCTCGGCCTCCCAAAGTGCTGGGATTACAGGCGTAAGCCACCGCACCCGGCCCTCATTCTTAATTGAAGGCGAACATCTGTATTCAAATCATAAAATTATAAAATGACAATCTTTGGGTTGGAAATGCCATCTGGTTCAGGCATTGATTTCATGCTGTCTCATCCCCTGAGGTGGGATGATTGTATCACTTCTCTTTTTCCTTCAGTATTCTCTCAGATGTTCCCTAGAGCTACAGATTTCCAAACAGGACATTCAGTAGGAGTTGTAAGTTTATAATCACCAAACTACAGGATGCTTGTTTTTTTTGTTTTTAATTTCCGGTGTAATGTGCTACCAGGGCCCCCATAGAGTTTATTATCTGTATCAGCTAGAACACTGGGACCACAGTCATAAACTGAAGGACCCAGGCAAACTGGGTCATATGGTTACCCCACCTATTATAGTCTTCAGTGATGATGTCACTGTCCAGGTTGATATTCAGTTGACATGCTAGCCAGCTGCTTCCTAGTTACCTTCCTTTGTGTTCCATTTCAGAACCTGAACAAAGTCATGCTTTAGACTCTCAAATTGCTCAGAAATATTGTACCCATAAGGTTTCTAGCTTTGATATTCCCCTCTGACCATGATCTTCCCTCATAATCACCTCCCCAGTTCAGGCTTTTAGTCCATTATCCTCTTTTTCCCTGCCTGTGTTTCTAATCAGGATGGAATCAATGGATAACCGTTCTTACCTATTCTGTTGAACATCCTTGACTTGGCTGATACCTTTCACATTTTCTAAACATATTTTTGTCAATTCTCCATAGCTAGAAAAAATTAATTTCTTTCTTTAGTTGCTTCTGGGATTTCTAAAGTATCAAGTCATGTAACCTTACGACTTAATTCCATTTCTTATTCATGCTGTAACATCAGCTGGGATCTTAATGTTACTAGATGCCCCTAATTATCTCTGTCTTGATGACCTATCGTCTTCCCCGTAGCAGTTGATCCAGGCCAACTTCGTTCTCCTTGGTTCCCAGTGTAACTCTCTCTCATGCTCTACAGATGACCCCTCCACAGTCATCCATTGTGAATTTCTGCAACATGGTGCCTGACATTTGGTAGGTGCCCAGTACATGTTTGTTGAATAAACCAATGAATTTTCTCCTGTCCCTCAGCATTTCTTGTACCTTCTTCTATCCCTTTGTTTCCTGTCTTCCCTCTTACAATTATGTTCTGCTGGACTCTCAATCATCTCTTCCTTTCTTGCATTTTCGGTCTCCCTCTCCCCCACACCCCCAGGCTTCATCCACTCTCCTCCCAGGTAATTATTTCCCATGCATTACTATCTTTCTATTATGTGTTTTTAATCTTGTTGGCAGTTGGTAGGAAATATTTGATGGTTTATTCTGCCCCGTAGAAAAGTCCAAATTCCCTTGCACGGCATCCAGAGTCTCTTACGTGGCTTCAGCCTGCATTTTCAACCTTGTACACGCATTTCACTCTGTCTCCTGGCGCCCTAAAACCGTTGACCTTTTCTTTCTCTAGGCTTTCGTTCCCACCATTCTGCCCCATCTGAAATATTTTTCCTTTTTCGTCAGTGGGGTTAATGTATGATAAAGATATTTGTCAACTCTAAAGTGCCATATCTTATGACCCATCAAAATCCTATATATTTATAAATGTTCACCTGAAAAGATGCATTCTTTACAAGTGCCTTGCTCTGCTATACAACCCTTGCTTTACCTTTTCTTATAAGACTATAACGTATCTTCCAATGAATTGTAGTCCTATCTCTTTTTATCTGTTAGAATCCAAACAATAGTTTATGTGTCTGGTATGTCTTGCACATAGGTCCTCAATAAATATTAGACAAAGTGAATTGTATATTTAAATTTTTTTTTCATAGCTTTTGGTAAGGACTTTGTGGTCCATAATTGGATGGTATAGCAAGCTTGTCCAACTCATGGCCCAGGATGATTCTGAATGCAGACCAACACAAATTCATAAACTTTCTTAAAACATTATGAAATTTTTTTGCCTTTTTTTTCTATAGCCCCTGTTATAGAGGCTCCCATCTTTTAGAAAGAACTGTCCAATACAAATGTAACGTGAGCCACTTTCTTTTTCGTTCTCTTTTTTCTTTTATTTCTTTTTTTTTGTTTTGTTTTTTGAGATGGAGTCTCACTCTGTCACCCAGGCTGGAGTGCGGTGGCGTGATCTCAGCTCACCGCAACCTCTACCTCCTGGGTTCGTGTGATTCTCCTGCCTCAGCCTCCTAAGTAGCTGGGATTAAAGGTGTGCGCCAGTGTGCCCGGCTAATTTTTTTTTTATTTTTTATTTTTTTAAATTTTTGTAGAGATGGGGTTTCACCATGTTGGCCAGGCTGATCTCAAACTCCTGACCTCCTCATCCATCCATCTTAGCCTCCCAAAGTGCTGGGATTACAGACTTGAGCCACCACGCCTGGCCTTACTTTTTCATATTCTGATAGACAATTTAAAAATAGTAAAAAGAAACAGGTGAATTTAGTTTTGGCAACATTTTATTTAATCCAATATATCTGAAATACCATGTGACCAATATGAAAAATTTAATGAGATAGTTTACGTTCTTTTTTTTTGTTTCCTTCTTTCATAAGAAGTCTTAACACTTGTTTTAACATTTAACAGCGGCCGGGCGCGGTGGCTGACGCCTGTAATCCCAACACTTTGGGAGGCCGAGGCGGGCGGATCACGAGGTCAGGAGATCGAGACCATCCTGGCTAACACGGTGAAACCCCGTCTCTATTAAAAATACAAAAAATTAGCCAGGTGTGTTGGTGGGCGCCTGTAGTCCCAGCTACTCGGGAGACTGAGGCAGGAGAATGGCATGAACCCGGGAGGCGGAGCTTGCAGTGAGCCAAGATGGCACCACTGCACTCCAGCCTGGGCAACAGAGCAAGACTCCGTCTCAAAAAACAAACAAACAAACAAAAAACATTTAACAGCTCAATTCCAACTAGCCACATAACTGTGTTTGATAGTTACATGTGGCTAGTGACTACTGTATTTGGACAGTGTAGTTCCTGGATGACTTGAAATTTCTTATCACTCTTTATTTTTCCATTAAGACAAATGGTATATATAACCTAGTAATGTTTTCTAAGGCTAAGCCACTGAATTTTTTTTATTATTTTTAACTATTCTTGTTTTTAAAATTTTAAAAAATTGGTTTGGATTCAATATAATTAGAATATGAGGTCACTTGCAACATTTTATTTTTTTAACTTCTTTTCCTGTAGCCCTGCAGGCAGACAGGGCTTCTTCCTCATGTGGGCAAAGCCAGAAAGGTATTGCATCACTGATCCACACACAAACTGGGCTCCTGCTAATTGGCAACCTAGGAACCAGCCCTCCTTTTGACACTTGAAATGTAAAATCAGAAGAGAAGTTTAACATACCTGACTTGAAACATCTTCAGGGGATGCTACATGACAATTGTTGAAGAAGGAGAAACAAGCTACCATTTTCCTGGAAATGATATTTGATTCACAGTATTTTGTTGTTTGGTAGTTAATGAGACTTCTTTTTATAGAAGATGAGTGTTTTTCTATTGCTGATGAGGCATTTAGAGAAACATTCCTAGTGGGATGAGCTCTGTTTTATGACCTCATTGAAAAAGAAGTATGAAAAAGAGGTAAATCTTTAACATAGGGAAAACAAGTAGTGTTTCAGAAATTTATGTGTAAATTACCAAGTATATATTTCTCCAGTGTTATAATGGTCGTGTTCTCAGATCACCTCAAAATACCTATTTATGCAGTTTGTAATGTATAAATAATCCAGACTGTTACTAATATTATGTAGCATAATGTTAATAATAATACTTACGTCCATAATGTTAATAATATGCAGACTCCAGCTGCCATGGGTAAGAATATTTTCCATGGGAAAATTCACTTGGAAAGCTAACTTGTAAGACTAGCCAGGTAGGCAGCCTAGCCCTGGAGGCAGAGCTGCTCCTCACCTGAAACTGCAGAATCTGATTGAACCCAGTGTTCCATGGGGGTTGCTGAATTCATAACGCAAATGAAATGTTAGAAGACCCTCTAGTTGTTGTAGAGTCACACTTTTCCTCTTGCAGAGGAGGTACTCACTTTTTTTTTTTTTTTTTAGGAAACAGAATCTTTTAATTATTGATGTATTTTTTTAGGTTTAGGTTTGCACACAATAGTGAGAGTGTGCTGAGCGGTAACCTGATGTATCTTTCTGGATAATTAGATGATTTTTTTTTTCCTATTTCCTTTAAACTTTTTTTTTTTTTTAAAGAGCTGCTTAAGATCTGGAGGAGTGATTCCTTTTGACTGCATTTTATCTTCTTTGAGACTGTGTAACTCAGAAGAGTTTTTTTTTCTCTTTCTTTTTCTTTTTTTAAGATGAAGTTTTTGCTCTTGTTGCCCAAGCTGGAGTACAGTGGCGCCATCTTGGCTCACTGCAACCTCTGCCTCCTGGGTTCAAGCGATTCTCCTGACTCGGCTTCTCGAGTAATTGGGATTACAGGTGCTCACCACCACGCCCAGCTAATTTTTGTATTTTTAGTAGAGACGGGGTTTCACCATGTTGGCCAGGTTAGTTAATGTTACTCTCTGGTTTTGGGGGCAGTGATATGTTTTGGCTTTTTCCCCACCCTTGAATCATGGGGGCAAGTCTTCCCCATGCTGTTCCTGTGAAGTGAATAAGTCTCACGAGATCTGATGGTTTTAAAAAGAGGAGTTCACCTGCACAAGTTCTCTCTCTTTGCCTGCTGCCATCCACGTAAGACATGACTTGCTCCCCCTTGCCTTTCACCGTGATTGTGAGGCTTCCCCAGCCGTGTGGAACTGTAAGTCCAATTAAACGTCTTTCTTTTTTAAATTGCCCAGTCTTGGGTATGCCTTTATCAGCAGCGTGCAAATGAACTAATACAGCTTGGGGTGGCTTGTGTGGGTGCATTGGAATACACAATTCTGTATTGAACCCAGTTTAAACTTCATCAGTTCTGGTGATTGCTGGAGTGTCACCTATGGCAAGACATCACCTTGCCCCCTCACTACACCAGAAAACCAGGCCAGCACTATTGACTATCTAGATACAGTGGGCCCTTTATATTATTATTATTTTATATTTTTAGATTATTTGGCAAACAATTTACAGAACTAAGAATAAAGGAATAGTGAGAAATAACTATTAGCAATTTTAATAAGAGTTAACATAGTACATATTTTAATTTTACAAAGAATTTAAATATGGTGAACCCACATTTTTATTCTGTATTTTCCCAGTTTTGAAGGTATGGATTTCTGAAATGAGCATTATCCTTTGGAATGCAGCTAGCTGCTAATCACCTGCCATGCACGAACCTGAAATATATCCGTCTTACAAATCCTGCTTCTACATTTCAAATACATCTCTATTAGGTTCATCATATTTCTTGGTCTTTTTTTAATAGTTGCAGTTTCATTTAATTATTGTAAAAATTTGAGATATTTAAAACATTGACAGCTCATAATTTTATTGAAGAGAGAATATAGCCATCTTCCCTCAGGAATAAAATGTGTTCAAGTTTGGATTTGTAAACAGCTATTGAAATGATCAAGCCAGTCTTTTTTTCCCCCCTTTTTTCCTACATTATCTCTTCTATCACCTTAGAGAGATTCCTGCCTTGGGCATATGTCTACTTCCTAATGGTATCAAATAAATGTGTTGCACAGACATAAAATTTGTTGCATAAGCATCGTAAAAAAGGAAGGAATACTGTCACATCATTTTAGCAATGATGGTTAATGTTTTTGTCACATAATATTGAGTGATGATATCCTTCCTGTTGAATGACTAAGTGGATGAGAATACCATATTTTCTTTTTATTTTTAGAAATACATTGCTCAGCCAGGCGTGGTAGCTCACGCCTGTAATCCCAGCACTTTGGGAGGCTGAGGCAGGCAGATCACCTGAGGTCGGGAGTTTCAGACCAGCCTGACCAACAAGGAGAAAGCCCATCTCTACTAAAAATACAAAATTAACTAGGTGTGGTGGCACATGCCTGTAATCCCAGCTACTCGGAAGGCTGAGGCAGGAGAATCCCTTGAACCTGGGAGGCAGAGGTTGCAGTGAGCCAAGATTGCACCTGGGCAATAAGAGCGAAGCTCCACCTCAAAAAAAAAAAAGAAATACATTGCTCACTTGTCAAATCTTGAGCTTGAGAAAATTCATCTAGGATATCATGTGAAGGCTCATAGCCTAAGGTTTTACTTACGTGATCAATTTCATTCTTCTTCTGGTTTATCTAATTGGCAGAATGTCTCCTTCTCAGTTTTTCCTGTTTGCCAATGTGTGGAAAATGATTTTTGAGTATATTCAGTGGGTCTCCAGACTTCTTTTTATCATGCTTTTTAAAGAGATGGGACCTCACTCTGTTGCCCAGACTTGAGTGCAGTGGCTATTCACTGGTGTGATTATGGTGCATTACAGCTGCAAACTCCTGGGCTCAGGTGACCCTCATGCCTCAGTGTCCCAAGTAGCTGGGACTATTCAGACTTTTTAAAAAACCATCTTGAAAGAAGATGCAATACTTTGGGAACACAGCAATAAAAATGTGGCAATTTCCCTATTGCATCACCTTTCTAGGCAATTCTATCGTTCTTTCATACTCATATTACTTGGTCTTCTTTAGCACAGTTTTTAAATAGTTGATGGCTAATGATGAAATAATTCTTGGGATGAAAAATATTTTGTAACATAGGAACAAAATATAGGAAAAAGATCAAGATTCATAATATATCTCAGACTCATGGTTAAGTACAAGCTAGAATGAGTTTTATTCAATTAAAATTTTCTTTGTCTCTATGAATGGATAAAAGTAAGAAATATCAAGCCCCACAAGTAGTTAGAAGTGCTCAGAAACTCAAAAGGTAAAATTGTGTCCAAAGGACCCTGATGGTATTCTAAAGGTTAACAGACTATCCTACTTACCAAGAGTTTACATGTATTCCGAGGCCTGTACAACCTGATATAGGAAAATACTTGACATAATTTTCTATAAGTTAGGTAGTTAGGTGCTCAACAAGTATTTGAGTTGAATCACATTGGCATTCACAAACACATACACCTACGTAGTCATGTTAACTTCAGGTTAATATATGTCACCAAAACTAACTGGTCTTTAAAAAAGAAAAACTCGGCCAGACGTGGTGGCTCATGCCTGTAATCCCAGTACTTTGGGAGGCCGAGGCTGGCAGATCTCTTGATGTCAGGAGTTCAAGACCAGCCTGGCCAACATGGAGAAACCCCCTCTCTTCTAAAAATACAAAATAGCCAGACATGGTGGCGTGCGCCTGTAATCCCAGCTACTGGGGAGACTGCCAGAGAATCGCTTGAACCCAGGAGGTGGAGGTTGCAATGAGCTGAGATTGCACCTCTGCACTCCAGCCTGGGCGACAGAGCAAGACTCTGTCTCAAAAAAAAAAAAAAAAAAGAAAAGAAAAACTAAGGACTATCATTCTAGACGTGCAGTAATTAAGTAAAATTGCATTAGGAGTCTAATAACATAATGTGATAGGTCCCATGTTTCATTTCCATGGGCGGAAGAGGGATGGCTACATTATAAATAAAGGAAAATTGTAACAATAAGAAAGAAAAGATGAAGTATGAAATATTTCCAACTCAAAAATAAACTGTATCTGAGCATACAGAGGTACAAAATGTCACCTTTTTCCTCCTGTATAATGAAGGGCACTAAACCTCTTGAGCGTTTGATATGTTTCAGATACTATATTAAAGTGATTTTTTTTTTTTAAGAGACAAGTTCTTGCTCTATCACACATGCTGGAGTGCAGTATTGTGATCATAGATCAGTGTAACCTTGAACTCCTGGACTCAAGTGATCCTCCTGCCTCAGCCTCCCAAATGGCTAAGACTATAAGCATCTGCCACCTTGCCTGCTGAATTTATTTTTATTTATTTATTTTTTTTGTAGAGACAGGGGTCTTGCTATGTTGCCCAGGCTGTTTGCAAACTCCTGGCCTCAAATGATCCTCCTGCCTGGGCCTCCCAAAGTGTTGGGATTACAGCCGTGAGCCACCACGCCAGACCAAGGGGTGAAATCTTGATAACAATCATCAATGCAGTCATCATAAAAGACTTGCTCAGGCTCAACTTGTAGGTGGCACAGTGCTACATCTAGTCAAAAGCCAATTTAATTATGGTCCTTGTGCTCTGAGAACTTTTCTCAGAAAATAATAACCAGATGGTATTATAGATGGTGCATTTCACGAATACATGATTTGTAGTCAGTGAAAACTTGTCATTCAATCATGTAATAAATTATGCACATACTGTCTTCCACTTAGCTAGTGATGTTGAAACATTCATAGCCTTACCTGATGAGCTCAGGCTGTCATGAGAATTTATGTCTATTCATAGGTCAGTACTTTGTCTTTAAAATTAGATGAGAGAGAAAGAGAGGCTCTATTTGACTATATATCTTTTTATTTGTATCTCCGGAGTTAAAAATTTTTGAGTATACAATCTTTCAGCTGCCTTTCTGCATTGCATTTTAAGAAATGATGTTAAATGCTCAAGGAAAAAAAACCTAACAACTTTAGAGGACCACGAAGTGAATCATACAAAAGATAAATTAAAGCTTTATATCTTTGCCAGTGGATGAGTCAAGTAAGAGTGGATTTAATGAAATGGCTCATGGCTTTGAGGAGCAGCTGTCATAATGCTGGGTTGGCAGCTTCCAGGACTGTGTGAGGCTTTCTGACTGTTAGGTTGAAATAGGAGAACTCATTTGAGAACGACGAATAGGAGAATAGCAGAAGCTTGCATTTTCTCTTGAGGGAACTGGCTGCCAGTTTTGAGGTCTTCCTAGAAATGCTCAATTCCTGTATTGGACAAACTTGGACTACACGTATGTCAAGAAGAAAAGCAAAACACTTTTATAGCCTTAAGCAGATTATAGATGTGTGGCCAAAGCAGTGGGGTTTGTTTTTGTTTCCAAGCAGGTAATGGCTGGAAGAGGAGATGCCTCTGCAGTGCAGGGCTTGAGTTGCTGCCATCTGAGCTACATCTGGCAATGAGACTGTGCTTACTGAGACCTAATGGCATAGGCTGCCCCAGTAACAGGATATTGCTGAATGAGAAATACTGTATGATTCATTTGTAAGAGTTATTTGGAGGGTTGGATTATTCAGTGCTAAGGATTCTAAGCTACTGATGCATGGACTCTTTTCTTCCCCCCCCCCAGTATCTTTTAATTAAACTGTACAAATTCCCTGGCTTACAAAATAGTAGGAAAAGAGGAAGAAAATACAGATTCTTAGGATTTTAACTAGTTTCTGGCAGTACTACCCCGAAACATTAATTTCTTGTTGAAAACAACATCTGGATATTTGTATCTTCAGTGTAAAACCCCTAATTTAGATAGGACTCTCCATTGTGACATGGAAAAGTAACCCTTTAATTAGTTAATTTTACTGTGGCCTCAAAATCTACGTATTAGCATATCAAGCCAAAAACTGTTGGCTTTACTTGGAAGCCATGTGGTTTAAACTAGTACCAATAACTTACCACAAGGAACTCAGCAAAATTATAAGTCCATGTTTGTTTTGGAAGGAAGGCAATTATTAAGAAAATAATTTAGAGATGTTCAAAACTATTTCCTTTGAGTAGAGGTAGAAAAATCTGTCCCAAGTGGGAGCTAACTAGCTTCCTTTTTTGCCCTCCTTGTTTACAAAATAACACTTTTAGTTTACAAAGTAACATTTGCAGTATCCTCAGTGTTCAAATGTAAAATTGTAAGTGGTGGACTAATGCCACTTAGCCAAAGCCATGATCGCATGAATTTTTAATATATATTTTTGTATGGAGTGAGATACTGGGAGAACAGTCTTCATTAGCTGAAACTCTAGAATGTACTACTTATTTGTTTGTTTGTTTATTTATTTTGAGACAGAGTCTCGCTCTGTCACCTGGGCTGGAGTGCAATGGTGTGATCTCGACTCACTGCAACCTCCCCTCCCAGGTTCAAGCGATTCTCCTGCCTTAGCCTCCCGAGCACCTGCGATTACAGGTGCCAACCAGCATGCCCAGCTAATTTTTGTATTTTTAGTAGAGATGAGGTTTCACCATGTTGGTCAGGCTGGTCTCGAACTCCTGACCTGAAGTGATCCGCTGACCTCAACCTCCCAAAGTGCTAGGATTACAGGCATGAGCCACCGCACCTAGCCAAGAATGTACAATATTTTTAAAGAAATGCGATTTATTACTATAAAATACAAGTTGAGCATCCCTAATCCAAAGTCTGAAATGCCCTAAAATCCAAAATGTTTTGAGCACTGACATGACAACAAACACAGAAAATTATGTGACCTTATGTGTTCAACGTATACAGACTTCCTTTCTGTAACAAAAATTATTTAAAATGTTGTATAAAATTGCCTTCAGGCTGTGTGTATAAGGTATTTGTGAAACATAAATGAATTTTTTGTTTAGACTTGGGTCCCATCTCCAGCATGTCTCATGTATATGAAAATATCCCAAAATTTGAAGAAAGTCTGAAACCTGAAACACTTCTGGTCCCAGGCAATTTGGATAAGGGTTACTCAATCTATAAATATAGTAGCTCAAATTGATTTTGTGAAGCATTCAAGTTATTATTTATAGTATTTTAATTTGTATTATTCTTGTAATATAGCAATTTGTTTTATATATTTATATAAATGCTTTTTTGCAATTGAGCAAATTTAAAAACTTAAGTGATTCCTTCAGATCTACATTTTATTTTCTATTTGTTATCAATGTAATAAGTAAAGGACACACAGATCATCTGATTGTGTTATCAGACATTTGAAGGTGCAACGATGGATGTTCACTGTTGTACTTTGTTTTGTCATGTAAATTGTTTTAAAGAGAAGTGGATGTTGATCATATAGCAGGCCTCACGTGCTTGTGGATTGGCGCATTGTTTTAGGAATGTGTAATTCTGGAAAAGATATGCCGAGGGTATTCAAAAGTATAGTTTGGTATTAGAAAATTATTTGAAAATAATCTTTATAGCATAGCACCATTTTATTTAGATCAACAGTAATTCAAGCAGTATACATAATTTGCTATTGTAAGTATCTCCGTAGCATATAACCGAAGTTTTCTTTTACATTTGAGATCACTGTTTGCTGTTGGTCGAATTTGGTCTTCCAAGATTTTCTGCTTAGCGTCCTCATTGCCAGCCTATGTGAAGAGCTGTTACTTATGGTCAAACCAGGCAGTAAGGGTTT
Organism: Chlorocebus sabaeus; assembly: GCF_047675955.1. Lineage (NCBI taxonomy): Eukaryota > Metazoa > Chordata > Mammalia > Primates > Cercopithecidae > Chlorocebus > Chlorocebus sabaeus. Next base: position 76,264,822 of record NC_132905.1, read on the forward strand.
GCTTCTATCTTTTTATCAATTCTTTCAATGCTAGTAGTCATGAGATGAATGTAGTTGGATACTAAAATGTTAATACGTGTTAGCTAACAAACTGGAAAAGAGATGAATGACATCATGAAGGAAAGGGCAGTATTGCACTTACAGTGATTTCATGATGATAGAACTAACCTGCCTAAAAAGACATTGGATGGAAACAGAAACCAGGTGTAATAGATGCATCCAAGTAGTCAAGGAAAGAAAAGACCTGTAAGTTAATAAGATGATATTTGCTTCAAAAATATCTTCAGAGGTTTAAAATGTGCTTTACCCTCATATATAATCTTTTTGAGCCTATTTCTTTACCTCATACTTGGGGAAAATTGCAATAATCTGTATCACGGTATTTGCTTCCAAAACGACTAATCAATGTGAATGCCTATCAAGCTGGTAAAGTTTACAGTGGACTTGTTTATAATGCATAGATTGGAATTGTTGGGGGAGCAGGCCAGTGGCATGGGGTGTTTTTTGTTTTGTTTTGTTTGTTTAAGACTCTGTCGCCCAGACTGAAGTGCAGTAGCACAATCTTGGCTCACTGCAACCTCCATCTCCAGGGTTCGAGCAATTCTTCCACCTCAGCCTCCCAAGTAGCTGGGATTACAGATGCCTGCCACCACGCCCAGCTAGTTTTTACATTTTTAGTAGAGACAGGATATCACCATGTTGGCCAGACTGGTCTCGAACTCCCGACCTCAGGTGATCTGCCTGCCTCGGCCTCCCAAAGTGCTGGGATTATAGGCATGAGACACCGCACCCGGCCAGGATGATTTTTTTTCTTAGCCAAATCACTTCTTTACCCATCATCTCATACTGTTGAATACAGAGACTCTCCTTGGGGCTCAACGACTAATCTCCCACCTCTGGTTTGATAATCATGGCTATTATAACATGTTCCCTTTTTAATTAGTTATTTTTAAATTATTGTAGGGCTCGTAATCATAATCAATAATAATACATAATGGCTTCTTAAGCACTTTCTAGCTTAGATGAGGTTGAGAACATTATTAAAATTAGTTTTGGTAGTAATCAAGTAATGATCATTCTTATTTTATGAATTTAAATATGTAGGAGTTTTTTTTTATTTTAGGGAAGCAAAAAGGACTAGAAAGTATGATTTCTCATGATTAGAAAACTGCTATAAAAATGAAGGTAGAATTGATTTGAGCTCTTTTGGAAATAGAAATTTAAATAGGTATTCAAATAGCAAAGTCGTTTTACTTTAAAACTTCTATACTTTTTAGGACCTTCAATTTTATATTTAAATTATATTTTCAAAATGGTTTTAGAAGAAATATTGTATCTTTAACTACTAATAAGTAAGGGAAGATATATCAAAGGTTTGATCTTTTATCTCCCAGAATGTTCTATTCATTTGTTTCCCACTGTATATTATTTGAATGGTAATGGTTAGCCTCAAGTGGTTTGCAAGATAACTGTATAGCTACTATTATTGGAAAACTGGAGCCAAGGACTCATACATATATTAGAAGTGGTAATGAAGCTCTTTGGTTTTATGAAAATATGTTTACAAGGTAGTCACAGGCTAGCAATATTGCATTTAATGTAATAAAATGATGGTGGAACTAACTGCAGTGGAGCAGGATGCTGAGACCACAGTTACAGCATCTCTAAGTGCCTCCTCTAGTTATGGTCCGACCTCAGATATAACTCATTGGTGTTGAAACACGCCTAGCAACATTTAGGCATAGACCATTCATTAAAAGGTAGCTTTTTAGACATTTTTATTTTTAAAAATCGACATGTAATAATTGTACACATTTACAGGGTACACGGTGATCAGATCAGACTAATTAGCATATTCATCTCAGGCATGTATCATTTCTTTGTGTGGGGAACATTCAATATCCTGCTTCTAGCTGTTTGAGATTATGTCATATATTACTGTTAACTGTAGTCATACTACAGTGCCGCAGAGCAGCAGAACTTACTCCTCTTATCTAGCTGTAATTTGGTATCCTTTAACAAATCTTTCTCTATCCTCGGTTACCCGCTACCCTTCCCAGCCTCCATCATCCTCTGTTCTACTTTTTACTTCTATGAAATCAACATTTTCTAGCTTCTGCATATGAGAGCATGTGGTGTTTAACTTTCTGTTTTTGGCTTATTTCACTTACCATATGTCCTCCAGTTCCATCCATGTTGCTTCAAATGACAGGATTTTATTCTTTTGTGTGGCTTAATCGTATTTCATTAAACGTGTGCGTCACACACACACAACACACACACACACACACACACCCCACATTTTCTTCATCCGTTAGTCTCTTCAGACACCTAGATTATTCCATACCTTGGCTATTGTGAATAGTGCCGCAGTAAATATGGGAGTGCAGATACCTCTTTTAATATACTGATTTCCCTTCCTTTAGATAAATGCCCAGTAGTGGGATTGCTGGATCATATGGTAGCTCTATTTTTAGTTTTTTGAGGAACCTCCATACTGTCCTCAAATGGTTGTACTAGAACAGAGCTTTTCTACCTTCCTTCCATTCGGGAATCTTCTTACTCAACATGCTTATTAGGAACTTGGCTATGTATGTCCCATCTCTCTGTCGCAAATACTGTGTCTAGGACATCTGCAGTCTTTGGCTATGACCATGACTCCTAAAGTGCATGATGCTTTTGCTGTCATCAGTATTAGTTGACAGGCAAGTAAGATAGTACTTCTCCTCATAACCCCTTTACCTGCCCAGCAGGATACCAGTACAGACAGACCCAGATATCTCTGGACTCAAGAATCCAGACATTTATAGGACGGGACTTTTTCTATAAATCACCTTAAGATTAGTAAGTTCTTAGAATTGATTACCTTTGCCATTTCTCAGAAGCCCTTTGTCTAACGTAACTTGTGTGTCGCTGTCATTTGAAGCCTGTCTTTCCTACACATTCTTTACACAGGCTTTAGGAGATCCCCCCCCACCCCAACCTTTGTTGTTTTGACTATCCTGTCTTGGCTGTTGTATTGTTTTGAAATTTCATCCATTGAATTCCTGACCCTGGTTATCTCTTTTCAATTATTATAGTAGTTTTCTTTCTGGCTCGCTCTTCCTGATTGCTATAATCCATGCCCTTAACTTTAAATACCAGTTGTAAGTAGCCTAGGCCAAGGTTTATTTCTCTAGCCCAGACTCTACCTAGTTATTTCATAGGCATATGAATCCTAACATGTCCAAGTGAGAGTTCTTAATGCCCCTGCTACCCACTCCTCAGTGTGATTCTCAAAGCTATTCTATCTCAGTAATGGTCCTACGCCCCCTCTTAGAGATTATTGCTAAGAACCTAGAATTCATCATTGTCGCTTCTGCACATCCTGTCAGTTCTGAATTTATCCATCTCTCTCCGCCTTTTCCAGTACAGTCCTAGTGTAAACTCCCATTGTTTCTTGCTGGAGTTATCTCAGTATCCTGCTAATCTCTGCTGTCGTTATCTCTCCCCGACACATTTGCCGCTTTCTTCTCCCACACTAAGCCATTCTCTGTACAGCAGCCAGGATGTAGAGTGTTTATTTACATAAAGCAGATCCTGGAACCCCCCAATTTAAGTTGCGTTCGTGGCTTTCCAATACGCTTAAAAACCAAGTGCACAGAGAGAAAACAGTGAAGCCTTATTTGGCTATGCTGAGGATAATGATAACGGGTAACAACTGACACACACGTAGTTTGCGTCAGGCCCTCCTTTGACCTCCTACATTCCTTACAGGTATTAGTGCATTTGACCCAGCTCCTCCCTACCTCTCCAGTATCACCCCCTGCCTCTCTTTCCCCTGACTCTCCCCTGCTCAGTGTCACACAAGTCCATACGCCCAGCTTTCCAACCCCAAGACTGACAGATCTCATTGTCTATAATGGATCTTCCAAGGCCCCACCTTCAGCCTCAGTTTTGTTGCCATCTTCCCAGAATGAATTCCCTTGATCATTCTGTTTTCTGGAGATAAGGTCCTGCTCTGTCACCTAGGCTGGAGTGCAGTGGCATGATCATGGCTCACTGTAGCCTCGACTTCCCTGGCTCTAGAGATTCTCCTGAGTAGCTACGACTACAGGCCACACCTGGCTAATTTTTTTTTTTTTTAATTTTCAGTATAGACGAGGTCTCACTTTGTTTTGTTGCCCAGGCTTGTCTCAAACTCCGGAGCTCAAGCAGTCCTCCCACCTCAGTCTCCCAAAGTGTTGGAATTATAAGCATGAGCCACCATACCTGGCCCTGAACATTCTTTTCTGAAGAAGACACCCCTTCTTCATTATTCTCAATCTTAGCAGCCTATTTACTTCCATTCTGAAACGAATCACATTTTAGTGTTTTATTGGTTCATTGTCATTCTCTCCCCCCATAGAATGTAAGCTCTCTGAGAACAGGGAGCTTATCTTTTTCCCTCTTGGAACCTCGGATCCAGCAGAATGCCAGACACTTAGCAGCCACTAGCATTTGTTGAGTGAGTAGCTTTTCATACACAGTTTTAAACCTTGTTCCTGATTAGGCTCTCTAATCGATAATAGATTTATCAAATCTAATCAATAGCAGATTTCTTTTATTGATTAGAGAGACTAATCAGGAACAATGTTTTAAAATTCTCACATAGATCTCCGAATTGGAAAGCAGTCTCGAATTATGTTGTGGGGAGAGAGGGGAAGGAAGGAGGAGGAATGGTATAATTAGACTTTGGAAGGCTAGATTTTGTTTCTGCTTAAATAATAGTATCACAATAGGACATATTATCCATGCAGAAAGTGAGTGGGCATCTGGTCTATTATCTGTGGTCTTTCAGGAATGGCAGCTCTTTAGTTTAAAAAACAACAAAGAAGTGCAGCGCTATTTATTTAATGGAAATAGAAAAGCAGTGCCTGTGTATTAGTGGCTCACATTTTTTGTTCTTTTTTGTTCTTTGTTTTCAGCTGTCTACTGTATGCCTCTCCAGCAGGGTCTTACAGAATCTCAAATCTACCATGATCAAAGCCGAACCCATTAGCTCCATTTCTTAATTCCTGCTGTATCCTCTGTTACCATTAGTAACTATTCTCGAACTCAAAGCATCAGATTCCTCCTCTTACTCACTCCCCCTTCATCCCCAAAGTTACCAGTTCTGTGCTGTTATTTTATCCAAATTCTCAGTAGGCTTCACAAGCACCTCCTTCACATCCCACCTGTCACTCCTCCACCTGTCTGTCCTCCATGCTTCCACCAGCTCATGCTTGTTGTAATACAACTAACCTTGCCACTCTTCTGCTTTAAGCTTTTCTACTAGGCTCTGCATCACTAGTAGATAATGGTCCAGACTCCTCAGCCCATGAAACAAAGCCCTTCATAAAAGAGCAGAGCTGCAGCTACAGTCAGCTCCCTTCCCACAGTCCACCCCCTCCTCCACCACACTGAGAATTGGCAATTCCTGCAGCACTCTTTATATTAGTCCATTTTCACACTGCTATAAAGAAATAACCACGACTGGGTAATTTATAAAGGAAAGAGGTTTAATTGACTCACAGTTCTGCATGGCTAAGGAGGCCTCAGGAAACTGACAATCATGGCAGAAGGGGAAGCAAACACATCCTTCTTCACAAGGCGGCAGGAGAGAGAAGAGTGAGGAGCAGAGTGGGAAGAGCCCCTTATAAAACCATCAGATCTCCTGAGAAGTCCCTCACTGTCACGAGAACAGCATGGGGAAACCACTCCCATGATCCAGTTATGTCCCACCAGGTCTCTCTCTCGACACGTGGGGATTATGAGGATTACAATTCAAGATGAGATTTGAGTAGGGACACAGCCAAGCCATATCTCTCTTCATCTGTTACAGGTACAATTCCCTATTTCTGCAATGTCTTTTTTGCTGCCTTTGTAGATTTCTATTCATCATTTCCCAGTTTACCTGTTAGCTCTTCAACAGATTATTCTTCACTCTGTCCCTCCCAAACTCCACCAATGAACATTCTTTGTTCATGCCATTATTGTCAATATGCACATCACTGAA